>NC_090446.1:743602000-743904100 GCF_031143425.1 Pleurodeles waltl | reverse complement strand
CTTGGGACAGTTTGCTAATCTGTTCTCCCTGACCCCTGGACTCACCAATTGGTGTGTCCATGATGTTGACACTGGTGACAGCTTGCCTGTCAAGAACAAGCTGTACAGGCTGTCTGACCAGGTCAAGGCCAACATCAAAGCTGAAGTGGCTAAGATGTTGGACCTGAAGGTAATTGAGCCCTCTGATAGTCCTTGGTCCAGTCCAGTGGTACTGGTGCCCAAAGCTAATCCCCAAGGTGGGAAGAAAGAATTAAGATTCTGTGTGGACTACAGAGGTCTAAATGCAGTCACTAGGACTGATGCTCACCCCATACCTAGAGCTGATGAGCTCATTGACAGGTTGGGGGCTGCCAAATTCCTGAGCACATTTGATCTGACCTCAGGATATTGGCAGATTGCCTTAAGTCCAAGAGCTAAGGAGAGGTCAGCATTTTCCACACCAGAGGGCCACTTTCAGTTCAAGGTGATGCCCTTTGGGATGAAAAATGCTCCTGCCACCTTCCAACGGTTGGTGAATAGAGTCCTATCTGGGTTGGAATCTTTTAGTGCAGCTTATCTGGATGATATAGCTGTATTTAGTTCCACCTGGAGGGACCACCTGGTCCACCTGAAGGAAGTGCTTCAGGCCCTGCTTCAAGCAGGCCTGACTATCAAGGCAAGCAAGTGCCAGATAGGGCAAAGTTCTGTTGTGTACCTGGGCCACCTTGTTGGTGGAGGCCATGTACAACCTCTCCAGCCCAAGATCCAGACTATCCTGGATTGGGAGGCTCCAAAAACCCAGACTCAGGTCAGGGCCTTTCTTGGCCTGACTGGGTATTATAGGAGGTTTGTTCAGAATTTTGGGACCATAGTGGCCCCTCTGACTGAGCTTACCTCCAAGAAACAACCCAAGAAGGTCATTTGGACCCCAGAGTGTCAGAAAGCTTTTGACACCCTAAAACAGGCTATGTGTTCAGCACCAGTGTTACTGGCCCCTGACTATAGCAAGGAATTTGTAGTGCAAACAGATGCTTCAGAGGAAGGGATTGGGGCAGTGTTAGCACAAGTTAATGAAGAGGGCCATGATCACCCAGTTGCCTTCATCAGCAGGCGACTACTCCCCAGAGAGAAAAAATGGAGTGCCATTGAGAGGGAGGCCTTTGCTGTGGTTTGGTCCCTGAAGAAGTTGAGGCCTTACTTGTTTGGCACTCACTTCCGTGTACAAACTGACCACAGACCTCTCAGATGGTTGATGCAGATGAGGGGGGAGAACCCAAAACTGTTAAGGTGGTCCATTTCCCTACAGGGGATGGACTTCACAGTGGAGCACAGACCTGGGACTGCTCATGCCAATGCAGATGGCCTTTCCAGGTTTTTCCACTTAGCTGATGAGGACTACCAGGGTGTAGGTTAGTACCCATCACCTTTCATCTGGGGGGGGGCAGTGTAGGAAAGTCCTTTTTTTTGCCTGATCACCCCCACTCTTTCTGGATAGGTACTGGTGGTTACTGACTCTTGGCTGTGCCCTGGGTACTGCTTACCAGTCCCAGGGCCAGTGCTCTGTGTAAAATGGATATGCAAATTAGGCTAATTATAATTGGCTAAGTTAACCTACCTATAAGTCCCTAGTATATGGTAGGGCATGTAGGTTTAGGGACCACAGCATAGGTGGTGCACACCTAGGTGCATTGCTGAGGTGCCCAGAGTCATTTTAAAAGCAAGCCTGCCTTGCTGGCTGCTTTTAAATTAAAGTTATATGCAAATTCGACTTTGGAATTAAAGGTACTTCCAAAGTTTTAAACTACCTTATTTTTACATATAAGTCACCCCTAAGGTGTGCCCTATGTGCCCCTAGGGCTGGGTGCCATGTAACTATAAGCAGGGACTTTATAAAAATAGATTTATAAGCCCTGGTGAGGTAAAAACAGCCAAATTCGTTTTTCCCTCATTGAAGTAAATGGCCTTCATAGGCTAGAATGGGCAGACTTTATTTTAAATTTTAAAGTCTCCTTAAATGTTACATACCAAGAATTTGGTATCAAATTGATTGTTATAATAAATCCCACAACTTCCAGTTGTTGGATTTAATATAACTAGTGCAGGTAAAAAGTTTAGACTTTACCTAAAAAGTTGCCAATTTCAGCTCTGCATTGTTTTTGCTGCTGTGCTCTGATTGGCCAGCCTGCAGCAGCTTCTGCCAGGCCACTTTAATGAGGTGTGAAGTGGCCTGGCTTTACACAAAGGAATGTGCTTGGGGGAGAGAATCTCCCCTCAGCAGATGGGGAAGCAGGAAGGGGGAGGGCTGCCAAACTGGTCTTCAAAGGCAGAGAAGGACATCTGGAGCACCCAGCAACACCCCCACATCCTGCAACCCCAGACAGCTAGGTGCCCCCTTGATTAGATTAGGAGAGGGCAGGAGAGGGGTGTGTTTATGATTTTTAGCCACACCAGTGGGTGGGCTCAGCCAGATCTCTCCTCCAAAAATCAGATTCATCCATTTTGGATTTTTAGAGACTATTGCCTTCTGGGATGGATTTTTGCCACACTTCCCAGGAAGTGGTCATCACAGGGGGACGACCCTGTCCCTGATTGGAGGACCAGGGCCCCCCTGCTTTTCACCCAGGAGCAAGGATAAAACTGGCAGACCTGCACCCACGCCTCAGATCCCCACCAAATTTCAAGAAGAAAGAACTACAAGGAGAAGAAGGACTGCCCTGCTGGACCCCTGGCCTGCACCTGGACCCTGCACTCAGAAAGACTGCACCAGCTGCACACTTGGGCTTCACCACAAGAAGGACTTTGCCTGGCTTCCACTGGTTCAAGGAGGGACTCCCTGTTTGCTACAGGTGAAAAATTGCTAACCAGAGTCCCCTGCACCAACTCCTGAAAAAGTGACCAGCTGACCACTGCCCAGTGGCCAAAAAGGAGTTTGCGCCAGGTGCACTCTGGGAGTTGAAGTCCGCACTTCCCAAGGACCATCACAGGACTTCTGGACCCTTGGGGTGAGCTGTGGACCCCAAAAGAACCTTAAAAGAACATCTGGGTGAAGCCCCAGAAGTTTGGAAAAGATTGGAGAAATTTTAGAAAAAAGCTCCATAAAGTGACCGACTCGACGCGGAAATTCTAGCCGGCTTGCCTCAACCGCGACCCGGCCTGACTTCGTGGTTCGTCCCGGTCAAGAAAAACATCTGAAAAAAAGACTAAGTCCGAACGTAAAAAGTTGACCAGGACCTTCCAGCCATCGTATCCGAGAAGGGCTCCACGGACGTCGGATCAAGATCCAGGTTTACCCCGGTCGAAGGATTTTCATCTCGAAAAAACGACTAAGTCCGAAGGTAGAAATCACCAAAGAGGAAACCGACTTCGCGTATCCGGACAAGGGCTCCAGGAGGTCGGATCCAACTGGCAGGTTCGTCCCGGTGAAGAAAAACTTCAAAATAAAGACTAAGTCAGAAGGTAACTTTTTAACCGAGGCTTCCCGCGACCTGTATCCGAGCAGGGCTCCATCGCGGTCGGCCTGAAAGTTTGACCTTGTCCCGGTCCTGGTGCAACCAGATGACCCGATTGGCGCTTTTTGTTTCTATGCGCTAGAAAATAATAATACTTTAAAAATTCATATCTCCGGTTCCCCTGAACCGATTTTAATCGTTTTTGTGTCATTTTAAAGATAAAAATATAAGCTATTTTTATAAATTGGTTTTGGATTTTTAAACTGTTTCCTGTGTTTTATTTAATTACTGTTTTGTGATATTTGAATGCTTTACACTTTGTCTCCTAAGTTAAGCCTTGACGCTCGATGCCAAGCTACCAAGGGTAGAGCTGGGATTAATTTACTGAGACCTAACTGTACTTTTGTGGAGGTTTGTGGCTTGTTGCTAGGTGTAGGTACCTACCTGCCCTACCAATAACCCATTTTCCAACATATAGTGACAGATACATAGGTATGACCTGTAGTGGGCAGCAGTAAACACACCAGGAGCCAGTGTGGGGCACAGATAGCTGAAAATAGAGATGCCAAAGGGTACAGTAAGTGGCCATAGAATTAAAAAAATCAGTCTGCCATGTACAATGTTCAACACAAAACTGCAAAGTTGCAGTGTCTTACCTGTGTGTCACTGGAAGTACTGTTGAATTATAGTAGTTCTGTTGTCCACTTCCTCTTCCTCTGCCTCCTCTTTGTCACTGCCCACAGGCTCCTCCGCTGTCACATGACCATCTCCAGCCTCATCCTTCTGCAGAAAAGGCACCTGGCGTTTCAAGGCCAGGTTTTGCAAATGCAACATGTAACGATGATCTGTCACACCTTCTTGGGTGAGTGGTACAGTGACCCACCTGTCAGATGGAGGCACCGAAATCTAGCCTTCAGGAGGCCAAAGGTGCGCTCACTGATCGTCCTTGTTCACCCATGTGCATCATTGTAACGTTCCTCTGCCCTGTCCTGGCATTCCTCACTGGGGTTAGTAGCCATGAAAGGTTGGGGTAACCAGAGTCACCTGCAAATATCGAGGGATAACTGTTAGCCAGACACTCACCCTTAGGGCCAACCCTACACCCATATACTAACATACTCTGGGTGGGGACCATGGGCTCACCCATTAGCCATACCCGGTGCCTATGGAGTTGAGACATCACATATGGGATGCTGCTATTCCTCAAGATAAAGGCATCATGCACAGAGCCAGGATACTTTGCATTGACATAGGAGATGTACTGGTCCGCCAAACACACCATCTGCACATTCAGAGAGTGAAAGCTCTTTTGATTTCTGAACACCTGTTCATTTCTCCGGGGGGGGGGGGGGACAAAGGCAATGTGTGTACCATCAATGACACCAATGATGTTGAGGATATGTCCCATTGCATAGAAATCAGCCTTCACTGTGGCCAAATCCTCCACCTGAGGGAATACGATGTAGCTGTGCATGTGTTTCTTCAGGGCAGACAACACTCTGGTCAGCACCTTTGAGAACATAGGCTGTGACATCCCTGATGCCATGGCCACTCTCCCTTGGAAGGAACCACTTGCCAAGAAATGGAGCACTGACAGGACCTGCACTAGAGGGGGGATACCTGTGGGGTGGCGATAGCTGAAATCAGGTCTGGCTCCAATTGGCACACAGCTCTTGGATTGTGGCCCTTTCAAGTCTGTAGGTGAGGATAATGTGCCTGTCCTCCATTTTCGCCAGGTCCACCAGGGGTCTGTACACGGGGCAATGTCTCCATCTCCTATTCATCCTCAGTGGTTGAACTCTAGGGTGAAAAACGGTGAGCAGATGGTCATATTCAAATATATACTCAGAATAATATACTTTTCTTTTTTTACAAAAAACAGTATGTGAATGTGTAGGTCCGTTGATGTGCCCATGTCTGCTGTGACGCAGTTAGGTGCCATGGCCTGTGACCCCCTGAAATGGCCGCCGCCTGACCTGTGAGGACGAATAAGTAGAAATAAGGTAATTCCGCTGGCCTTGTGCGCTGTTGCAGGAGGCGGTCGATGACTGCCGTGCATCACCGCGTTGGTTATCATTGGGGCCTACAGGTTCCAGGAGCCAATGGTGATGTACTCCGGCGGTGACGGTATGCACCACCGCGGACGTGACTGCCATTTTCTATCTGTTCACTCACTTGATATCTAACCTTCAACAGGAGAGAACCTACACTGCAAGCGCTGCTGTGATCTGTGTCTGAAGCGAACATGGCTGAGTGTCTGGGGAAAGGGCCCCTGCTTTTACTTCGGAGGAGTTGGAGAGACTGGTGGATGGGGTCCTACACCAGTACTGTTTACTTTATGGTCTTCCAGACCAACTGGTGAGTACACTGTGAGCACGATGCGTGGGGCATGAATGTATGGAGTGCTGTGTGCGTAAGCCTCGTGAAGGGGGGGCTGATGGGTCCTGGGCAGAGTGCTGCATGTATGGTGGTCAATGTATGTGCGTAAGGGGATGGGATGGATATGTTGGGCCATGAGTATAACAGTCCAGATGGAATGTATAATACCTTTTCTGCTGTATCTTTTCCTGCAGGTCAGTGGCCATCAGAAAAAGGGTATTTGACATGCCATAACCAAGGAGGTGCGGACCCTGAGGGTCTTTGACAGGCGGAGAACCCGCTGTTGCAAACAGTGGGAGGACCTGCGCCACTGGGCAAGGAAGATGGCGGAGGCCCAGCTGGGGCTGGCCTCACAACAAGGAAGGGGTGTCCATTGTACCCTGACCCTCCTGATGTTCCGCATCCCGGCGGTGGCCTATCCGGAGTTGGATGGGCACTTGAAGGCATCACAGCAGCCACAAGGGGGTGAGTACAGATTCAGAATCATGACTTTGCGCGCGTTAAGGTGTTACCTGGGTGGGGGATGTGGGCTGTGTCTGCCCCTAGGCCAGGGCGAACATGGAAGGGTAGGTTCCATGATGGACAAGCTCAGATGCACTCCAACCACAATTATGTTAGTGGGCATCTACTACTGGGCAGAGTGCTGTGGGTTTCAGGTGTGCAGCTAATGGCGTTAGGAATTGTACCCCATGGCCTGGTGACTAGCATTGTAACTGGTAGTGCATGGCCTAGTGCATAGGGCTGTTCCCGGTGAGTTGTGTAAACCAACGGTAGTGTTGCTGCTGGCATTGACCAAGTGTATCCTCTGTCTCTTCCCCCCCTTTTTGTTTTGTCATCCCCTCCTTGTGTGCATCAGCATCATCTGGCGGAGGAGCAGAGGCAGCGGCAACAGAGGGAGCTGCATTCCACATGGGCCTAGAGACCAAATCCACCGACGGTGAAGGAACCAGTGGGACGGAGGGTGAGGGGAGCACCATGACAGAGACAGGAGGAGATAGTACTGACAGCGACTCCTCCTCCGATGGAAGCTCCCTGGCGGTGGCTGACACCTCTGTGGTACAACTACAGGTACAGCCGCCATCCCTGTACCAGCACCGCCCTCCCAGCAGCCACTCAGCATGTTTCCTGTGTCTGTTCACCCAGAAGGGTGGGCATCTCCTTCACCCCAGGCACCTCAGGACCTGCCCCAGTGAGCCCTGCTGCCCTCAGTGAGATCCCTCTCTGTTGGGCAGTCAACCATACTGAATGCCATCCAGGGTCTAGCAGGGCATTTGCAACAAACAAATGCATACCTAGAGGGCATTCACTCTGGCGTGGCGGCCCAACAGAGAGCATTCCTGGCTCTGGCCAACTCTCTGATGGTAGCCATTGTCCCTGTCTCCAGCCTCCCCCCTCCAACTTCCTCTACCCAGTCCCAATCTCCTCAACCCCTGCCTATCCCAAGCACACCTTCAGATTAACATGCACCCAAATCAACACACAGAAGTGGCTCAGGCAAACACAAGCACCACACTTCATCCCACAGGCACTCACACAAGCACCATCCAGATGCAAACACATCATCATCCACTGCCTCCACTCTGTTCCCCTCCTCCTCCTCGTCCACCTCCCTCCCAGTTGTGTCTCCACTCACACCTGCATGTACTACATCCTCATCCACTACCTCCATCACCAGCACACCTATCACAACACGACCCTCACTGGCAGTCACCACCCCCACATCCATGCACACGTCCCCTGTGTCCTCTCCCACTGTGTCTGTGCCCCCTCCTCCCAAAGTACACAAATGCAAGCAGTCAGACACCCAACAGCCATCCACCTCACAACTGCATCCAGTCCATGCACCTGCACCCAAACACAGCAGACAGACATATTTATGTGTTTTCTACAGCTACTGCAGGTGGGAGAGGCTCCAAGGAGGCACCCATCAGCACAGCCAGTGTGCCCGCACCACCTTCCAAGGGCAAGAAGGGCCTGCCACTTAGCAAGAAGGGGACACCAGCCAGCAAGGGTAAGGAGGCAGCACCAGCCAGCAAGGGGAAGGAGGCACCACCACCCAGCAAGGGGAAGGAGGCACCACCAGCCAGGATGGGCAGGAAGGGAACACCAGCTGGCAGAAGCAAGGAGGCACCACCTGTAGGTGTGACACCCAGGTGAGAGACTGTGACCTTTCACCATGCAGAATTAAACACACAGGGCACAAGACCCCCTCCAGAACCAGCGGAAGAAGGCATCCACTCACCCCATCCTTGGTAGGATGAAGCACACTGGGCATAGGACTCCCTCCAGAACCAGTGGAAGAAGGCATCCACTCACCCCATCCTTGTCAGGATGAAGCACACTGGGCATAAGAGCCCCTCCAGAACCAGTGGAAGTAAGCATCCACTTGAGAAACTGTGGGGGTCATTCTGACCTCGGCGGTAAAAGGCTCTTACCGCCGGTCAGAAGTCTGCCATTCTACCGCCGCGGCCGCGGTAAACCGCCAAGGTCATTCTGATCCACAACTGCCAAGCCGCCAAAAACCCGACATCCACGGAAGGCCGCCTCATCAGCGGCTAGCGATAAACTGGAGATGACCAAACCTCCACCGTCACGCCAACACAAACACGCCTATGCCATTACGACCCACGAATCCACGCGGCGGTCATTCAACCGCGGTATTCCATTGGCCGTACACACCGCTGCGGTCAAAATACACACCCAGCTCCACAACACAGCCACATTGGACAATTTGAAATACACACACCTGATACACATACAAACACCACCCCCACACATCCAAGCAACTATAAAACACACACCCACATCACCCACAAATCCCCACTATTTGGAAATCGGAGAGAAGGCAATAGAGAGAGAGAGAGAGCGAGCACAGCAATCGAAAACCCCAACACACACAGGAACCCAACATCATCAGCCACACCACATCTACGCACACATCACCACACACCACCACTCATATCTCCACAAACACCACCCCACACCTCATCCACACCACCCCATGGCACCCCAAAGACACCCCAGGTTTTCCGACCAAAAACTCAGGGTCATGGTGGAGGAAATTATAAGGGTAGAGCCCCAGCTCTTCGGCACACAGGTGCAACACACCACAATAGCCAGGAAGGCGGAGCTATGGCAGAGGATCGTCGACAGGGTCAACGCTGTGGGGCAGCATCCCAGAAACCGGGAAGACATCCGAAAGCGCTGGAACAACCTACGGTGGAAGGTACGGTCGATGGTCTCACGACACAACATCGCTGTGCAGAAGACTGGCGGCGGACCACCACCCACTCCTCCCGAATTCACAGCATGGGAGCAAGAGGTCTTGAACATCCTGCATCCTGCGGGCCTCGCTGGAGTAGGCGGAGGAATGGACTCTGGTAAGTCTAGCCTCAACTACTCCCCCCCCATCCCAACCACCAGCATGCCAGCCCACACCCCCACCCTCACCCCCAACCCCCCAGCACACATCCTCCCTGCCAATGTCTCACCAGCACAACCCACCCAACCCAAAACCAAACCCTGAATGCCAACACAAACCATGGACACCCATCACCTATGCATGACCACTGCACATACCCATCCCCCCCACAAACCACCCTCACAACTCCTGCCACAAGGGAATGTCAGCACTGGGGGACAAGGGCACCCACAAATCGCACGCCATGGAACACACAGAAGCAATAACCATACTCTTTCACCCCTGCAGGGCCCGAACGCCAACACACCGGCCAGGAGGGTCCAGATATGTCCATCCCACCCCCAGAACAGGCCCCCAGTGAGGACAGCAGCTCTGTCGACCTAGAACCTGATGACCAGCCTGGACCATTGGGGACCTCTAGACAGTCGGTTCCCCACACACAGACACAGGCCACAGCAGACCTAACCCCCTCTGGGAATATCAGCACAGCTCCCACCCAGCGGGCCCATGCCTCTGTCTCCAGGACAGGTCAATCAGCGGTGTGTCCGCCACTACAGGGCACCCAGGCTGACCCAACACCCCAACAACAACAGGGACCTGGGGGCAGTGGTAGTGGGCACACCGTCCAGGGGACAGAGGCCCGGGGAAACAGGGCAACTGGGAGGGCTGCAGTGCGACAGGGGGGGGAGGACAGGCCCAGGGAACCGACTCTCCAAGAGGCCCTCACCACCATCATGGGAGCATACCACCGCTCCCAGGAGACGATGGCGACGGTACTGGCCAGGTTCCAGGAGATCCAGGCACAGCAGGAGGAACGGTACATGGGGTACAGAGAGGAGCTCAGGAACATCGTCCTGGCCCTGAACCTAATAGTCACCACATTGTGGACCATGTGGCACCCCAAAGGGCCCCTGTCACCAGCCCGGACCAGGAACAGCCTACCACCTCCGCCGGCGCTAGTGGTCAGGAGGCCCCCACACAACGACGGGCCACCAGAACCCCACCTCCTGCTGAAGATCAACCACCCCGCAAGAGGAGCCTGAGATCACAAAGGAAGACAGAGTAGGATGCCAAGACCCCCGCCAGCATAAGATCCCCCCGGATGTCATTCCACTGTCCCACATTGTCCCCCTGTCCAACCTTGAACTGCCCCTGCTCCATCCTTCCACAGGCATATGGACAATGCACCTGTGCGACCGAGAACTGGACTCTGCCATGGACATCACTCCACCCCCACCCATCACCGTTTTACTATCATAGACCTATATGTAGCACTTTAAATAAATCACTAATTGCACTTAAAACACTCAGGAGTCTGCTTGTATTTTTAACAAATGTATTACACATAACGGTTCAAAAATGTTCAGTTACATTGTGATGACAACATACCAATGTCAATGTGCTTTACTCCTTGGGCGAACAAACCAGAAGTCACGCAGTGGGTCATACAGCTCTGAAAAGGGAAGGGAAAGTCACAATTCAGTTGAAAGGAACTGGGGGGAAACACAGAAAGTAGAGATGCAGGATGCCAGAGGTAAATGTAAAATGGCGTGGGGGATTCTTACCTGGGTGCTACTGAAAATACTGTTGTATGACTGTGTCCCTGTTGTCCGTGTCGTCCCCGTCGTCTTCCTCTTCTTCACTCTCCACTGGCTCCACAGCTGCAACAACACCAACTTCCGGACCATCCTCCTGCAGAAAAGGCACCTGGCGTCGCAATGCAAGATTGTGAAGCATACAGCAGGCCACGATGATCTGGCACACCTTCTTGGGTGAGTACATTAGGGATCCCCCTGTCATATGCAGGCACCTAAACGTGGCCTTCAGGAGGCCGAAGGTCCTTTCTATGATCCTCCTAGATCGCCCATGGGCCTCATTGTACCGTTCCTCTGCCCTGGTCCGGGGATTCCTCACTGGGGTCAGTAGCCACGGCAGGTTGGGGTAACCAGAGTCACCTATTAGCCACACACGGTGTCTCTGTAGCTGTTCCATCACATAGGGGATGCTGCTATTTCGCATAACATACGCGTCATGCACTGACCCAGGGAACTTGGCATTTACATGGGAGATGTACTGGTCAGCCAAACAGACCACCTGGACATTCATCGAATGGTAACTTTTCCTGTTTCTGTACACCTGCTCATCGTCTTTTGGGGGCACTAAGGCCACATGGGTCCCATCAATGGCACCAATGATGTTGGGGATATGTCCAAGGGCATAGAAGTCACCCTTCACAGTGGCCAAATCACCCTCCTCAGGGAAAATAATGTAGCTCCGCATGTATTTCGTCAGGGCAGACAACACTCTGGACAAAATCTTGGAAAACATAGGCTGAGACATCCCTGATGACATGGCCACTGTTGTCTGAAAAGACCCACTTGCCAAAAAATGGAGGACTGACAGAACCTGCACCAGAGGGGGAATTCCTGTGGGTTGGCGGATGGGGGACATCAGTGCTGGCTCCAGCTGGGCACACAGTTCATGTATAGTGGCTCGGTCAAGTCGGTATCGAAGTATTATATGACGTTCCTCCATTGTCGACAGGTCCACCAGCGGTCGGTACATGGGAGGATTCATCCTTCTCCTCGCAAGTCCCAGCGGACGGTGCCTAGGAAGGACAACATGGAGTACAGAGTCAAGCAACCCACAGGTACGTAACTACAGCTTGCACAGTACACGATTCTCAATGCATTGAATGGCTTGTATGAGTGGCAATGCAAGGCCTAGGCCTGTCTGACGCAGTAGAAATTAAGCCATGTGGGCCCTTGAAATGGCGGCTGCCTGACCTGTGAAGTGTGACAATGGGATGTGAGGTCAATGCACTGGCGTGACACACCGTGGGGTAGGCGGTCGAAGACCGCGACACCAAGCCGCATTGGTTAACATCGAACCCTATGGGTTTCACGAGCCAATGACTAGGTGCGCTAGCGGTCGCGGAACGCACCGCGGCGGTACGCACCGCCGCGGGCGTGACCGCCATTTTCTATCTGGTTAATCACTCGAGTCCTGATCATCCACAGGAGAGGACCTATACTGCAAGTGCTGCTGTGACCTCGGTCTGGGAGATACAATGGCTGCTGCGACTGTGGAAAGGGCCCCTGCCTTCACTACAGAAGAGTTGGAGAAACTTGTTGATGGGGTCCTGCCCCAGTATGCGCGACTCTACGGTCCTCCAGACCAACAGGTAAGTACACTGTGTGCACGTTGAATGGGCTATGCCTGGGTTGTGTATGTTGGATGTAAGATGGTGGGGTGGGGAGACAATGACGAGTGCAAGGCACGACAGATGAGAGCATGCGCCACATGGCAAGGTTGGGGAGGGGGGGCCAATCGCATCTATCATGCGGGAAATTGATTATATTTCCTATTCCACCCTGTACATGTCAAATAAGTCAGCGCCCATCAGAAAGTCGACATTTGGCGTGCCATCGCCAAGGAAGTCCGGAACCTGGGGGTCCACAACAGACGGGGCACCCACTGCTGCAAGAGGTGGGAGGACATCCGCCGCGGGACCAGGAAGACCGCCGAGTCACTGCTGGGGATGGCCTCCCAACCTAGGAGGGGTGCCAGTCGTACCCTGACCCTCCTGATGTCCCGGATCCTGGCGGTGGCCTACCCCGATTTGGATGGGCGCGTGAGGACATCACAGCAGACACAAGGGGGTGAGTAGCAGCACATTCAGCTATCATTACGCGCAGTGGAGGGGCCTGGGTGGGGGAAGAGGGCTGTGGGTGACATTAGGCCAGGGCGCTTTCCGTAGTCTAGTCCTCTCCTTTAGCCATGTCCCTGTGCCCCCGCCCCCCACCTCTGTAGGGTGACAAGTACAGCTATCCATGGTCCTGCATCACCCATGTGCGCGTTTGTTGTCCCTAGACCTGTTGGCCTAGTCACAAGTACTGAGTAGTGTACCCCGATTGCGCGGCTTAGTGCATGAGGCTCCTGTGTCTGTCCTCTCCGCCAACGGTGTTGACAATGCATGCACTCAACCTGTTTTTATGTCTCCCCCCACCCTTTTTCCTTATCTTCTTGTGCATGTGTGCATTAGCATCATCAGGTGGAGGAGAATTGGCACCGGAGCACGAGGGAGCTGCAACTCACAAGGCCCCGGTGGGCCATGGCACAGACACCGAGGCCACCAGTGATACGGAGGGTGAGGGGAGCTTCACAACGGGGAGCCGTGGTGACACCAGCGACACCGACACGTCCTCGGATGGGAGCTCCCTAGCGGTGGCGGCAACATTCGTGCCCCCCGCCTCTACAGGTACAGCTGCCACCCAGCGCACCAGCTCCGCCCTCCCAGCAGCCCCTCCGCCTTCGCTCCGTGCCCGCTCGCCCAAGAAGGCGGGCGTCTCCTTCGCCCCAGGCACCTCAGGCCCTGCCCCTGTTACCCCTGCTGCCCTCAGTGAGGAGGTCATTGACCTCCTACAGACCATCATTGTTGGGCAGTCTACCCTTTTGAATGCCATCAAGGGGGTAGAGAGGGAGGTGCATCGTAGCAATGCATACCTGGAGGGCATTCATTCGGGTCAGGCTGCCCATCAACGATCGTTCAATGCTCTGGCCTCAAGACTGACGGCAGCCATTGTCCCTGTTTCCAGCCTCCCTCTTCTAACTGCCTCCAGCCTGTCTCTGTCTCCTGTTCCTCTGCCTATCCCACCCACACCATCAGACCAGCCTGCACACACCTCAACACCCAAGGGCAGCTCATCCAGACATAAGCACCACAGATCACACAAACATTCACCCAAGCAACACCCAGATGCAGACATGCCAACAGCCACTACCACCTCTGTGTCCCCCACCTCCTCGTCTCCCTCCTCCCTCCCTGTGACGTCTCTACTCACACCTGCATGCACACCACCAACAGCCAGTACTTCCATCACCAGCACACCCTCCAGTCCAGTCCGCACACGTGCAGTCACCACCCCCCACTGCCATTTACACGTCCCCTGTGTCTTCTCCCACTGTGTCTGTCACCCCCTCTTCCAAGACACACAAACGCAGGCAGCCACCCACCCAACAGCCAACCACCTCACGACAGCCTCCAGCCCATGCACCTTCACCCAAGGACAGCACACCTGACTCTCCTACAACCACCTCCTCTTCCTCCACTCCCATAACCACTACACCTACCCTTTATCCTGGTCCTGAAAAACTTTACCTCTCCAATCTTGACCTCTTTCCCTCACCTGACCCCCCCCTCCATCTGCTAAGAGTCCCAAGAGCGCCTCAGCCACCACCAGCCCGGCTTCAAGGGTCACCGTAGTGCATGGATTTTGGAGTCCCCCCTTTGCCAGCAGTGATACATCGGTCAGCAGCAAGGGGACAGCCAGCCCCCCCTCCCCCTGGAAAGAGGACCCATAAAGTAAGGGGCCGCCGCGGGACGACTGACACGGCTGCCCCCAAGGACCAAAGTTCAGCCACTTCACCTGCCACAACATCCAGGGGAGGCAAGGCACAGAGAGCCACATCGAAGGGGGGCAAGGGCAGCAGGGCGGAGAAGTCAGCCAGCAGGAGCGCGGACCAGGAGGGCCCCACAAGCCCCATCCCGGGTGTGAGGGAGGACACCCAAGGGCCCAAGACACCGTCACCGAAGGGTCCAGCAAATGCACGGTCGGAGGGCGACTGAGCAGGGAGTCGTGGCCAGGTCTGACTCCCTTGACTTACAGAACAAGCACCGCTGAACAGGGCCCGCCGTCCAGAAAGGCACCGCTGAACAGGGCCCCGCCGCCCAGAAAGGCACCGCTGAACAGGGCCCCGCCGTGCAGAAAGGCACCGCTGAACAGGGCCCCGCCGTGCAGAAAGGCACCGCTGAACAGGGCCCCGCCGTCCAGAAAGGCACCGCTGAACAGGGCCCCGCCGTCCAGAAAGGCACCGCTGAACAGGGCCCGCCGTCCAGAAAGGCACTGCTGAACAGGGCCCCGCCGTGCAGAAAGGCACCGATGAACAGGGCCCCGCCGTGCAGAAAGGCACTGCTGAACAGGGCCCCGCCGTCTCAAGCACCGCTCCGCTGGGCCCTTCATCTCAAGCACCGCTCCGCTGGGCCCTTCCTGTCAAGCACCGCTCCGCTGGGCCCCGCCGTCTCAAGCACTGCTCCGCTGGGCCCTTCCTGTCAGGCACCGCTCCGCTGGGCCCCGCCGTCTCAAGCACGGCTCCGCTGGGCCCTTCCTGTCAAGCACCGCTCCGCTGGGCCCCACCGTCTCAAGCACCGCTCCGCTGGGCCCTTCCTGTCAAGCACCGCTCCGCTGGGCCCCGCCGTCTCAAGCACCGCTCCGCTGGGCCCTTCCTGTCAGGCACCGCTCCGCTGGGCCCTGCCGTCTCAAGCACCACTCCGCTGGGCCCTTCCTGTCAAGCACCGCTCCGCTGGGCCCCGCCGTCTCAGGCACGGCTCTGCTGGGCCCTTCATCTCAAGCACCGCTCCGCTGGGCCCCGCTGTCTCAAGCACCGCTCTGCTGGGCCCTTCCTGTCAAGCACCGCTCCGCTTGGCCCTTCATCTCAAGCACCGCTCCGCTGGGCCACGCCGTCTCAAGCACCGCTCCGCTGGGCCCTTCCTGTCAAGCACCGCTCCGCTGGGCCCCGCCGTCTCAAGCTCTGCTCCGCTGGGCCCTTCATCTCAAGCACCGCTCCGCTGGGCCCCGGCGTCTCAGGCACCGCTCCGCTGGGCCCTTCATCTCAAGCACCGCTCCGCTGGGCCCCGAAGTCTCAAGCACCACTCCGCTGGGCCCTTCCTGTCAAGCACCGCTCCGCTGGGCCCTTCATCTCAAGCACCGCTCCGCTGGGCCCCGCCGTCTCAAGACGCGCTCCGCTGGGCCCTTCCTGTCAGGCACCGCTCCGCTGGGCCCCGCCGTCTCAAGCACCGCTGGGCCTTTCCTGTCAAGCACCGCTCCGCTGGGCCCCGCCGTCTCAAGCACCGCTCCGCTGGGCCCTTCCTGTCAAGCACCGCTCCGCTGGGCCCTTCATCTCAAGCACCGCTCCGCTGGGCCCTTTATCTCAAGCACCGCTGGCCCAATGACAGTGCCGTTTCTGTGTCGTGCTACTGTTCACGCTGCCCTCGGCCCACCCTGCCTCCTCCATTGCCTGTGGAGACTGTTATCCACTTGATAGACTGTGGCTGTGCACTCCCCAGGATATGACAGTGGGCAATCCACCCACTGTAGAGACTTGAGAGACTGTGGCTTTGCACTCCCCAGGATTGAACAGTGGGCATGGTGGCCCCTTCTTGGATCTGGCGTCGTGGACTCATGTGGCTGTGGTGCCCCCCCTTCCCTTCCCCCTGAGGTGCCTGTAGTTTTATCATCTGATGCCCCTGCAGTGTTCTCTCCAACGGACTCAGGTCTCCTGTGTGGGCTTTGCCCATGTGTTGATACACTTTGGCCCACGGACAGTTGAAATTTCAGTGACTGTGCTGGACTTATTGCCTCTATTTATCGGTTACGCAATGTTTACACTTGGATTTTTTTGATTCATTTTCCTATTTTACCATGACTTCAATGAACCTATTTTATACATAAATTTATTTTCGCAGTTTAATTTTATCTTTTCGTTATTCCGGGGGGTTTGGGTGGGGTCACTTTGACTTGGTGCTCTGCATTGGTGGGTAGATAGTTGGGGGGTGGGTGTGATGCGTATGTGTGTGCCCGTAACCATTCCTCCTCCCCCCCTCCCCTGTGTCGTAGGTGCGGTACTCACCGTTGTCGTCTGCGCCAGAGTTCGTACTCGTGGTAGATGAGCAGGTAGACGAGAGCAGGTAGGATGTTCAATTCGGGCTCCATGCTATCCTCCGTCCTCGTGGAGTGTATAGAGGTGAGCGTTTTCCGTTCGTAGTCTGTTTCCGCCGTGTTTTTATCGGCGGGGCTCCCGCCCTGGAAAAGGTGGCGGATTGGTGAGTTGTGATAGTGTGGGCGGTACATTGTCTGCCGCCTGCCTGTTGGCGGTGACCGCCACGCTGTTTGTCTGTCCCGCCATGGCGGTCGAAGTGTTAAAGTGGCGGGCTGTGTTGGCGGTTCCCACCAGGGTCAGAATTCCATTTTTTGGACCGCCAGCCTGTTGGCGGGTTGGCCGCCGCTTTATCACCGACCGCCAGGGTCAGAATGACCCCCTGTGTCTTTGCACTCCCCAGGACCAAGCAGTGGGCAAACCACCCACTTGAGAGACTGTGGCTTTGCACTCCCCAGGACCAAGCAGTGGGCAGAACACCCACTAGAGAGATTGTGGCCTTGCACTCCCCAGGACCAAGCAGTGGGCAAACCACCCACTTGAGAGACTCTGGCTTTGCACTCCCCAGGACCAAGCAGTGGGCAAACCACCCACTTGAGAGATTGTGGCATTGCACTCCCCAGGACATCGCAGAGGGCATGTAGCCCCCTTCAGGAGCAGTGGCGTAGTACCATTTTCTGGCTGAGGTGCCCTCCCCATTCCCCGTCCCCCTGAGATGCCTGGGTGTTTTTGACCTGATGCCCCTGCAGTGTTCTCTCCATATTGAGACAGGAGACAAGTGTGGCCTTGGCCTATGTGTTATGGCCCGTGGGCCACTGACATTTTGGAGTGGGCATTGTCCCTCCATTTGTATATATTTTACATACTGTTTATTGCTTTAAGGACATATTAATCTAAAATTGTACCATTAAACTCAAGTTAATCAATTCCTTTTGTCCTTGCGTTATTCCTGAGGGTTATGGGGTGTATATGTAATGTTGTTGCATCTGTTTGTGTGTATGGAGTTGGGGGTGGGGGTGATGGGGTTGCGTGTCTGTGTCACTCTCTTTTTCCTCCCCCTCCCTTGTGTGCTAGGTGCGGTACTCACTGTGGTCATCTTCACCGCCGTTCGTGTTCCTGGTGTAGGAGGAGGTATACCAGCCTGGGGAAGATCTGCAGCTCAGGCTCCATGGTGTTGTGGTTCTTCCTGGAGTGTCAAGAGGTGAGTCGTTTCATTTCTGTGTACTGTTCCACCGTGCTTTTGATGGGGTTGGTACCACCCCAGAAAAGGTGGCAGATTGGCCTCTCATAATAGAGTGGGCGGTACATTGTCTTCCGCCTGGCTGTTGGCGGTTACCGCCATGGTGCTTGTTGCTACCGTCGTGGCGGTCGGGGTGTTAAAGTGGCTGTCTGTGTTGGCAGTTTCCGCCACGGTCATAATTCCATTTTTTTTTAACCACCGGCCTGTTGGCACTATTACCCCCGCTTTATAACCGACCGCCTGGGTTGTAATGAGGGCCATTGCATCTAGTGCGTTCGGGTTGAGAAAAGAAACTAACTGGCAACCATTCTCTACTAGCATGATATTGAAATAGAAGCTAGAGTTAGGAAATGTGGTTGCTTTAGAGACCGAATCCATATATGCACAATCATAATGTTTCCTAAAGTTTGGAAGGGCCCGCCCTCCATCTTCAACTACAATGGATAGAGTCTCCAACTAAGCCCTTGGTTTTTTTTGGCCCATACAAACTGTCGTAATAGCACATCAAGTTCTTTAAAAAAATGTGATGGATTTTTATGATGACGCTAGAAAAAATAAACAAAAGAAGAGGAAGGATCATCATTTTTACCAGAGCTACACGTCCAATAATTGATAATGGAGAAGCTTGCCAATTTTGTAGTAGGTGTTGCACTTTCTTAAACATAGGAGTATAGTTTAGGCCAAAAAGCTGCGAAACATCGTGGGAGGCATAAATACCCAGATATTTTATAGGGCGACGAAGATGATACTGGACTCGCATCTTCAATGGAAGAACATTCTCAGTGGTGTTAAACAATAGGGCTTCTGATTTAGAGTGAATAATCCTATACCCCCTAACTCTGTAAAGGCCATTATTTCGGCAAAAGCCCGAGCAATATTAGAAGATTCTGCTGCCAAATACAGAATCATGTAGTCGGCAAACAGTTTCAGTTTCGGGGCCTGGGTAAAAGGAACAAGAATAGAAGTGTCTTCACGCATAGCCGCCGATAAGGGTTCGATGAACAGCGCAAAGAGCACAGGGGGAAGAGGGCATCCTTGCCGTGTACCCCGCTGGACTTGAAAAGTTTGTGCTGTATGTGAATTAATAAGAATTTTTATTTGAGCTTTAGAATAGAGATTGCGCAGAATCTGAATGAATTGAATGGGAAACTTGAACTTTGCTAAGATCTGAAAAAGCGCCTCCCATTGAACTAAATCAAAGGCTTTCTCGGCCGCCGACAAAGCCTTTGATAATAGCCGCTGGTTTATCATCATTGGAATAGTAGTCTATTGCCTGAATTAAGAAGATGGTATTTGTCGCTAGGAGCCTACCCAAGAGAAAGCCGGACTGGTCTTCATGAATAAGCTCCTGCGCTACTGAAGTCAATCTCTGTGCCGATATCTTAGCTAAAAGCTTATAATCAACATTTAATAAGCTGATGAGACGATATGAATCTGGTTTCTGAGATGGCTTATCTTTTTTCAGAAAACTAATCACTGTGGCTCTTGTAAAGGATGCAGGTATGTCTGCCCCCTGAAGAATACTAGTAAACAGAACAACGAAACACCTAGCGTATGATCTACAACAGTTTTATAGACTTCTGACGGATTTCCATCCTCCCCACAAGCCTTCCCATTTGGTGATGAAATTAGAGCCTCCTTTACCTCAACGACTGAGATGGGAGATATAAGGTTTGCCCGTGCAGATGTATCTAGACTGGACAAAGTTGTTGAATCCAAATACTGCTTAATCTGCTGGACGTTAGGTGGAATGGAACATGCATATATTTTGGAATAATGAGAAACAAAAACTGTTTCATTATCTTCCAAACGGCTTACCAGAGTATCCGTCCCCTCATCAAAAATATATTTAATGGTGTATTTTTGGGCTTTTATTTTGTTTAAAGACCTGGCCAGAAATTGGCCTTCATGTTCCATTTCTTCGTACCAATTCTGCAAGCTTGTATGTTGATTGACTATCTCACGAGATAAAAAATAGTCACTTAGCTTAACCTGTGCCCTTCTTAATCTTAAAAGCACTTCTGGATTTTGGGAAGACAGAAGGGCCCTTTGTGCTTGATTAAGCTCTAGTTGGAACTCGTTAACTTTTTAGAGTTAGATTTAACCAAGAAAGCCTTGTAAGATATAGGTGGTCATTACAACCCTGGCGGACGGTGTTAAAGCGGCGGTAAGACCGTCAACAGGCCGGTGGTAAAAAAATTGCAATTACGACCGTGGCGGAAACTGCCAACAAAGACAGCCACTTTAACACTCAGACCGCCACGGCGGTACAAACCAACAGTGCGGCGGTCACCGCCAACAGGCAGGCGGGATACAATGTACCGCCCACACTATTATGACAGGCCAATCCGCCACCTTTTCCGGGGCGGATTCACCGCGGCTAAAAACATGGCGGAAACAGGAATTTCGAAGGGAAAACGCTCACCTCTACACACTCCACGAGGAACGAGGACACCATGGAACCGGAACTCCAAATTCTCCCTGCCATAGTCTTCCTGCTCCTCTACCAGGAGCACGAAGGCCGGCGGAGAAGACCACGGTGAGTACAGCACCTACGACACAGGGGAGGGGGAGGCAAAAAACAGGGACACACACGCAACACACAACACCCCCACCCACCACAGCACACACACTAATGCATATCAATACATCACAGTTACACCCCCCAAAACCCCCCTGGAAGAATGCAAAGACCAAAGAAAATGAGTGTAACCATCGGAATATATTAAAAACAAGTAGGCAGAAATATATGTATATTCACCATGTACAAAAGAAATACCAGGCATAGTAGTCCAGGTACTGCACAAAGAAAGTCCATGGAACACTGGGACCACACGGTATGGGTGAGGCCCACACAAGATCCCCGACCATGACGGAGAGAACACTGCAGGGGCATCAGAGACCAAGCAAACAGGCAACTCAGGGGGCGGGAAAGGGGGGGCACCTCAGCCGCTTGAGTGCACAACGCCAAATCCACAAGGGGGCCACATGCCCACTGTTCAATCCTGGGGAGTGAAAAGCCACAGTCTCTCAAGTCTCTGCAGTGGGTGGCTTGTCCACTGTTCAATCCTGGGGAGTGCAAAGCCACAGTCTCTCAAGTCTCTACAGTGGGTGGCCTGCCCACTGTTCAATCCTGGGGAGTGCAAAGCCACAGTATCTCAAGTCTCTACAGTGGGTGGCTTGCCCACTGTTCAATCCTGGGGAGTGCAAAGCCACAGTCTCTCAAGTCTATACAGTGGGTGGCTTGCCCACTGTTCAATCCTGGGGAGTGCAAAGCCACAGTCTCTCAAGTCTCTACAGTGGGCCGTCTGCCCACTGTTCAATCCTGGGGAGTGCAAAGCCACAGTCTCTCAAGTGGATGACACTCTCCACTGGTTCTGGAGGGGGACTGGTGCCCAGAGTGCTTCATCCTGTTAAGGACAGAGGTAGTGGATGACAGTCTCCACTGGTTCTAGAGGGGGACTGGTGCCCAGAGAGCTTCATCCTGTTAAGGACAGAGGTAGTGGATGACAGTCTCCACTGGTTCTGGAGGGGGACTGGTGCCCAGAGTGCTTCATCCTGTGAAGGACAGAGGTAGTGGATGGATCTCTCCACTGGTTCTGGAGGGGAACTGGTGCCCAGAGTGCTTCATCCTGTGAAGGACAGAGGTAGTGGATGGATCTCTCCACTGGTTCTGGAGGGGGACTGGTGCACAGAGTGCTTCATCCTGTGAAGGAAAGAGGTAGTGGATGACAGTCTTCACTGGTTCTGGAGGGGGACTGGTGCCCAGAGTGCATCACTCACCCCGTGACTGACCCAGTTGCGTCAGTGCCCCTGCCGCTCATGGGCTAGCGGTGCTTGAGGTGACGGTGCCCTGTTCAGCGGTGCTTGAGATGGCGGTGCCCTGTTCAGCGGTGCTTGAGATGGCGGTGCCCTGTTCAACGGGGCTTGAGATGGCGGTGCCCTGTTCAGCGGGGCTTGTGCTGGCGGTCCTTCATGGCCCAGCGGGGCTTGTGCTGGCGGTCCTTCATGGCCCAGCGGGACTGGTGCTGGCGGTCCTTCATGGCCCAGCGGGGCTGGTGCTGATGGTCCTTCATGGCCCAGTGGGGCTGGTGCTGATGGTCCTTCATGGCCCAGCGGGGATGGTGCTGACAGTGGTCTCCTGGGCAGCTGGGCTGTGGCTGGCGGTGGCCTCCTGGGCAGCTGGGCTGGGGCTGGTGGTGGCCTCCTGGGCAGCTGGGCTGGGGCTGGTGGTGGCCTCCTGGGCAGCTGGGCTGGGCTGGCGTGGACTCCTGGGCAGCTGGGCTGGCGGTGGCCTCCTGGGCAGCTGGGCTGGGGCTGGCAGTGGCCTCCTGGGCAGCAGGGATGATGGCGGTCTTCTCCGCCGTGCTGCTCTTCCCAGACTTGCCGGGTTTCTTGTGTCCCTTCCCCACCTTGGAAGGTGTCACAGCTGACTCCACACTCCCAACGGGACCCCTGGGAGCGGCTTTGGTGGCTGGACTCTTCCCCGTCTCCCGCCGGGCACTGGCCAACTTCTGATGCTTCACAGGTGGGGGACTGTCTGTGCTGTGGCTCCGTGCCACACTGGCTATCCTGGTGGCCGGTGCACTCCACATACCGGTGACTACAGGCACCACTGGTCCCGGAGATGTTGTGGCTGAGGTGCAACTTCGGGACCTATGAGATGGACGGGGTGGGGGAGGTGTGGGAAAAAGGTCAAGGGTGGACAGGAAAAGTTTTTGGGACACACTGGGACAGGTAGCTGGAGGGTCTTTGGGAGTGGAGGAAGAGGTGGTGGTAGTAGGAGGTGTACGTTTGGTGACTTTGGGTGAAGGTGCATGCGCTGGAGGCTGTTGTGAGGTGGATGGCTGTTGGGTGGGTGTGTGCCTGAGTTTGAGTATCTTGGGAGGGGGAGTCATAGACACACTGGGAGAGGACACAGGGGACGTGTGAATGGTAGTGGGGGTGGTGACTGCACGTGAGCGGGTGTGCTGGTGAGGGACGTAGTGGCTGTAGAGGTAGTGCATGCAGGTGTGAGTGTAGATGAGACTGGGAGGGAGGAGGGAGACGCCGAGGAGGGGGACACAGTGGAGGCAGTGGATGTTGGTGTGTCTGCATGTGTGTGTTGCTTGAGTGAGTGCCTGTGGGATGTGTGGTGCTTATGTTTGCCTGAGCTTCCCTTGTGTGTTGAGGTGTGTGCAGGCTGGTCTGATGGTGTGCTTGGGATAGGCAGAGGTACAGGGGATTGTGTCTGGGTGGAGGAAGTTGGAGGGGGGAGGCTAGAGACGGGGACAATGGCTGCCATCAGTGCTGAGGCCAGAGTCTCCAGGAATGCATTTTTTTGTTGCAACTGCCTTTCTACACCCTGGATGGCATTCAAAAACTGTCCAACAGTGAGGGACCTGAGGAGGTGAATGGCCTCCTCACTGAGGGCAGCAGGGGTGACTGGGGCAGGGCCTGAGGTGCCTGGGGCAAAGGTGATGCCCACCCTCCTCGGTGAGCGGGCACAGGGAGAAGGCTGAGGGGCTGCTAGGAGGGCGGTACTGGTGGGGGTGTGGTGGCTGTACCTGTAGATGTGGGGGGCACAGATGTTGCCACCACCACAAGGGAGCTCCCATCAGAGGACGAGTCCGTGTCGCTGGTGTCAGCTCCTGTCCCCACCGTGGAGCTCCCCTCGCCCTCCATCACACTGGTGAATTCCGAGTCCGTAGTCTCTCCCTCCAGGGCCATGTGGGATGCAGCTCCCTCGTGCTCCTCCGCCTGATGATGCTAATGCACACAAGAACAGGGAGACCACAAAAAGGGGGACGACGACAGAAGAAAGACATGTTGAGTGCATGGATTACCGCTACCGTTGGCGGACACGACAGACACAGAAGCCCCCTGCACTACGCCGCGCTCTTGGGCTCCACTGTTCAATTCCTGGGAAATGGCCGACAAAGCTATGTACGACATCTGCACACATAGATGACACAGGGGCATGAATAGCTGTACTTGGCACTCTACAGAGGTGGGCTGGGGTGACACATGGCCTGCCTTACGGAGGGAACTTGCCTACGGAAATCGCCCTGGCCTAGGGACACCCACAGCCCTCCTCCCCCACCCAGACAACTCCACTGCGTGGAAAGTCAGCAGAATGAGAGTGTACTCACCCCCTTGTGTCTGCTGTGATGCCCTCAAG
Organism: Pleurodeles waltl; assembly: GCF_031143425.1. Lineage (NCBI taxonomy): Eukaryota > Metazoa > Chordata > Amphibia > Caudata > Salamandridae > Pleurodeles > Pleurodeles waltl. The sequence goes on along the minus strand of NC_090446.1, from coordinate 743,879,756 downwards.
CGCCCATCCAACTCCGGGTAGGCCACCACCAGGATCCTGAACATCAGAAGGGTCATGGTGCGACGGGCACCCCTCCCATGTTGGGAGGCCATCCCCAGCTGAGCCACCGCCGTGTTCTTGCTCCAGTGGCGAATGTCCTCCCATCTTTTCCGGCAGTGGGTGCTCCGTCTGTGGTAGATGCCCAGGGTCCGGACGTCCTTGGTGATGGCATGCCAAATATCTTACTTCTGGTGGGTGCTGACCTACATGAAATGTACAGGGGAAGAAGAGAAGTCATTACCAACTGTCAAAGTGATTGGCCCCCATCCCTACCCTTGCCATGTGGCACATGCATTCACCGTCTTTCATGCACGCAGCAATCTGCCCCCTTCCTTCTTACATCCAGCCCTCTCCACACAGGCATAGCCCATACAACATGCTCCCTCTGTACTTACCTGTTTGTCTGGAGCACCGTAGAGAAGGTTGTACTGGGGGAGGACCACGTCCACGAGTTTCTCCAACTCCTCCGATGTGAAGGCAGCGGCCCTTTCTCCAGGCGCACAAGCCATTGTCTCTTCCAGACCGAGGTCACAGCAGCACTTGCAGTGTAGGTCCTCTCCTGTCGAAGATCAGGTATCGAGTACACCACCGGCGTACATCGTCATTGGCTCCTGGGACCTATAGGGTCCAATGTTAACAATTGCAGCATTGCGCCGCGGTCTTCAACCGCCTACCGCGACGCTGTACAACGCCAGCGCAGTTACCTCACATCCCATTGTCCCACTTTAGAGGTCAGGCAGCAGCCATTTTAGGGTCCCACATGGCTTCATTTCAACTGTTTCACACATACCTAGGCCTAGACTCAACACACATATAGGCCACCTTTTGTGTATGGATGGTGTTCAGTGTAAACTGTCAGTGCGTACCTCTGAGTTGGTTGACTCTGTGCTCACTGTTGTCCTTCATAGGCACCGTCCGCTGGGACATGTGAGGAAATGGCGGCACGCTCCGGTGTACCGACCGTTGGTGGACCTGTCGACAATGGAGGAGTGACATTTGATAATCACCTACAGGCTTGACCGTGCCACAATCCAGGAACTGTGTACCCAGTTGGAGCCAGACCTGATGTCAGCAATCTGCCATCCCACAGGAATCCCCCCTCAAGTGCAGGTGCTGCATGTGCTCCATTTCCTTGCAAGTGGCTCTTTTTAAACAACTGTGGCCATGGCATCAGGGATGTCCCAGCCTATGTTTTCCAACGTATTGTCCGGAGTGTTTTCTGCCCTTCTGAAATACATGCGGAGCCACATCGTTTTCCCTCAGGTGGAGGATATGCATACAGTGAAAGGTGATTTCTATGCCCAGGGACATATCCCCAACATCATAGGTGCCATTGATGAGACCCATGTGGCTTTGGTCCCCCCCCCCCACAGGAGTGAACAGGTGTACAGAAACCGGAAGAGTTATCATTCTATGAATGTACAGATGGTATGTTTGGCCGACCAGTACATCTCCCATGTGAATGCCATGTTCCCTGGCACAGTGCGTGACGCCTACATCCTGTGGAATAGCAGCATCCCTTATGTGATGGGTCAACTCCAGAGGCACCGTGTGTGGCTATTAGGTGAGCACCTGGAAGTAAGTCATTGGGAATGGTTGTCTGGGTCTGGGGTTATCCCTACAGGTTAGTGTGTGTCTAACAGTTATCCCTCGCCATTTGCAGGTGACTCTGGTTACCCTAACCTGTCATGGCTACTGACCCCAGTGAGGAATCCCAGGACCCGGGCAGAGGAACGCTACAATGAGGCCCATGGGCGAACTAGGAGGGTGATCGAGCGGACCTTCGGCCTCCTGAAGGCCAGGTTCAGGTGCCTCCATATGACAGGTGGATCCCTATTCTACTCACCAAAGAAGGTGTGCCAGATCATCATGGCCTGCTGTATGCTTCACAACTTGGCTTTGCGACGCCAGGTGCCTTTTCTGCAGGAGGATGGTCCAGATGGCGGTGTTGTGGCAGCTGTGGAGCCTGTGGACAGTGATGAGGAGGAAGCAGAGGAAGAAGACATGCACAACAGGGACTCAGTGATCCTGCAATATTTCCAGTGAGACACAGGTAAGAATCCAAACCTGCCTACTACATGTACTTTGACACTACTACCTCTCTCCTGTCTGTCGTTTTCACCCAGTGTATGGTCACTGAGTTGTCACTTTCCCTTACGATTTCACAGATGTGAGTCCCACTGTGTGACATCTGCTTAGATTCCTCATGGACTAGAGCTGTGTGACATAGGTATGTTGCCATTACTATTTCTAAAAACATTTTAGCACTGTAATTGCTAATACAGTATTTCGAAATCACAGACAGACTCCAGATCGTTTTGTGCTTTAGGTGTGTTTATTTAAATGCTCAATATTCAAGGGGGTAGTGAAATGGTGAGGGGTGATGGCGGAGGAGTGTCCATGGCAGAGACAAGTCTATTAGTCTCACAGGTGCATTGCCCATATGGGCATAGGAAGTGGAGCTGGGGCAGTTTAATTATGGACAGGGTGACAAAGTGGGACAGTACGATGACAATCAGGGTGGTCTCATTTCTTGGCGGGGGTTTTGGCATTGTGTTCTGTCTTTGTCCTGGATCTGAGGGACCGTTTGCGGAGTGGTTCTCCGTCTGCAGGGGGTGGGGTGCTGGTGTGCTGGTGTGGTGGTCCTGTGGCGGGGCGTCCTATCCACTAGTGCCGGCGGAGGTGGTGGGCAGTTCATCGTCCATGCTAGTGTCAGGGGCCCCTTGTAGTGCCACAGTGTCCCTCCTGGTGTTGAGTAGTTCCTTCAGCACCCCTACGATGGTGCCCAGGGTGGAGCTGATGGTTCTGAGTTCCTCCCTGCAGCCCATATTCTGTTCTTCCTGCATGCGCTGGGTCTCCTGAAACTTGGCCAGTACCGTTGCCATCGTCTCCTGGGAGTGGTGGTAGGCTCCCATGATGGAGGAGAGGGCCTCGTGGAGAGTGGGTTCCCTTTGGCTGTCCGCCCCCTGTCGCACATCAGCCCTCCCAGTTCCCCTGTGTTCCTGGGCCTCCGTCCCCTGGACCGTGTGCCCACTGCCACTGCCCACAGGTCCCTGTTGATGTTGGGGTGGTGGGTTATCCTGGGTTCCCTGTAGTGGTGGACACACTGCTGATTGACGAGTCCTGGGGACGGAGGTATGGGCCCGCTGGGTGGGTGCTGTGCTGGTGTTTCCAGAGGAGGGAAGTTCTGTGGTGGCCTGTGCCTGTGTGAGGGGAACCGACTGTCCTGAGGTCCCCGATGGTCCGGGCTGGTCATCTAGATCCAGTTGGACAGAGGTGCTGTCATCACTGTGGGCCTCTTCTGATGGTGGTGTGGACATGTGTGGACCCTCCTGTCTGTTGACGTTGGGTAGGGGTCCTGCAGGGGTATAAAAGGATGTTTATTAAATCTGTGTGTGTAATGGTGTGCAATGGGTGGGTGACTGTGTACCCCAGTGCTAGCATTCCTGTGTGGGAGCTTCTGTGATGATGGTTTCGGGGGGTGTATGGGTATGTGCAGTGGGCATGCTTTAGTGATGGGTGTCCATGCTTTGTTGTTGCATGCAGGGCTTGGTGTTGGGATGTGTGGTTTGTGATGTTGGGACATATGTGAGGAGTTGGGGTGCTGGGGTGAGGGTGAGGGTGAGGGTGGGGGTATGTGATAGCATGCAGGTAGGGTGGGGGATGTAATTGTAAAGCTTTGACTTACCAGAGTCCATTCCTCCACCTACTCCTGCGAGGCCCTCAGGAAGCAGAATCGCCAAGACCTGCTCCTCCCATTGTTAGTTGTTGGGCAGGAGGTGGGGGTCCGCTGCCAGTCCGCTGAACCGCCAGGTGGTGTCTTGAGACCACGGAACGCACCTTCCCCCGTAGGTCGTTCCACCTCTACCTGATGTCCTCCCAATTTCTTGGGTGCTGTCCCACTGCGTTGACCCTGTCCACTATTCTTTGCAATAGCTCCATCTTCCTAGCTATGGAGGTGTGCTGCACCTGTGCTCCGAATAGCTGTGGCTCTACCCGGACAATTTCCTCCACCATGACCCTGAGCTCCTCCTCCGAGAACCTGGGGTGTCTTTGCTGTGCCATGGGGTGGTGTAAGTGATGTGTGGGGTGGAGTATGTGGTGATAAGTGTGGTGATATGTAGTGGTGTGTTGTGTGAGGTGCATGGAAGTTCTGTGGGTGACGGTGTTGTGTGCCTATGGATGCTGTTGTTCTTGCTGGTGGAGTCTCTCTCTGGCCTTTTTTCTGAATGTGTTGTCGTGGGGGTTTGTGGGTGATGTGGGTGTGTGTTTTATATTGTAATGGGTGTGTGGGAGTGCTGTGTGTATGTGTATCAGGTGTGTGTATTTTGAATTGTCCAATGTGGCTGTGTTTTGTGAGAGTGTGTGTATTTTGAGCGCGGCGGTGTGTACCGCCAATGGAATACCGCGGATGAAAGACCGCCGCATGGATTTGTGTGTCGTGATAGTGTGGGCGTGACGGTGGAAGTTTTTTTTTCACCAGTTAATCACTGACCTTTGGTGTGGAGGACTTGTGTGGGTGTCTGACTTTTGGCGGATTCCGAGATGTGGGTCATAATAGCTGTGGCGTATTTCCGATGCCGCGGTGGTGTGTTAGCGGTCTTACCGCCAATGTTGTAATGACCGCCATAGTTTCTCCTCTTATATGTGCAGATAAAGAATGGAGATGCTGAATCTTTGTTAACTTCGAGGAAGGTAGTAATAGAAGTTTTAAGAATCTGAACCCATCCTTCGTCTACCAACAAAGATTTATTTAAGCTCCAATGTGGAGTAACTCTCAGCTCGCCAGAAACATTCAGATTGACCTGGGGTGCTAAATGGTCCGAAAACAGATTGACATCTATATAAAAATTGTTTAGAGGAAGAAGAAATGAAGTTAAAATGAAGTCTATTCAAGAAGCTGCATTATATTTTATTGTAAAATATGTATAGTTGTAGTCCTGTGAATGGTCAGTCCTCCAAGCGTCAACCAATGCCAGGTCCGAAATGGTTTCACCCAGCCACTAAAAGACTTTCGGTCTATTCTGCTTCTTATTTTTACGAGAGGAATAGATTTGTACATTTGGAATAACATTAAAATCTCCTCCAATGATTAAAAGGCCAGGGAGTAAACTTACCACCTTATAAAGACTCTTGAGGGCGGTAGGATTGTCCTGTAATGGGCCATAAAAGCTTACCAGATGAATGTGATTATTTTAAATGAGTGTACTAATTACAACCCAACTCTGCCTGCGGGTCTCAATAGACCTGATATACCTTCCCCGAGAATTCTTTAGACACTAGAATAGCGACCACTTGAACAGCGGTGTTAGCCGAAGTATAGTAGGCTTGAGCAATAAAATTAGGGAGCTTTGGAAGCTTATTCTGGCACTTTAGATGTATTTCCTGCAAGAAAAATATCTGTGATTGTGAAGTCCTGAGCCAATTGAGTAAAGCGGCAAACTTAACTTGGCTATAAGCGCCATTAATATTACAAGAAATTACTCTTAATTCATCACCTGTCCCCCTTTTACCAAACGTAGACATCCTGTGTCACTATCATGGATATCTCCAATGTGGATTCTTTGTAGAGGTCATTTTTTACGATTATAATCTGCTTTGTCGTCTGCTTTGCCCTCTGCTCTTTTTCCCCACTCTATTGCAGACCCCCCCAACCAGAGGCAGAATCTCCCCTCCCGCCCTTCCTGGCAGGTCTAACCCGTCATGACCCCACCAAACAGTGAATCCCCCCCACCCCCAATCCCTAACCCACATACCGAATACTAGAGTTCATTGACATGGCACCCCTAGAGCCCTGATCTCCAAAGAGAGCAGAAAGGCAGCGGAACGGAGACTGAAACAAACTAAAACAGCCAAAGACAATACTCATTGTAATATACGTAGCTTCCCTTAAAGCACTCTTTAAAGCTTTGAAAAATGTCAGCTTTTCAACCTTTTTGTTATTCAAAATCAAATCAGGAAGTGACTTTCAATCCCAGAATTCCCTTCACCTACTTTCCCAACCAATTGCCTCTCACGGGTGGCTGCCAACCCGTGCCCGACCCTTCTCACTTAACAACCTATCCCAGCGCAGCTGAAATGACATCAACCTCACATTTACTGCGGCTAACAAAGTCTTGCAGGTTGTCCTCCCCAAGCTTCGATTCACATAACTAATGCAAAAATTGTGAGCCCTTGTCAAATTCCAAAAAACAAATCTGCTGGTTTACTACAGAAAAAGTAACACAATCGCTTCAGAAACTTTACGGATTTTTCACTGACTGCTCTTCCTGCACCTTCTTTCTTAGTCTCCCAGATGTGCAAGCAAAATTTGACCCACAAATTTTACTCTCAAATGATCAGTGGGTCTGTCCTGGTGCACATAGGACTCGCCAAATCTCAGTCGAAATTTTCTTTCTCTCACTTTGACAGATTATAACATAAAACTCAAGTGTCCCATACACTTTTCAATATACGCAGGGTCTGCACATCAACAACCAAGTGGACAACTTATGAGCACAAAGCGCCACACACCTATGAAGTTCAACAACTTCCCTACTCTCACACTGCAGAGTACGCACACTTCTTCTCCAACTTAATTTGGAGCATGCAAACTCCCTAAACCCTCACAAACCTCACAATTCACCTGCAATTTAAATAAGCTCTCCAAGTGCAAGCTACTTCATTCACACTAAGAACATCCTCAGACAACCATTAGCAATATCCAAGATTCTGGGAAAGTCATTTCTGGACTTAGGGAAACATTTTCTTTCCAATTATCATCATTGAAAAATAAAATCCAAATCTCAGTAATAATGAACTCTCAAAGGACCAGATCATCAAGCTACTAGAGATGGTGGTACCTCTAAGATGTCTATGATTTGGCTTTTAAGGAGACAGCCCTTCACCTCTGTTACTATCTCTGAACGTCTTATGATAGGCTCTTACGGTGACTAACCATTACCTCTGCTACCATCACTGTTAGCGCGTCTGACCTTAATAAGTAAACCTACAAGGGGACACGAATAGGTCGATGAATCTTTTGACTCGGAATTAAGATGACCCCATCATATTTCCAGTACCTGCAGATCAATAACCAATACATAATATCAATAATCAACAATAATCAATAGCATTAATAACCAATGGAGTCAGTAATAGTCACGCACTATGACCTTTCAGTCATGAATAATCACACCTTTTAATAAAAGTTTAAATATTTATTTCCCTATATTTACAATGCTAAAGTCATTTAAATTAACCTCAAAATCAAATGAAACACACACAGAAACAATACTGGCTGTCCAAAACGGCGGAAGAAACGTAACCTAATCAAAGCTTAAACTACAACACATTCTAAGGTTACCGTACAAACTACGAACAAGGACATTTGTGTTGGCGTGATCACATACATTTAGGTTCGGCAAAGAGATTCATCAAGCGTTATTCCCTATTAGCATATTTTCATTAATGAGGATCCTTAACTAATATCAGATTAGCATGTGCATGTTGGGCTTCATGCAAAACAATTTAGTAACACTAATTTGGAAAAACATCTAACTATGCCTATCGCAAAACAGTGTGGTTGGTACCTAGAAAGAAAAAGCGAAGAGGCATAGCAGACACATAGGTTCAATCACTACCTCTCCTCAGTTGGATCGGCAACACAAGATAATCTTCGTCATCAGGACAACAGTCGATCAGCAAGGCATCAGGATTCAGCATCAAAGTTAAAAAAATGCAAAGTCTTCAAGCATTAAAGTTAAGCTTGTCAAGACGCACAAGAAAATATTGACCTTTCGGCCAGCAAGAGAATGCGCAAAAGCAGGGCTTCACTTGGTGCACTCTTGTTAAGTTGAATTCACTAAAACTATTTCCCAAATCCCTATTGGTCAAGGGATCGCATGTTCACACTTTGTCCAATAAAACTAAACCTCAAAATCTATGAATTCTCCTATTACTCCGTTCACATGTCGTTGATTGGTTGTCCTGCAATGTCCTCATCATCTGCATCATCAGGTAACAATATTGTTGCAGCTTCTACTCTTGTCAGTGTCTCCATTGTTATACTCCTGAGAAAGTAAGTCTTACACACATTACACAAAAAATGTTACATTAGAAAGAACAGCATCTTCTAGCAGTCGGTTCTCATGAGACAAAGATTCTCAGCTATGAGCGCATTTAAACAATACAAAAGAAAATCACAGTTTAACTCTCTAGGACAGCCATTTATTAAACGTTAAGAAATATAGCTTGACATGAGGCCTGGTACTATGCCAAGACCTTTGCTAAATGAAGGCCTACAATTAATAAAGGTAATACATAATGCATAACCTTTAATATGACATATTACTACATTAGTCAAACATACAGTATGGTCAACATTTCACAGCATTAGATTATTAATAAGTACACTTCGGGAACATTGGCGGCCACTCATCGTAATCACATTTTCAATGCGTGCATCATTTTTCTACATTTTTTTTTTTTTTACACAAATCCATTATTCAGAATACATGAACACTCATTACTAAATGTTATTAAAACACCTGCGCTAGCACACACATCAGTGCATGTCCCACCTTTAACATACACTTCACTCTGCTCATGCGGCTACGTAGGGCCTATCTTAGGGGTGCCTTACATGTATAAAAAGGGATGGTTTAGGCCTGGCAAGTGGGTACACTTGCCAAGTCAAATTGACAGTTTAAAACTACACACACAGACACTGCAGTGACTGGTCTGAGCTATGTTTACAGGGCTACTAATGTGAGTGGCACAATCAGTGCTGCAGGCCCACTAGTAGCATTTGACATACAGGTGCAGGGCACCTCCAGTGCACTTTACTAGGGACTTACTGGTAAATCAAGTATGCCACGCATGGATAACCCAATCAACAATACAAATGACACAGGGAGCATATGCACTTTAGCACTGGTTAGCAGTGGTAAAGTGCCCAGAGTCCTAAAGTCAACAAAAACAGGTCAGCTGCAATTATTGCCATAAGTCAGTGGTAAGCTGTGAAAGGTGATCCCTTCTTACACTGATGAAGGGATTTGTGTACACACATAACAGTCACACACATTCATTGAATCCACATACTCATACAGCAAACTTTAATAAACGTTAGACGACAAACCTCCCTTTGTGTCATCGAAATGAAGCTTTCCCTCATCCTTATGCAACTTATCCAACTTAGATAGTGTTATTCCTTGCACTGTGGTTGCTGTGCTTTGCATATCTCCTTCCATTGAAACACTCATTCCCACAATCAATAAAATTCACACAATCATGCTTGTTATAACTAAACCAATGCAAATCACATATTTACATTTACTCCATTTACCCTGTCCTGGGTTCATGGCTTCTGTAGAATCAGAGAAGAAAAGAAAACGAAAAAAATGTTAAAGCAAAACAAGATCAGAGCAAACATCAAATCCATGGTGGCTTCTTAAAAGTCTTTCTGCACTTATTTATAACAGCTCTCGATCTTCAAGAAAGTTCATAAAGTTTCAACTAAAAGATTCTCAAAAAATAGTTCAAAATTTTAAATTTTATTAAAACAAAGTCTGAGGATCACTTATTGTCACTTCCAGTGTGTAATGTTTTCATTGATCAACTGGCAAGGTTATTTCAAAACTCAGTTCAAATGTAATTTCAAGTTCTAGAATGTCTAGCTAAATTCTCACAGTCAAAACAAAAGGCCATAAACTTGTTCTCCCATTCATTTGCAATAAGATAGACCCATTCAGGTGAAGAGTACCTGCGGCTTGGCACTCTTTTTCTTTTTGTTCTTCTCACAGCACAAATTTAATTTTCACTTTGGTTCGACTCATCAACTGCTTCTGTTATAGCTGGGAGTTTATCAGCAACCAGTTCATGTGTGGATGAAGGCCATCAATATCCTTTTGCAGTTCTTTTTTCAGGTTCCATTGGATTCACAACGTTTGCTGTGTCTGCAGGAGTCAGTTGGCTTTGACCTTGCTCTCCTGCACCTTTATCTGCATTTAGAATGCTTGCATTTTTGCCATCTTGCACAAGTTCTGTTTCAGCTACTTAGTTATAGCTTGATTAATGTGAACCGGTTCTTCTTCGCCATTCTTAGAGAATCAGCCCCTGTGTTTTCAAGAGGACACATAATTTTGCATGTATGGATTGCATGACTCCAGCTGGTATCATCATTAACATAACTTGCTAAGGTCCTTTCCACCTTGGTTCCAGGCTTGGCTTCCTCACTTGTAGTAGCATAAGTACCCGCTCACTAGTCTTCAAGCTGTGGCACTGTTTTTGAGCTGTTTAAACTGTTCTGCTTCAACCTGATTAGACAAAGAGCGAACCACATCAGCCAGACCGCCAACATACTGCTGCAGCCGCGGAATTCTGCTACAGCTATTACGACCCACAGCTCGGAATCCGCCATAATACAGACACCCACACAAGTCCGCCACACCAAAGGTCAGTGATAAACTGGCGATAACAAAACCAACACCGTCATGCCAACAGGAATAGGCCCACATTATCACAACCCACGAATCAACGTGGTGGTCTTTCAACCGCGTTAATCCATTGGCGGTACACACCGCCGCGCTCAAAATACACAAACATATACAAAACACAACCACATTGGACAATTTGAAATACACACCTGATGCACATACACACACCACTCCCACACACTCACAACACTATAAAACACCCACTCACATTACCCACAAACCCTTACTACCAGAAATGTGAAAGCAGGCCAGAGAGAGACACTACCTAAAACAACACCAGCATCCACAGACACACAACACCATCACTTACACAACATCCACGCTCCTCAAACAACACACACCGACACATCCCCTCACACATCACAACACACACCACCTCACACATCACCCACACCACATCATGGCACCTCAACGACACCCCAGGTTCCCTGAGGAGGAACTCAGGGTCATGGTGGAGGAAATCCTCCGGGTAGAGCCACAGCTATTCTGATCACAGATGCAGCAGACCTCCATTGCAAGGAAGATGGAGCTATGGCGCAGAATTGTTGACAGGGTCAACGCAGTGGGACAGCATCCAAGAACTAGGGATGACATCAGGCAGAGGTTGAACTACCTACGGGGGAAAGTGCGTTCTGTGGTTTCCAGACACCAGATTGCTGTACAGAGGACTGGCGGTGGACCCCTGCCTCCTCCCCCACAACTAACAACATGGGAGGAGCAAGTCTTGGCAATACTGCATCACGAGGGCCTCGCAGGAGGACTGGACTCTGGTAAGACATATCTTTATTACCATATCCCCCACCCCACCTGCATGCCATCACATACCCCCAACCTCACCCTCACCCTCATCACTCCAACACCTCACATATGCCCCACTATCACAACGCAGCCATCCTAATACCAAGCCCTGCATGCAACACCAAAGCATGGACACCCATCACCAAAGCATGTCCACTACAGATACCCACACAGACCCCAAACCAACTATCACACAAGGACCAAGCCAAGAATGCAAGCACTGGAGTACAGGGTCACTCACCCATTGCACACAATGGCACACACAGATGCAATAATCATGCCTTTGCACCCCTACAGGACCCTTACCCAACGTCACCGGACAGGAGGTGCAAGACATAGCTAGTCCCCCCACAGAAGAGACCCACAGTGATGACAGCAGCTCTGCACAACTGGATCAAGATGACCAGCCCGGCCCATCAGGGACCTCAGGACAGTCGGTTCCCCTGACACAGTCCCAAACCACCACTGAACCTCCCCCTGCAGGAAACACCAGCACAGCACCCACCCAGCGGGCCCATCCCCCTGTCCCCAGGACATGTCAATCAGCAGTGTGTCCATCACTACAGAGAACCTAGGCGACCCCACTAACACAGGACGATCAGGGACCTGGGGCCAGTGGCAGTGGGCACACATTTCAGGGGAAAGAGGCACAGGAAAACAGGGAAGCTGGGAGGACTGCTGTGCGACAGGGGGAGGACAGGCCCAGGGAAACCACTCTCCACAAGGCACTCTCCAACATCATGAGAGCTTACCATCATTCCCAGGAGACGATGGCAATGGTACTGGCCAAGTTTCAGGAGACCCAGCGGCTGCAGGAGGAACACTACCTTGGGATCAGGCAGGACTTGAAGTCCATTAACAACACCCTCGTCACCATTGCAGGGGTGCTGGCAGACCCTGTCATCACCAGGAGGGACACAGCGGCACAACAAGGGGCCCCTGACACTAGCCTGGACGATGAACAGCCCTCCACCTCCGCTGGCACTAGTGGACAGAAGGCACCGCCACAGGAACACGACACCAGCACCCCACCCCCTGCAGAAGGAGAACCACCTCACAAACGCTCCCTGAGATCCAGGAACAAGACAGAGAACATTGCCAAGAACCCCGCCAGGAAATGAGACCCCCCTGAACGTCACCCTTCTGTCCCACTATGTCACCCTGTCCATCCTTCAACTGCCATTGCTCCATTTCCTATGCCCCTTTGGACAATGCAACTGTGAAACAAATAGACTGGACTTCGCCATCGACATTCCTCCACCATCCCCCCAGCCCATTTTACAAACCCCTCCACTTATTTGCACAGAAATAAACACACTTCAATCACAAGGCAATCTGGAGTCAGTCTGTGCTTTCACAAACGTGTAATTGCAATAACCATGGAATATAGCAATGTCAATTTACTTGTGCACATACCGATGTAACACAGCTGTAGGCCTGGAGGAAATATAGCAGAGGGCACAAAGTGGGACCCACATCTGTGAAATGGAAAGGCAAAGTGACAAGTCAGGGTCCATACACTGAGTGAAAATGACAGACTAATGCTAGCTCCAGAAATTGTATGAGATGTGGGAGTCAGTGACATGTTCTTACCTGTGTCTCACTTGAAGTATTGAATGATTTTGATGTTTCGGTTGTCGATATCCTCTTCTTCTGCCTCCTTTTCTTCACTGTCCACAGGATCCACAGCTGCCACAAGACCACCAGCTGGCCCATCCTCCTGCAGAAAAGGCACCTGCCGTCGCAAAGCCAGGTTTTTCAGCATACAGCAGGCCACAATGATCTGGCACACCTTCTTTGGTGAGTAGTAGAGGGAACCGCCTATCATCTGCAGGCACCGGAATCTGGCCTTCAGGAGGCCGAAGGTTCGTTCGATCACCCTCCTAGTCCACCCATGTGCCTCATTGTAGTGTTCCTCTGCCCTTGTCCTGGGATTCCTCACTGGGGTCAGTAGCCATGACAGGTTGGAGTAACCAGAGCCACCTGCAAATATCGAAGGACAACTGTTAGACACACACTAACCCTTAGTGACAACCCCATACGCAGACACCTATTCACACTGTATTGGGTCCTTGGCCTCACCTATTAGCCATACCCTGTGCCTCTGGAGTTGCCCTATCACATAAGGGATGCTGCTATTCTTCAAAATTTAGGCGTCATGCACTGAGCCAGGAAACTTGGCATTCACATGGGAGATGTACTGGTCTGCCAAACACACCATCTGCACATTCATAGAATGGTAGCTCTTCCGGTTTCTGTACACCTGTTCACTCCTGCGGGGGGTATCAATGCCACATGTGTCCCATCAATGGCACCAATGATTTTGGGGATATGTCCCAGGGCATAGAAGTCACCTTTCACTGTAGGCAAATCCTCCACCTGAGTGAACACGATGTAGCTGCGCATGTGTTTCAGCAGGGCAGACAACACTCTGGACAACACGTTAGAGAACATTGGCTGGGACATCCCTGATGATATGGCCACTGTTGTTTGAAAGGAACTACTTACCAGGAAATGGAGTACTGACAGGACCTGCACTAGAGGGGGTATCCGTGTGGGATGGCGGATAGCTGACATCAGGTCTGGCTCCAACTGGGCACACAGTTCCTGGATTGTTGCACGATCAAGTCTGTATGTGACTATTATGTGCCTCTCTTCCATTGTTGACAGGTCCACCAGGGGTCTGTACACCGGAGGATGCCGCCATCTCATCACCTGCCCCAGCAGACGTGCCCTATGGAGGAGAACAGCGAGCAGAGAGTCAGCCAACACTGAGGTAACCCAAAATGTAATTTGCACAAATGTATTAATCCGCAATGTGCCTGTAACTGTGAGTATTCCAGGCCTACAAAGGTGTGACACAGTTATTATTAATGCCATGTGGCCCCCTGAAATGGCGGCTGTCTGACCTGTAAGGTGGGACAAGGGGATTTGAGGTAACTGCGCTGGTGATCTACACCGTCGCGGAGGGCAGTCGAAGACCGTGGCGCAATTCTGCATTGGTTAACATTGGGCCCTATGGTTCCGAGGAGCCAATGACGATGGACGTGACTGCTATTTTCTGTCTGTTCACTCACTTGATACCTGACCTTCAACAGGAGAGGACCGACACTGCAAGTGCTGCTTTGACCTCAGTCTGAAAGCGACGATGGCTCATGTGTCTGGGGAAAGGGCCCCTGCTTTCACTTCAGAGGAGTTGAAGAAACTAGTGGATGGGGTCCTCCCCCAGTACACACAACTGTACGGTCCTCCAGACAAACAGGTGAGTACACTGTGAGCATGCTGCATGGGCAATGTCTGTTTTGAGTGGTGTGGATGGAAGATACATGGGGGGGGTCTGAGGCCTGCATGTGTGGTTGGGGAGTGTATGTGCGTCAGGGCAAGGGTGGGAACAGGGGGCAATGAGTATGACGGTCCGGACGGGGAAGTAATGTCCTTTCCCCTGTACCATTCCTCTAGGTCTGCGCCCACCAGGAGAAGGGTATTTGGCGTGCCATCGCCAAGGACGTCCGGACCCTGGGGGTCCACCACAGACGGAATACCCACTGCCGGAAAAGATGGGAGGACCTGCGCCGCCGGAGCAAGAAGATGGCGGAGGCCCAGCTGGGGATGCCCTCCCAACGTGGGAGGGGTGCCCATCGCACCATGACCCCCTGATGTTCCAGATCCTGGCAGTGGCGTATCCGGAGTTGGATGGGCGCATGAGGGCATCTCAGCAGCCACAAGGGGGTGAGTACACTCTCATTCAGCTGACTTTGCGCACATTACGAGGTGTCTGGGTGGGGGAGGTGGGCAGTGGGTCCCCTTAGGCCAGGGCGATCTTGCTAGGCAAGGTCACTTGTGAGGCAGGCTATGTAGCGCCCAAACCCCACTAGTGGTTAGAGCAATCTACACCTAGTCAAGCTCCTGTGACTTCCAGGTGTGCAGCAATTGGGCTTAGGCCTCGTACCCCATGGGCATGTGATTAACCTAGGAACTATAAGTGCATGGTGTAGTGCAGAGGGGTGCTCACTGTCTGTTATGTCTGCCAGCGGTAGTGGTGTTGCATGCACTGAACATGTTTTTCTTCTGTCTCCCCCCCCCTTTTTGTGGTCTCCCTGTTCTTGTCTGCAATAGCATCATCAGGCGGAGGATCATTGGCACCGGAGCAGGAGGGAGCAGCATCCCAGATGGACCTGGAGGGCGAAACTACAGGGAGCTCCACGGCGGGGACAGGCGCAGAGACCAGTGACAGTGGCTCCTCCTCTGATGGGAGCTCCCTTGCGGTGGCAGGCTCCTCTGTGCCCACCACATCAACAGGTACAGTTGCCACCCCCCTTACCAGCACCGCCCTCCCAGCAGCCCCTCAGCGTGTGTCCTGTGTCCGCTCACCCAGGAGGGTGGGCATCTCCTTTGCCCCAGACACCTCAGGCCCTGCCCCAGTCAGCCCTGCTCAGTGAGGAGGCTATTGACCTCCTGAGATCCCCCACTATTGGGCAGTCTACCATTCTGAATGCCATCCAGGGTGTTGAGAGGCATTTGCAACGAACAAATGCATACCTGGAGGGCATTCATTCTGGCCAGGCAATCCAACAGAGAGCATTTCAGGCTCTGGCCTCAGCACTGATGGCAGCCATTGTCCCTGTGTCCAGCCTCCACCCTCCAACCTCCTCCACCCAGAGCCAATCCCTTGTACCTCAACCTATCCCAGGCACACCATCAAACCGGCATGCACACACATCAACACACAAGAGTGGCTCAGGCAAAAATAAGCACCACACATCCCAAAGGCATTCAGACAAGCATCATACCCATGCACACATACCAACATCCACTTCCTCCACTGTGTCCCCCTCCTCCACGTCTCCCTCCTCCCTCCCATTCTCGTCTCCACTCACACCTGCATGCACTACATCCTCAGCCACTACCGTCATCACCAGCACACCCATCAACACACACCGCTCGCGTGCACTCACCACCCCCACTACCATTCACACATCCCCAGTGTCCTCTCCCAGTGTGTCTGTGAGCCGTTCTCCCAAAGTACACAAACGCAGGCACACACCCACCCAACAGCCATCCACCTCACAACAGCCTCCATCCCATGCACCTTAACCCAAATTCAGCAGACGTTCACCTCCTACAACCACTACCTCTTCCTCCATTCCCAAACCCCCTCCATCTACCCGGCCCAGTGTGTCTAAAAAAGTTTCCTGGCTAACATTGACCTCTTCCCTACACCCCCCTGTCCTTCCCCTAGGGCCAGGCTTTCCAGGTCCCATCCCAGCACCTCAGCCACCACATCCCCAGGCACAGTGGTGCCAGCAACTGCGGGGTCATGGAGTGCGCCAACCATCAGGGCTGCCAGTGTGCCACAGAGCGAGGGCAAGGACATTCCGTCACCTGCCAAGGTTAAAAAGGTGCCCACATCCCGGAGGGAGAAGCCGAAAACACCTGCCACCAAGGGGTCAGTGAAAACGAAAGGGGATAGTGGCAAGACAACTGTGCCACCATCAAAGGTGGGGAAGGGCCAAAAACTGAAGGGTAGGTCAGGAGAGGGCATGGTGGCACCGACTGAGGGACCAGTGTCACACCTTCTGTCCACGTCCATGCCAACCTGTACGGTGGTGAACACCACCACCTGCACCGCCTCCTGCACCGCCACCTGCACCACCTCCGGCACGTATACAGCTGCTGTGACAGTCCACAGCCTCTTCCTTGGTGGGCAGCCGTCCGAGGCTGCAGGAGACATCCAGCTTTATCCCTCAGCAGGTGCTGACACATGCCCCACCACCACAGACCCCGCCGCCAGCACCGCTGCCACAGACCCCACAGCCAGCACGGCCGCCACAGACCCCGCAGCCAGCACCACCACGACTGACACCGCCGCATGCACCGCCACGACTGACACCGCCGCAAGCACAGCCAGCGGCCCCACGACGTCCTCGGACAGTGGCAGCACCGCAGACATGCCTATCATCCCCAGAGTCAGTCGTCCGAGAATGGTGGTGAGTACCAGGACCCTAGGCAGCTTCCATGAAGCATTACTGTCATCACAGTTGTCATCTGCAGGTGGAATGCGAAGCCGTAGCAGAGTAGGGTATGTCGCAGCCTCCATGGCGCATCATGCTACCTGTACATCTGCAATCTCATGGCACACACACCCAGGTGAGGGAATTGTATTGGCCACGCTGCACGTGGAGCACTCTGGGCACCAAGCCCCCTCCAGAACCAGTGGAGAGATACATCCACTACCTCAGTCCTTGGCAGGATGAAGCACTCTGGGCACAAAGCCCCCTCCAGAACCAGTGGAGAAAGGCATCCACTACCACAGTCCTTGGCAGGATGAAGCACTCTGGGACAAAGCCCCCTCCAGAACCAGTGGAGAAAGGCATCCACTTGAGAGACTGTGGCTTTGCACTCCCCAGGATAATGCAGAGGGCAAACCACCCACTGGAGATACTTGAGAGACTGTGGCTTTGCACTCCCCAGTATAAAGCAGTGGGCAAACCACCCACTGGAGAGACTTGAGAGACTGGTGCGTTGCACTCCCTAGGATACATTAATGGGCATGGAGCCCCCTCGTGCAGCAGTGGCGTTGTGCGTTCATCTGGCTGAGGTGCCCCCCTCCCTCTGAGGTGCCTGTTTCATTTCGATCTGATGTCCCTGCAGTGTTCTCTCCATTTCCATTCAGGTGTCATGTGTGGGCTTCGCCCATGCATTTTGGGCCTAGTGGTCCAGGGACAATGAATGGTGCACTATCTGGACTTGTGTAGTTGCTGCACATAATTGCGTTTACTGGATTTTTAACTTTGATAATGAGATTTCACATGATTACATTCGTTCAAATCAATTCCTTTTGTCCTTGCATTCTTCCAGGGGGTCGGGGGTGTATGTGTACTGATGCTGCATGTATTTGTGTGTATGGTGTTGAGGGTGGGGGTGTTGCGTGTGTGTGTCACTTTTTCCTTTCCCTTCCCCCCTCCCCTGTCTTGTGGGTGCAGTACTCACCGTGGTTGTCACCGCCGTCGTTGGTGCTCCTGATAGAAGAGAAGGAAGACCAGCATTGGCAGTATCTGCAATTCGGGCTCCATGGCGTCCTGGTTCCTAGTGCTGTGTGGAGAGGTGAGTGTTTTCCCTTCTGTGTACTGTTTCCACCGTGTTTTTGTTCGCGTTGGTTCCACCCCGGAAAAGGTAGTGCATATGCATCTTGTTATAGGCTTGTTATAGACTGGGCAGTACATTGTGTACTGCCTGTCTGTTGGCTGTGTCCGCCGCACTGTTTGTTTGTACCGCCGTGGCGGTCGGAGTGTTAAAGTTGCTGTCTATGTTCGCGGTTTCCACCACAGTCGTAATCCCATTTTGGGTTGTAATGATGGCCTAAGTCATATGTTATGCTCGCCAGTGCATTTCAAGGTTCTACTGGTAACCTCATTGCACGTCCCAGAAATATTTCATATGGTGGCAGTCCTGTCTTCCTATCATGGGTACTACGCATGCTCATCAGGACAAGTGGCAATGCATCAGGCCATTTCAACTATGTAGAAGCACAAACCTTTGCCAATCGAGCTTCCAGTGTTCCATTTATTTGTTCTGTAACTGCAGTGCACTTTTTGCTCATTGTTCAGTGCTGCACACAACAATGTTGTGATCTTGTTATTAAAAGTTCCTCAATCTGATTCCCAAAAAGTCAGGAGGCCAAACCTTGATATTAATTTCCTAAGCAGCAGCTTGGCTGTTGTGATACTGTCATTCCTATGTGTGGTATAGGCTTTTATCGAGTGGAAAAACAGGCACACACTAACTAGCACATATTTCAATTCATTACAAGCAGACATCGCAACAAAATTGAGCTGCATTATTTTAAATAGACCTCCTGATCAGCCAATGTGGTTCAAATTAACAACTGTGCATTTTTCTACATTCATTTGTTGACATGTAACACAAATGTGAAATACCTCTTCCGCAATTAATCTAAATGTGTGATTGTGCCATGTCTGTATGAATGTTTGAATCATTGCATCTCTGTCAAGATGAACTTGACCATGGTAATATCTAGCCATCAAGATCAACTAACAATCTGGTAACACAACTTTCCCTTCAATTATAATACAAACATCATCTTCCTGTCTTTGAACACAACCTGCTCTACTCCAAACTCTGTGCTCTTCCTCTGATGCTTCTTCCTGCAATCTCTTTATTTCATCCCAGGTATCAACAACTGATATTAAGAAGCTTTGATTTATCTCACCTGTGTCACTTCCACCACCCCACTCCTCATTGAATGTGACACAATGGAGTACACAATATCTGGCATTTTGGCCAGCATAGACATTGCCCAAAGAGACATAGGCCCTCATTACAACCCTGGCAGTTGGTGGAATAGTGGTGGTATTACCGCCTACAGGCTGGCGATACCTACCTCCATTATTATTACATTGGCGGCTTGGCCAAAGCCAAACCGCCAATGTACCACACTGACAGCCATGGCGGTAACAACCGCCGGGATGGAAACTACAGTCTCCAGCCCGGCGGCCGTCACTAGGCCGTCCATGGCATTATGACCCCGCCCACCACCATGGTTCCAGTGGTTTCTGTACCGCTACTGAAACCATGGTGGTAGGCACTATCAATGCCAGGGAATTCCTTCCGTGGCACTGAAAGGGGTCTCCCAAGCTCCCCTCCCCAGAGTCCTCCCCCTCCCTCTACCGACCCCCTGCACATTTACACACATACACGCACATACATACACACCCATGCACACACACATTCACCCACTTTCATACATTCATATACACTCACAACAACACTCACTAACATACATCCAGGCACACACGCAATCACAGGACACAACATGCACGTACACTCACACCCACACCCACTCATGTACACACGCATTACACATGCATGCATTCACACACACTGACAGACCCCACACACGTACACAACACCCCCCACCCCCTTTCCTTTCAGAGAACCCAAATTACCTGCTTGCACGGGGTCTTCTGGCAGGAGACGGGACGGAGCGTCCACCAGCAAAACACAACCAGGCCGTATCATGGAACATGATATGGTAGGTGGTGTTTTGCTGGCCTGGCGCTGCTGCTGGCAGCAGCACCACCTTACTGCCGTCCGCCGTCTACCGCCATGACCGTCAACGGAATTCCGCCAGCCTTATGGCGTTATTCCGTCTACGGTCATAATGGCATGGATGGTCAGTAGCCACAGCGGCGGTATGTTGGCGGCAGCCGCTATGGCGGTAGGCAGCATTTGCCACCAATGTCGGAATGAGTGCCACAATTATTTGATCTTTGATGTGCAGAGCACTAGACAACCAAAATTTCCTCAGGTAACTGTAAGGCATTCAATAAACTGTGTATACTTTCACCATCTTGAATGGGTGATCCTGAAGAGGTGATAAAACCTTGCTGATGCCATAACTGCCCAAAGTCACAGACAACACCAAACCCATATTGGCTATCTGTGAATATTGTCACTTTGAGGTGCTCGGATAAGCAGCATGCTCTTGTAAGGGCAACTAATCTGGCTACTTGGGCAGAGACTAATCCTTGAAGCCATGAAGCTTTGACTACTCCTGAGATGGTGCAAACTGCATAACCAGCTCTCAGAGTACCTTCACTGTCTCTTAAACCCACGCCATCAACAAATACAACTTGATCATTCTCCTCCAGAATCCCGAATATCAGGTTGGGGTTTTGTGCATAGGTCAGTGACACCAAGGCAGTCTTGTTCCATTTCATTAACATTATTTGGATCATCAACATTTGCAGGTAAGAATTTAGTGGGGTTCAAAACTGAACACCTTTTGATCATCACATTGGAAGAGCCAAGCATCACATCAATAACTTGTAATGGGTAAAACTGGCACTAATCAAATATTGGGTTTTGGTTAGGATCAAAAGAATATCTGTCGGACATAAACAGTTAAATGTTTTCTCATCACAATGCCTTCACATTGACTGATACTTGCACCAGAAGTAGACACATTTTTTAGAAAGCTTGGCAAAGCTGCAGTGACAGGGTCCAATGTGGTTGAAAAATATGCCACAGGTCCATTTGTTCCTCCATGCAAGTGTGTCAAAACGGAAAGAGCACAACCATCATGTTCATGCCAAAACAGTGAAAAACTTTTCATGTAATCAGGTATTCCCAAGGCTGGACCACTAAACAAACTCTTGCGCAACTCAATGAAAGCTTTCATGCACTCTTCATCAAGTGGAACTGGGGCTGTTACTTCCTTGTACGTTAGGTTCTGCAGTGGTTTGGCAATTACTGAAAAATGTGTCATCCACTGGGACAGTAGATCCCCAGGCCCAAAACATTCTAACATCTCTAGGTATAATTGGGGGAATCATCTGCATAATAGTTGCAACTCTCTCTCAGGACAAGTACCTTGCACCTGTCTCAGTTTGGTGACCCAAATACTTAACTTCCTTTTGGCCATACTGTAATTTGGTAGGGGAAACCTAATGTCTGTTTTAACCCAAATGATTCAACAATGCAATGGTATCTTGTCACCCAGCTTTGCATGTATTAGATGCAACCATTAAATCATTAATGCATTGTCCTTTGACAGATTGAAAGGGAATGTTCAAGGATTCTAGATTTGAATGAGAAAAGGAACTGACTATGTTCATGTAAGGGCACTTGGGACAAACACTTGAGACAAATCAATAACAGAAAACCATTCTGCTTTGCACGGGATCTAGAATAAAACTATTGCTGGATTTGGCAACATTGGACAACAGAATCCCACAATTTCATTCACCTTTCTCAAATCCTGAACTATGGATATTTCCCACTTGGCTTTTGCAATCCCATAATAAGGAGAATTACACGGACTACTCATCACTTCTTTTAGAACTGCTCGACAAAGTCTATAATTATTGGAGTAATTCCTTCAATTACTTCTGGGGTCATGTTATACTGTGGTGTTTTGGGAAAGACTGCATTTGGCTTTACAGTCACTTTGACTGGGTCATCACCTCATATGAGTCCAATATCTTTGCCGGAGATCCCAAACTCTCAACATTTCCGCGTCTTGTAATTCATCGGCATGTCTCTGACTGTCAGGGCAAGAAACAATGAAATGAGAGGTACATCTCATCAATTTGACTGAATGTTTTATCATCACTATTTGTTTGAATTGCTATCCCTTCATAAGTACAAGTGATGGAGCATTTTAATTTGCATAGTGAATTGCTTACTAATAAACTCACAGGGCTTGAATCATAGTCTACAAATTGGTGCTAATCCTAAAAATGTTCCTATTTTGACTGGAATGAACTCTGTAATGGGGTTTATCAAATGCTGATTTGCTAATCCCACTACCTGAACTGCCCTTCCAGAAGGGGGCACATTAGAGACTTCTGCAGATCTGACAGTGGAACAGGTTGCTCCAGTGTCAACCAGAAACAAAACATCATGACCCATGACACTTGCATTCACATAAGGACCATGCTGATCTCCTTCCAGTGAAGCAGCCAACAAACATTCTCCATCTTCTGAACTCTCACTCATATACTCCTCACTCAGGTCATCATCACTGAAATCCATCAGTGGATATTGTATGATTAACTGATTTACATTTGCATTAGCTCTTTGGTTCATGTTCAGCTGTGGAACCATTACCTTTTGCTGTACCATCGGAGCTTGTGGAATCTGCAATTGATGTGGTGCCTGAATTTGCTGTTGGAGAAATTCCACTTGTTGGGAAACTTGCATTTGTTCTGCTCCATTAGAAACGTTCACGTTTTGATTTCAGAGCCTTTGAATTCTTTGATTTTAAAATTGACTGTTGTCAACCATCTGTGCAACAACACCACCTTGCACCAAATTATTTACACTACTATATGGACACTCCTGTTTCCAGTGTCCAGCATTGCCGCATGTGTGACAATGAAGCATTCTTTTCATGTTTTTAACATCAGCCACATTAACATTCGTATATACTCGAATTCCACGACTTCTACCGCTGAGCTGAGGCACAATATTGCCCTGCAGTTATGCTCCTTGCATTCCTCCTGCATTCACCATTCCTTGTTATCCCTGCATCCCTGCTGCTTGGGCACATTTGATTTGCATCACCATCGCCTTCAATCTTTTCTACTTCTATTCAATTTCGCAACTACAGTATTTTGCTTACTGCAATACTTCATCAATAGGTTTTCCGTGCCAGCAAATCTAATGATTCTGAATCATATTGCTAATTTCAGGCTTCAATCCTTGAATCTGAATACAAAATTAATCATATCTCTCGGTTCAATAATCTCTGTGCCACTGTATTGTTAGAATGCTTGCAACAATCTCTCATAATAAGCATGTACAGATTGTTTTGGTTCCTGAGCTGTCCTATCAAGTCTCTGCCAGTCAACATCTTTGGGGGAGACTCTAGTTTGAAAAAATTCAATCACTTTATCATAACTTGTCATCCCCTCTTCAGACGCACCTGTCACTGAATCCCTTGGCAGCTCACACATTGGCCAATCAACATCCTGCTTACATTCAACCCACAAATCTGACGGAATCACAATTTCAAATAAAGTGTTTAAATCTTTCCACAGGCACTTTGCAAGCTTAACAAACCTCTCCATTTGCTGGTACCATTCCACTGGCTTCTCCCTCAACTTTGGGTAATCATTAGTAGATGACAGTATGTCACTTCTGCTCCACGGGATATGGAGGAAATTCCCTCCTGGAATTTATCTCATTAGCATCATTTTTACAGCTGCTTCAGCCTGCTGTACACCATTTGAAGATACAGTCAGCTTTCTCTTCTGTTCTTTTTTCTTCGCCCCATTCCTTCCCATTTATCCGAGGTTCCCCATGTTTGAATGCTCTGAATCAATTCCTTAATATGAATTTTCATTCCAGGTGATTTCATGTTTGCAGTGTCTCTCAAATCAAATTCTAATCTGTAACTTCTCTTTAACTATTTAGATTTATTCATTTCAATTTCATAATTTTTGGCTAACTCAGCTAATGTCTTACAAAAATATCCCGCACAAAGAGTAACTTGCATGCACAAAAAGCGCAACTCATTTTCATTGTAAGAATCCAATATGTCCTTTTCAAGTGTTCCCTCAATCATTTCATTCAATTCTAGTTTTAGTCTAGCCATATTCAATGTTTTTTCTCTCTCTCTCGTGTCTTTTTCAAAACTGACCTTTCACTTAAACCATCTAACCAGTCAGTTATTTGTTGCGCTGTTAACCCTTGTAAACTAGTGTTTTTTCTTCAAGATATGGGCTGTGGGTGAGTACAAGGTGCTCACACATCTTGTTCCTGAGCTAGTACAGATCAGCCTGTAGAGCATGGGGGATATGTTATATCAATCAGCTGACTTACCCTATCACATGTCTGGTTAAAACCAAGAGAATCCATAGGGATCATGTCTGGCACATTTAGGCACACTTTCTCCATTTCTGCATTAGTTCCAAAAAGAGAATTCATTGCTGATACCGGAAATCTGTGGACCTCTCTTGTTACTACCCTGGGCATACAATGGGACAACTGGACCTATTGTCACAGGAACTCTCAATGCATCTGGTCCTGAGAAATTTGATTGGCTTGGTGGGAACATTAGTCCTTCACCTTGACCAGTTAGTAGTGTACCAAAAGCATGATTTGACTGACTGATTGGAGCAATGTTCTGTGGTGTTGTTACTGGAGAATACATAGGCATTGTCTGTCTCTAGTTCACAACCTGTGCCGGTGTCTTCACATTAGGCATTGACTTGAATTGTATCATTCCTGAATTCTGAATTGGCTGTAGTATAACTGGAACCATAACATTCTGAGCTGCATTAACAATTGGAACTGTCGAATGAACCGTTGATACCTGTGCTACAGTATCAATAGGCACATTTGGAGCTATCTGAACCTGGCTTTGCGCAACTGGAGCTGTCGCAATACTCAGGACAATATTCTGATTTACTGATTTAACTGCATTATATGGTGGGGCACAATTCTGCAACAGCTGATATATAAATTCATCCTTTGAGTCACTTTTGGTGGCTGCTACCCTTTCTTGTTTACCTAACTTCTGTTCTGGATCTTCTGAATATTTCTTTTTGGCTTTAGATCTAACACTTCCATCACCTTCCTGTGTAGTTGCTGGGAGTAATTTCAATGCATCTAATGTATCTGCTCTCCACATTCTCTGCTACTCATCCCATCTAGCTTCTGCCAATGTATTTTCTGCTTTCCTCATTCTCCTTTTTAATTTCTTAGACTCTTTCTGCCTCGCAACTAATTCCCAAATGGTAAGTGCTTCAAATTGTGCAGGTCTAGGAAGGAGTTTCGACTTGCACAACACCCTCTTCAGATTCTCTAATACTTTTGAATTGCATAACATGGAAAATCTAAGATACTTTCCTTTTCAGTTATTATGCACCACTGATTTACCCAAAGACTTCCAGAAACTCCTCCTGCCTCCATTATTTCAAATGCTGGTGTACCCTCAGGTGGAGACGGCTCACCCCCTCTAACTGGAATTAAAACATCTCCTCTCAGCGCACTCCTTAAAGCTTTGAAAAACTTCATTTTTACACAATTCTAATTCACAAACACAAATTCGATGAAACCAGGAAGTAATTTTGATCCCACAATCTTTGGCACAAACTATTCTCAACCTATAGCAGCGCAGTCTTGTCCACCAATTGGTGAGCAACTTTTCTCACTAACTGACCAATCCCAGTGTGTATTAAATGAAGTAACTCTCACTTCAAACAGCAGCTGCAACTCACTTCAGAGCCATTTCATCTACCTCTCACGCATACACCTAAATGTAAATATTGTGAGCACACAACCAAACCTGTCTTCTCACTACGGGTAGGACTCAAACACTTTGAAAGCTGTACGGTTTCACTTCCGACTGTGGCTTTTGCACATGCTCAAGTAAGATTTGACCCGCAAATCTCACTCCGGTTGATATGGATTTTGTTTGTGTTCTCATGATTCACCTAATACCAACCAACAACTCACACACTCAAGGAATATACTGATATTGTTGACAGCACTCAATCGATTAACACTTCACTGCAGACAATAAATTAACCAAGTGTCTCCATATACTTGTGCGGTACTCTGGAGTCCTAAGCCCTGCAGAAACATTAACAACAAAATTCATGTGGGCAGTTGTTTTTAGCAACAGTCAATTGGAGTGCACCAACTCCCCACTGTCTTACTTGGAGTAGGCATACTCCCTACTCATATACGTGGAGCATGTAAACTCCCTACTAACTTCATTCTTTATACTTCACAGCAATTTAGCTAAAAGCTTTGGAAGTACAAACTCTAATTAAAACCCATACCGTACACTTATAACACAATGCTGAAAATCCTCAACCCCTACACTTCACCAAGAACAACTCACATTGTGGGCAAATTCTGACTCCCCTCCTCATAAGGGAACACCATAATTCTGCTATCAAAAAAGCTGCAGGTGCAGCCCCCAAGAGGTCTTCTTTCTGCCTCAGGTTCAGAAACATCAAGCACTCCTTATCCCACCTACTAGAAGTCGACTGGATCTTTGGACTCTGTGAGGAGTATGGTAATCAGATTATTTCAACAAAAATCAATAACATGAAAACCATAAACAATTCTAGAGACCATTACCAATTTAAACACAAATCAAACTCCAAACTGTATAAAGTTTCAAAGCTTTATTACAATTCCAAAATCAATGTAACATATACGATGAGCAAAACTATGTTATAATCATACATGAAAATCATTGGCTGAACAAAACGTCTAAAGAAATTAAGTCTACCTATCATCAATACTGTTAAACACTCTAAAAGAATAACACAAATTAGCGCAACTATAATATAGATTAATGTCAGATTTCAGAGCAGATGGTGGTGACATCAGTAAATTATCAAAATTCTAATTAGCGATCAGTTTTCAGGGCTGGGCTACCCTTATAACTAATATGAATTTGGACTTGCATGTATGGTGATGGACTAACACTTGCTGGGAAAACAAGCGAAAAGACAAAAAATAATTTGGAAAAATAATCTTACTAGGGTAACTCACTATGAAATACACTGGTGTAATCATCTAATGTGAAAAGTAAACAAGAAACCACATTATGAATTATACTTCTCCTCATGAGACAGCAGACAGGAAGGTTTCATCAAGCAGAGTGTTCACAGTTTTGCAGCATCAGTAGACAGCAGCATCATGACAGTGCAGAACACACGCTGCACGTAGGACAAGTCAACAGTTCAGAAGTATTTGGGCATATTAGCATTGAACAGCATAAAAAAATGGGGCACCATGGAAATGGTGACTTTATTCTTCAGAAAATATCTACGGGTCAGAGGGGTTCAGGAAAAGAGAGAGAGAGCAGCACCACATTAAGGATCACCTTCAAGCCACATCTGACAAAACGTTTCAAAAGCCTCTACCTAATTAGAAATGTTCACAAGTTTCTGATTGGTCCTCCAGGTGGGCTCATCTTGCACACGATAACCAGTAACCAATGGTAACTGCTGACACCATCAAGTTTGCACTATTCCGTATTTTCTCAGGGAAGTCATTTAAATGAATTCATACAGTTGTGCCAAAATATAATACTTATTGGTTGTCTGCAACTTTAGGATCCTTTCCCATAGTACACAGGATGTGCTGAACAGTTTTCATATGAAATTTAATAAGGCTTCCTGTCTTGTTTAACAGCCAGAACAAATACTGTTACATTTGTTAACATTGAAACATGTTCCTTGCCCTTTATAAATAGGATATTCACTAATATGTCAGTAACCTAGAAAAAAATTCAGGTCAGAGGGAACATGTAACTTTCCTCTACGAATGCAAATGAATCTTCAGGCCTAGTATAGCCAAGAAAGTCTAAATACTCATTAATACATACACATAAATCCAATTGCACACCTTACAATTTGAATCAAATATGCAAAGCAAATTATTTAATTGCAAACATTATTCATGACATATTAGAAACAATTTTAAACATGCATTTATTTTCTTTGCACACATGTAACTTGTATCACTAAAATCATTTAAATCAATAAAATTACAATTAATTAATGTTAATTTAATACTTGTAATATGCTTGTCATCTCTACTTATTTCACTAAACTAATGTTTTTTAATATGAATTCATGTGTGTGGCTCACTCAAATATAAATTCACAACATTTTTCATGGCTAAAAGCAATTTCAAATACGAATGGAGGCCACATTGTCCACCGCTATTCAAATGTGCACATTTAACATGTCAGGTTAATTTCTCTGTTAGGCTTTTAAATGAAGAATTGTTAATTGCCACATGCTAATTTCTGTGCCAATAACGTATAAGTAAAAGTTGATCGCTATAAAAAATATTAGTTATTATATTGGTACAATGAACATAGTGTGTCTGTTTATAAGAAGTGTGTCTTAAAGAAGTTTTGCATTTTTTTGTTTCATGGCCATTTATAACAGGAACCAATCCTAGCTGTAGAAGCTCCTCCTTTTCTGGTAGGTTTCATTTGTGTATTCACCACCAATAACCACCATTTTTATGTCCTTCTTCCTAGATGATTACAACAGTGCCACTCCAACATGACTTCTCCGATTAATGCAGCTCCAAGATCTCTACCTACTTTTTGCTGCCCTTATTTCCACCAATCAGTCCCCACTTGACTCTTCATCTGACACGCACCCTGTTGGCCCATGCCTCTGATATATAATTAAAAATGCAGGTTAAACCTATTGGCTTTGCCAAGACTTTTTAAACATTTTTGGTTGTGTGTCACAAAATCGAGACCAAAACTAACAACCTGCCTAAATAGTGTGGCCAAAGAATCGAATGCCAGAATATCATGAAGGTTAGCACATATTGATAAGCGTAAATTTACCATTCTTAACTCCACATCTATGCACCTTGCAGATATATATATTCATGGTATATTTATGTGGAGTTAAGTACAGTAAATCTGTGCTTACCTATGTATACATACCTTTATGGTAGTTTCATAGTCCATTTTGTGACTTTGGGCCTCGTGGCAGCTGCCAAAAGAACACCATGTTGGCGGTCACACAGACTGCAGTATTCTAAGTTACACAGCCAGGACTGGCACAACCCAGCAAAGAAAACAACCCTGCCAGGACTCTGGAAGGTGGGAAATAGGCGGTCCAACCACCAGCACCACCAGTCCATCAACTAACCACCAACAATATTACAAGTCAAAAATCGCAATGGCGGTCCTGCCATGGCAGTCTTCCAATGGGAGCCCAAACCGCAATGGTTGGCGGTCACCACAGTAACACACTACACCATATTGGATGCATTTGAAAACAACACCGCTGTCACACATCCGACACACCTGCAAACCACACTATAAAACACAGCCCTTCACACACCACAATCCTTTGTATTTCCCACAGCAAGAACCAACAAGACAGCACAAAAAGAGGGATATTCCAAACCATAGATTAGTCAACCCTCCAACTATCACAATCACATATCCCACATCCTCAACACACACCTATCACATCCAGTTGCACCTACCCACTCAAATTGCCCAAGGTCACCTGTTTAGCACCCAGCACCCACACATTGTTTTTTCCCATCACCACCATGTCAGCACAGAAATATCCTTGTTTTTGACAAGTGAAGAGTCATGGTGGATGAAATCATTGAAGTAGAGCCTCAATTATTTGGAGCCCTAGTCCAGCAAACTACTGTCACTAGGAAAATGGAAATGTGTCAAAGGATCATCGACAGAGTGAATTTTGTAGGTAGCACCCCGCACACAAGAGACGACATCAGGAAGAGGTTGAACAACCTCAGGGGCAAGGTCTGTTTTACAGCATACAGGCACAAAGCTTTTGGTCCTGAAGACTGGCAGTGATCCCAGATCTGCTTCCCTACAGTTCACATCATGGGAGGAGAAGGGCTTGGCCATCCTGCATCCTGAGGGCCTGACAGGAATACCTGGGGGAGTTGAGTCGGGTAAGTCACAACAATTACAATGGTATACAAATTTATTGTCATGCATGCTCAATGTTCTCCTTTACCCACCTTCACTGTCAACCCACTCACCTGTCCAAAGACCACTGTCTGCCATCACACATGGGAACTAGGCTCACCTGGGGGAACCACATCTCTGTCTGCTGTGTGTAGTACAGGGAAATGACAGCACCACAATTCCCAGCAGGCATTGGTCTACCATTACCAATACCAGAACAATTTACCACACACAAAATTGCCTTGTTCTGCAATTCCCTCATGAACGGTACTCACCTGAAAGGAAGACAACTCTACAGTGCGTAGGAGTAGGTCAGGCACTGACAGGAATGCCAAGGCCAGAGGGCAATGCTAGTGTCATCCCCCTAGCCAACACAGTGTACTCTGATACAAAACACCCTTCTCCCGCTATCCACCCATTGACCTGTACTCACCTGATAGGAGGACAGCAGTACAGTGTGTGAGAATAAGTCAGACACTGACAGGAATGCCAAGACCAGGGGGCAATACTAGTGTCACCCCCAGCCAACACAGTGTACCATGATACAAAACACCATTCTCCTGATACTCACCCATTGAACTGTACTCACCTGGCAAGAGGACAACTGTACAGTGTATGGGAGTAGGTCAGACACTGACAGGAATGCGAAGGCCAGGGGACAATACTAGTGTCACCACCCCAGTCAACACAGTGTACCCTGATAGAAAGCACCCTTCTCCCTCTACTCACCCATTGAACTGTACTCACCTGACAGGAGGACAAGTTTACAGTGTTTGTGATACAGGGAAATGGGTAGAACTCACAGGAGAATCCCTTACTCTCACTCTAAGCAACAGTCCACTATGCACCTGCCAAAATACCTTTTCTTGGTAATACACACATGAGGTGCACACACCTGGGTGAGTCACATTGAATGACTGCATGTAGTACAGGGAGTCATATGACTGCTAAGGCCAGGAGGCTCTGTCTGACCAATCCAATGACCGAGCCCACTCTGCATATGTTTAAATAAACTTGTTGGTATACTTGGTATGGAAATCCACTCACCTCAGAGGACAGACAATGTGACCTGTGAGTTGTGATGTGAGTATCATCACTATAAATCCCAGGAAGGCCAGGCTATGCAACCCCTAACACCAGGCCAGTGTCCATATGACATTGTCCCACTGTTCGTGAACCCACTAAGGAACTTGACATACATTGGGAGGGACAAGGAGGCAGGTCATGGTACACCTTTTGATGTGGCCACACACCCAGATCCATCTTGAGATGCTATGCCAAGATGAAAATAGTGTAGGCAGGAAGGGCAGCTCAAAATGTCTGGAAAGAACATCTAAGCCAGATCTAAGGCCCCAAGATGTGTCACCTCCATGACATTGGCACTAGTCATATCCACAGTGGGCTGCCTGCAGGATGACGACGATCACTTTTTATCCAAGATTCTGCCAATGCCTTCATGACAGACAACTAGATTTCAAGATGACTCAAACAATATCCTGCCCAGCCACTGTTCTGCCTGCACTGCTTGCAAGATATGAGTCCATTACTATCCCTGCAACAGCTAATAATTCCAGACAGTCTGATTCTAGGTCACTAAACTGGAATTGGTATGTGACTCCAATGTCATGTTTTTACAAATGGGAAGATGTGCAGCAGTCACATAAGGGAAATCAGCAGATCCAATGTGAACATGGCCTTAGCCCAGTGTCACTCCCAACTATTGGAGGTAGATGCCACAATACAACCACTAACATTGTCTCCCTCACATCAACAGGTTGAGCTACCACTGTCACTACTCCCATGGACAAAGTCCTCAGTGAGTATACCACTCCAGGACCACTGGACATTGAGGACGGTCCTGACACATCCAGACGACCTGGTCAGATGACACAGGTCAGCCACAGCCTGACCACATTGACTACTCTCATCCCTGTGACCTCTACATCGCAGACAGCTAGTTTCCCCCAAATCTGTGTCCCCAGGACAGTCACCAACATCTTGTGCCCCCTAGTTCAGGTTCCTGAGTCACAGCCAGCCAACTCTGACAATGAAGGATCTGGAACCAAGGGTGCAGGCATGTGGGGGTAGGGTGTGTTGGAGTGATGGTGTGGCACAGTGGCAAGGGGCTGCTGGTGATGCCCCTGGCCAGGATACCATCAGCCACGTCATAGAAGCCTACCAACATTCCCAAGGCGTGATGGGTCAGGTACTAACAGAACTCAGGGAAATCAAGGAGCTACAGAGGGATTTCCATCGGGAAGTGTGTGGACAGTGGGAGGCCCACAGTACCAACATGGCCTCCCTAACAGGTGTGCTGAGGAACATCAACACTACCCTGAGCAGGGATTCACAACAACATCCCAACCCTTAATTTGATGCATCTACACAAGACCCTTCATTGGTGCCGGCCACTGGAAGGGAGGCCCTGCCAGGGAAGCACCTGCCTCAGACAGCCCTACCTCTGCAGTTACTGACATCCCCGCGCAAATGGGAACTTCCAGCCAAGCATCCAGGAGGTGCTGATGGCAAGACACCAACCACTGCCAGCAAGTGACCACTTCCTGATGTCACTCCTTTCTGTGCCACAGATTCCATATGTTGACTGTTCCTTAACTACTTTCCATTTTCCATGCTAGTAGGACACTGGACTTTGGACTTCAAATATTTTGGCCTCAAGTTTATTGATTGCATCCACCATGACGGATCCCATCACCTTACTTCTTTTTTTTATTCCAGTATCATAATTGATTTCTGTAGTAATATAAATAAACACACCCATTACTAAAACACTGCCTACTACCTCTCTTTAACTGTCTGAAATGTTAAATGATAATCACGTGTTGCTCACATTAGTAAGAAATAAGAAGGTAATGGACAGATTGAGATGTCTCAGGTAATATCATGACCAGTAACTCAATGCCACAAGTGTATGGTCACATCAAATGTTCTATTGTACTGTATTGCACATAGGCTGGTACAAATGTCTGGGCAGTCATAGGCAAGAATGGTTTAACCATTTTGAGTCAGGCCAGATATCCCAAATGTACTGTCCCCCAGGCCACAACAAAAAAAAAAAAAAAGAGCTTTGTCAGAACTTGTCCCATTGATTAGGCTAACCGGGTGTTTGATTTTGTCACCAGTTTGATCCTCACCACATACCATGTCTCCACCTTCATCCTCTTCAAGTTCATCCTCACTTGGTATTTCAGGAAGCTCAACTGGTGGCTCTGCTACTTCCCCCTCATCTGGAAATAATGGGATATTTCTCCTCAGGACAATGTTGTGGAGCATGCACAAGGCCACAATAATCTTATACACTTTTCCGGGTGAGTAAAGGAGGGCTCCACCAGCCTTGTCAATGCTATGAAATCTGGCTTTCAGGAGCCCAAAAGCCCACTCCATGACACGCTGTGTCCTTTCATGAGCTTTGCTGAAGTGGACTTCCCCTGGCATAGTGGGGTTCCTCACCGGTGTCAACAACCATGGAGTGTTTGGGTATGCAGAGTCTCATGTAAGGGAATGTGACATATGTGCAACCATGAGTCCCACGCATTGTCTCGCTAGCAGCAGACATAGCATACAAACACACATGACAAATGTGACTTACCAACCAGCCAGGCCCTCACTGGGTACAGTTGTGTCATCAGCTGTGGGATAGTGCTGTTCCACATGATGAAGGCAATATTGGCTGAGCCCAGGTAATGGGCACAGACCCGGGAAATGTAGAAGTCTGCCAAACAAACAACTTTGACGTTGATAGAATGGAAGTTCTTCCTGTTGCGATAGACTTGTTTATTGCCATTCAATGAAACCAAGGTACCATCAATGACTCCCACCACATGTGGGATGTGTGCCAAACCACATAATTCAGCCTTCACATGTGCAAAATCCTCACGTTAAGGAAACCGGATGTCGCTGTCCAGGTGTTTCAACATTGCTGAGAGTACATCCTTTAAGATCTGACTGACTATAGGCTGGGACATCCCAGCAGATAGGGCCACTGTGTTTTGGGAGGACCCTGTGGCAGGAAGTGCAACACTGCCATGACATGAATGATGGGTGATATGCTATTTGGGTGACTGATGGCTGGCATCAGATCTGGCTCCAACTGATGACAAAGAGCCTCCCTTTTCTGCCTATCCAGGCAATAGATCTGAATGATATGTCTGTCCTCTATGGCCTGAAAATCTGCCAGTGGATGGTACACAGAAGGTTGTCAGACCCTTTGTTCCGAGAGTAAGTATGCCGGACAAATGTAGAGTACAGTTGTCATTCAATGTGTCCCTTGCAATATACATAATACATGTCATTTACGAACAGTGAATTGGCATGTGAGTAGCAGAGGACATGAAACACAGTACACATCACCACTCACAATTACAAAACACTAGCAACCAGGAAGAAAAAACATAGTAATTGGGCGCTCACAGTGAATCCACATAGTAAACAGAAAAACCATATCATGTAAGGCACGGTGCTCCTGGCAAGAGGATCTTCCCTTGTCCTCTAGAAGTTTCCAAGGAAACTGAACATAGATAAGTCAAAAGTCAGGGCACTCATGAATCAGAAACAATTTTTTGTTACAGTTGTTTAGAGTCCATATTGTACTAGTGAAGAAATGCGTTGTAAGACCGGGAGTCATAAAAACAGGAACCTTCCATTTATTCTTGAAAGATAAATTACATCACAGAGATAGGAAACAATCCTTAAGGCCAGCACATATGTGACCATAACAGCTGATAGGTGGTCATGTAGCAACAAACGCCAACACGTGTTTCGTCTTGTGAGAGATAAGTCTCAAAGACTTCATCAGGGCTGAGCTACAGTCAAGAAATCAATCCTTATCAATGAGTCATTATTGTTCTCCTGAACAATTCTAGTAATCTGAAACTTTACTAAAAGAGATATAAGAAGAACGGGAAACCGCGTTCAAATAATCAGGCGGAGTACCGTAGTGTCCGGACAAAATTCATCACCACTCACAATTACACATAAGTGACACGTTTCCCCCTTGCATTTCCACATATGTGTACACATCATCCATCTGGACAGCGACAATATGAACATGTAATTGCCACTTTGACTGTGATTCAATGCCCCAAATTCTAAATTGCGCATGGGGGAAGGGGTGCCGGCTGTGCCCCTAATTATGTTGTCATATGTACTTGATGTTAAACCAATATGATTACAAAATCAAATTATCTACATGACAGGACAAGGCCAGCACTCATGAATCGCCTGAACAACATATTTGGAATTGTGATGCATCAAAATTATAAATTAATAGCATTGTATGTCTCTAAAATGGCGGATGGCTGACCTACTCCACTGGACATTCGAAACAGCCTGCGACCACCGGTGTAAGTCGTCATGTTGGTAGGAAGATGCTATCACGGTGGACACAGCCATAGGTCAACGTTGCTGCCTGTGGCGGCCTTGGGCCAAAGGCTGTGTCCACTGGCAGTGACGGTCATGTACATGGTGGATGTGACCATCATCTTCTGCTGAATCCCTCATTTGACTCCTGAAACTGCTGACAGCAAGACCTCCACTACCTGAGCTGCTGTGTACCGGTTCTGGGAGTATTACCTAAGTTTACTAGGCACACAACCCACCAGATTACCAATCAAACTAACTCATGTGGAATGCAAAAATTCATACTAAGTAGTTCCACCTATATACAAGTTATTTATTAGTCCATACATATGTTTAGATTGGCACCACTGTATCCACAGCCAATTTAGTATACAGTCCAAAGAGTCGTATTCCGTGGATCCCTAATTCAGTATTCAAGATCAAATCCTCATTGAGTTTCTATCAATAGAATCTCCCGTTCTCTCTCAGCCCGCCTACACGTGTTTTGTCAGGGATATTACCCCATGACTTCTTCAGGGCTGTAATAATGTATAATATACCTGTTATTAAATCACAATTTATATACCAATGTCCTTATTAGTGTTAATACCCATGCGGTGTCCTGTGGGTAATTCAATAGTGATGAGGAACACAGGAGAACACACTATATTAGTGTGATAAGTGACAGCCATATGGACAGGACATTAAGGTGGTCATTACAACCCTGGCGGTCTGTGTTAAAGCGGCGGTAAGACCGCCAACAGGCCGGCGGTAAATAATTTGCAATTACGACCTTGGCGGAAACCGCCAACAAAGACAGCCACTTTAACACTTCGACCGCGACGCCGGTACAAACAAATAGCGCGGCGGACACCGCCCTCAGACAGACGGAGGACAAAGTACCACCCACAGTATCACAACAGGCCAATCCGCCACCTTTTCCGGGGCGGATTCACCTCAGATAAAAACACGGCAGAAACAGGATACTGAAGGGAAAACGCTCACCTCTACACACCCCACGAGGAACTAGGACACCATGGAGCCGGAACTCCAAATTCTCCCTGCGATAGTCTTCCTGTTCCTCTACCAGGAGTACGTCCGCCGGCCGCGAAGACCACAGTGAGTACTGCACCTAACAGGGACACACACACACAACACCCCCACCCCCACCCTCACCCACTACAACACACACACTAATACATATTAATACATGATAGTTACAGCCCCAACCTCCCCGGAAGAATGCAAAGACAAAAGGAAATGAGTGTAACCAAAGTAATATATTAAAATCAAGTATGCAAAAATAGATATATACACCATTAACAAAATATACACCAAGCATGGTAGTCCAGGTAGTTCTCCAATTTAGTCCGTGGAACACTGGGCCCACACGGTATGGGCGAGGCCCACACAAGATCCCCGACCATGACGGAGAGAACACTGCAGGGGCATCAGAGAGCAAGAGAACAGGCATCTCAGGGGGAGGGAAAGGGGGGCTCCTCAGCCGGTTGAGTGCACAACGCCAAATTCATGAGAGGGCCACATGCCCACTGTTCAATCCTGGGGAGTGCAAAGCCACAGTCTCTCAAGTCTCTACAGTGGGTGGGTTGCCCACTGCCATATCCTGGGGAGTGCAAAGCCACAGTCTCTCAAGTCTCTACAGTGGGTGGGTTGCCCACTGTTCAATCCTGGGGAGTGCAAAGCCACAGTCGCTCAAGTCTCTACAGTGGGTGGGTTGCCCACTGCCATATCCTGGGGAGTGCAAAGCCACAGTCTCTCAAGTCTCTACAGTGTGTGGGTTGCCCACTGTTCAAACCTGGGTAGTACAAAGCCACAGTCTCTCAAATCTCTACAGTGTGTGGTTTGCCCACTGTTCAATCCTGGGGAGTGCAAAGCCACAGTCTCTCAAGTCTCTACAGTGGGTGGGGTGCCCACTGCCATATCCTGGGGAGTGCAAAGCCACAGTCTCTCAAGTGGATAACAGTCTCCACTGGTTCTGGAGGAGGCATTGTGCCCAGAGTGCTTCATCCTGCTAAGGACAGAGGTAGTGGATGTCTCTCTCCACTGGTTCTGGAGGGGGCTTTATGCCCAGAGTGCTTCATCCTGCTAAGGACAGAGGTAGTGGATGTATCTCTCCACTGGTTCTGGAGGGGGCTTTGTGCCCAGAGTGCTTCATCCTGCTAAGGACAGAGGTAGTGGATGTATCTCTCCAATGGTTCTGGAGGGGGCTTTGTGCCCAGAGTGCTTCATCCTGCTAAGGACAGAGGTAGTGGATGTATCGCTCCACTGGTTCTGGAGGAGGCTTTGTGCCCAGAGTGCTTCATTCTGCCCGTGACAGACTCAGTAGCGTCAGTGCCCTTGGCCCTCATGGGCCAGCGGTGCTTGAGGCGGCGGTGCCCTGTTCAGCGGTGCTTGGAGCGGCGGTGCCCTGTTCAGCGGTGCTTGAGATGGCGGTGCCCTGTTCAGCGGTGCTTGGAGCTGTGGTGCCCTGTTCAGCGGTGCTTGAAGCGGTGGGCTCCTTTGCAGTGACTCAGCTGCTGGCTGTCCCCTCTAGCCCAGCAGGGCTTGGCTGGCGGTCCTCTCTGTCCCAGCGGGGCTTGTGCTGGCAGTCCTATCTGTCCAATCGGGGCTTGTGCTGGCGGTCCTCTAAAGCCCAGCGGGGCTTGTGCTGGCGGTCCTCTCTAGCCCAGCGGGGCTTGTGCTGGCGGTCTTCTCTAGCCAGGGATGACGGCTTTGGCCTCCTGTGAAGCGGGGATGATGGCGGTCTCCTTGGGAGTGGAGGAAGAGGTTGTGGTTGTAGGAGGTGTTCGTTTGGTGACTTTGGGTGAAGGTGCATGCGCTGAGGCTGTTGTGAGGTGGATGGCTATTGGGTGGGTGTGTGCCTGCGTTTGTGTATCTTGGGAGGTTGCATCACAGACACACTGGGAGAGGACACAGGGGACGTGTGAATGGTAGTGGGAGTGGTGACTGCACGTGAGCGGGGTGTGGTGGTGGGTGTGCTGGTGATAGCAGTAGTGGCATGCAGGTGTGAGTGTAGACGAGACTGGGAGGGAGGAGGGAGACGAGGAAGAGGGGGACACAGTGGAGGCAGTGGATGTTGGTGTGTCTGCATGTGTGTGATGCTTGTGTGAGTGCCTGTGGGATGTGTGATGCTTATGTCTAGCTGATCTTCCCTTGTGTGTTGAGGTGTGTGCATGCTGGTCTGAAGGTGTGCTTGGGATAGGCTGGGGTACAGGGGATTGGGTCTGGGTGGAGGAAGTTGGAGGGGGGAGGCTAGAGACGGGGACAATGGCTGCCATCAGTGCTGAGGCGAGAGACTGAAAAGCTCCCTGAAGGGCCGCCTGACCAGAATGAATTCCCTCCAGGAATGCATTTGTTTGTTGCAACTGCCTTTCTACGCCCTGGATGGCATTCAAAATGGTAGACTGCCCAACAGTGAGGGACCTGAGGAGGTTAATGGCCTCCTTACTGAGGGCAGCAGGGGTGACTGGGGCAGGGCCTGAGGTGCCTGGGGCGAAGATGATGCCCACCCTCCTGGGTGAGCGGGCACGGGCCAATCCTGAGGGGCTGCTGGGAGGGCGGTGCTGGTAGGGGGGGTGGCGGCTGTACCTGTAGATGCGGGGGGCACAGATGTTGCCACCACCACAAGGGAGCTCCCATCAGAGGACGAGTCCGTGTCGCTGGTGTCAGCTCCTGTCCCCGCCGTGGAGCTCCCCTCGCCCTCCGTCCCACTGGTGAACTCCGAGTCCGTAGTTTTGCCTTCAAGGGCCATGTGGGATGCAGCTCCCTCCTGCTCCAGTGCCACTGCTCCTCCGCCTGATGATGCTAATGCACTCAAGAACAGGGAGACCACAAAAAGGGGGGGGAACGACAGAAGAAAGACATGTTGAGTGCATGCATTACCGCAACCGTTGGCGGACACAACAGACACAGAAGCCCCCTGCACTACGCCGCGCTCTTGGGCTCCACTGTTCAATTCCTGGGAAATGGCCTACTAGGCTATGGACAACATCTGCACACATGGATGACACAGGGGCATGACTAGGTGTACTCGGCACTCTACAGAGGTGGGGTGGGGTGCCACATGGCCTGCCTTACAGAGGGACCCTGCCTACTAAAATCGCCCTGGCCTAGGGAAACCCACAGCCCACCTCCCCCACCCAGACACCTCCACTGCATGCAAGATCAGCAGGATGAGAGTGTACTCACCACCTTGTGGCTGCTGTGATGCCCTCAAGCGCCCATCCAACTCCGGGTACACCACCGCCAGGATCCTGAACATCAGGGGGTCATGGTGCGAGGGTCACCCCTCCCACATTGGGAGGCCATCCCCAGCTGAGCCTCCGCCGTCTTCTTGCCGCAGCGGCGAATGTCCTCCCATCTTTTCCGGCAGTGGGTGCTCCGTCTGTGGTAGACCCCCACGGTCCGGACGTCCTTGGCGATGGCACGCCAAATATCTTTTTTCTGGTGGGCGCTGCCTACATGATTTGTACAGAGGGGAAGAGAAACATATTACCAACTGCACCATCACAATCATTGGCACCCATCCCTACCCTTGGCATGTGGCACATGCACTCACGTTGTTTCATGCACGCCGCACTCTCCCCCCTTCCTTCTTACATCCACCCCTCTCCACACAGGCATAGCCCATACAGCATGCTCCCAGTGTACTTACCTGTTTGTCCGACCGTAGAGTAGCGTGTACTGGGGGAGGACCCCATCCACGAGTTTCTCCAACTCCTCGATGTGAAGGCAGGGGCCCTTTCCCTAGCGACTCGAGCCATTGTCTCTTCCAGACCGAGGTCACAGCAGCACTTGCAGTGTAGGTCTTCTCCTGTCGAAGATCAGGTATCGAGTGATTGAACAGATAGAAAATGGCGGTCACGTCCGCGGCGGTGCGTACCGTCACCGCCGGCGTACATCGTCATTGGCTCCTGGGACCCATAGGGTCCAATGTGAACCAATGCAGCATTGCGCCGCGGTCTTCGACCGCCTACCGTGACGGTGTACAATGCCAGCACAGTTACCTCACATCCAATTGTCCCACTTTAGAGGTCAGGCAGCCGCCATTTCAGGGGCCCACGTGGCTTCATTTTTAACTGCGTCACACAAACCTAGGCCTAGACTCAACACACATACAGGCCACTTTTTGGATTATGATTGGTGTTCTGTGTAAGCTGTGGGTACGTACCTCTGAGTTGTTTGACTCTGTGCTCGCTGTTGTCCTTCATAGGCACCGTCCGCTGGGACATGTGAGGAGATGGCGGCATCCTCCGGTGTACCGACCGTTGGTGGACCTGTCGACAATGGAGGAAAGACATGTGATCATCACCTACAGGCTTGACTGTGCCACAATCCAGGAACTGTGTACCCAGCTGGAGCCAGACCTGATGTCAGCTATCCGCCATCCCACAGGAATCCCCCCTCAAGTGCAGGTGCTGTCAGTGCTCCATTTCCTTGCAAGTGGGTAATTTCAAACAACAGTGGCCATAGCATCACGGATATCCCAGCCTATGTTTTCCAACGTGTTGTCCAGAGTGCTGTCTGCCCTGCTGAAACACATGCGGAGCTACATCGTTTTGCCTCAGGTGGAGGATTTGCCTAGAGTGAAAGGTGATTTCTATGCCCTGGGACATATCCCCAACATCATAGGTGCCATTGATGGGACACATGTGGCTTTGGTCCCCCCCACAGGAGTGAACAGGTGTACAGAAACCAGAAGAGTTATCATTCGATGAATGTACAGATGGCATGTTTGGCAGACCAGTACATCTCCCATGTGAATGCCAAGTTCCCTGGCTCAGTGCATGACGCCTACATCCTGCGGAATAGAAGCATCCCTTATGTGATGGGTCAACTCCAGAGGCACCGTGTGTGGCTATTAGGTAAGCACCTGGAAGCAAGACAGTGGGAATGGTTGTCTGGGTCTGGGGATATCCCTTCAGGTTAGTGTGTGTCTAACTGTTGTCCCTCGCCATTTCCAGGTGACTCTGGTTACCCCAACCTGTCATGGCTACTGACCGGAGTGAGGAATCCAAGGACAAGGGCAGAGGAACACTACAATGAGGCCCATGGGCAAACTAGGAGGGTGATCGAAGGGACCGTCGGCCTCCTGAAGGCCAGGTTCAGGTGCCTCCATATGACAGGTGGATCCCTATTCTACTCACCAAATAAGGTGTGCCAGATCATCGTGGTCTGCGGTATACTTCACAACTTGGCTTTGCAACGACAGGTGCCTTTTCTGCAGGAGGATGGTCCAGATGGCGGTGTTGTTGCAGCTGTGGAGCCTGTGGACAGTGACGACGAGGAAGCAGAAGAAGAGGACATGGACAACAGGGACTCAGTGATCCAGCAATATTTCCAGTGAAACACAGGTAAGAATACAAACCTGCCTACTACATGTACTTAAACACTACTACCTCTCTAC
Organism: Pleurodeles waltl; assembly: GCF_031143425.1. Lineage (NCBI taxonomy): Eukaryota > Metazoa > Chordata > Amphibia > Caudata > Salamandridae > Pleurodeles > Pleurodeles waltl. Next base: position 743,837,686 of record NC_090446.1, on the reverse strand, counting down.
TGTCTGTCATTTTCACCCAGTGTATGGTCACTGAGTTGTCACTTTCCCTTAAGATTTCACAGATGTGGGTTCCAATGTGTGACATCTGCTTTGATTCCTCATGGACTACAGCTGTGTGCAATAGGTATGTTGAAATTACAATGAAAGAGCTTTTTGACAAAGTAATTGCTAATACACTATTCCGAAATCACAGACTGACTCCAGATTGTTTTGTGCTTTAAGGGTGTTTATTTTAGTGCTCAATATTGGAGGGGGTAGCAAAATGGTGAAGGGCGATGGAGGAGGAATGTCCATGGCAGAGTCCAGTCTATTAGTCTCACAGGTGCATTGCCCAAATGGGCATAGGAAGTGGAACTGGGACAGTTTAAGGATGGACAGGGTGACAAAGTGGGACAGTAGGATGACATTCAGGGTGGTCTCATTTCTTGGCGGGGGTCTTGGCATCGTTCTCTGTCTTTGTCCTGGATCTCAGGGACCGTTTGCGAGGTGGTTTACCCTCTGCAGGGGCTGGGGTGCTGGTGTGGTGGTCCTGTGGTGGTGCCTCCTGTAAACTAGCGCCGGCGGAGGTGGTGGGCAGTTCATCGTCCAGGCTAGTGTCAGGGGCCCCATGTAGTGCCACAACGTCCCTCCTGGTGTTGAGTACTTCCTTCAGCACCTCTACGATGGTGCCCAGGGTGGAATTGATGGGTCTGAGTTCCTCCCTGAATCACAAATATTGTTCCTCCTGCAGGCGCTGGGTCTCCTGAAACTTGGCCAGTACCATTGCCATCGTCTCCTGGTAGTGGTGGTAGGCTCCCATGATGTTGGAGAGGGCCTCGTGGAGAGTGGGTTCCCTGGGCCTTTACACCCCATGTCGCACATTAGCCCTCCCAGTTCCCCTGTGTTCCTGGGCCTCCGTCCCCTGGACCGTGTGCCCACTACCACTGCCCCGAGGTCCCTGTTGTTGTTGGGGTGGTGGGTTAGCCTGGGTTCCCTGTAGTGGTGGACACACTGCTGATTGACGTGTCCTGGGGACGGAGGTATGGACCTGCTGGGTGGGTGCTGTGCTGGTGTTTCCAGAGGGGGGAAGCTCTGTGGTGGCCTGTGACTGGGTGAGGGGAACCGACTGTCCCGAGTTTCCCGATGGGCCGGGCTTGTCATCTAGATCCAGTTGGACAGAGGTGCTGTCATCACTGTGGGTCTCTTCTGTTGGTGGTGTGGACATGTGTGGACCCTCCTGTCCAGTGAAGTTGGGTAGGGGTCCTGCAGGGGTATAAAAGGATGTTTATTACATCTGTGTGGGGCATGGTGTGCAATGGGTGGGTGACTGTTTACCCCAGTGCTTGCATTCCTGTGTGGGACCTTGTGTGATGATGGTTTAGGGGGGTGTATGGGTATGTGCAGTGGCCATGCTTTAGTGATGGGTGTCCATGCTTTGTTGTTGCATGCAGGGCTTGGTGTTAGGATGTGTAGTTTGTGATGTTGGGACATTTGTGAAGAGTGATGGGGTGAGGGTGAGGGTAGGGGTATGTGCTGGCATGCAGGTAGGGTGGGGGATGTAATAGTTAAGATTTAACTTACCAGAGTCCATTCCTCCACCTACTCCTGCGAGGCCCTCAGGATGCAGAATTGCCAAGACCTGCTCCTCCCATGTTGTTAGTTGTGGGGGAGGAGGTGGGGGACCGCCGGCAGTCCGCTGAACCGCAAGGTGGTGTCTTGAGGCCACAGAACGCACCTTCCCTGTAGGTTGCTCCACCTCTTACTGATGTCCTCCCGATTTCTTGGGTGCTGTCCCACTGCGTTGACCCTGTCCACTATTCTCCTCCATAGCTCCATCTTCCTTGCAATGGATGTCTGCTGCACCTGTGATCCGAATAGCTGTGGCTCTACCCAGATGATTTCCTCCACCATGACCATTAGCTCCTCCTCTGAAAACCTGGGGTTTCTTTGGGGTGCCATGGATGTGGTGTGAGTGGTATGTGTGGGGTGATGTGTGGGGTGATGTGTTGGGGTGTATGCTGTGATGTGCATGGATGGTGTATGGGTGATGGTGTTCTGTGCCTCTGATTGAGTCGGTGCTCCTGGCTTGTGTCTCTCTGTGTTGGCAATCTTTTTTTTCATTGAAAGGGTTGTGGGTAATGTGGGTGGGTGTTTTATAGTGGTGTGAGTGTGGTGTGTGTTTATGTGTATGTGTCTCAGGTGTGTGTAGTTTTAATTGTCCAATGTGGCTGTGTTTTGGAGATGTGTGTGCATTTTGAGCGCAGCGGTGTGTACCGCCAATGCAATACCGCGGTTGAAAGACCGCAGCATGGAATCGTGGGTCGTGATAATGTGGGCGTATTTTTGTTGGCGTGACGGTGGAGGTTTTGTTTTCACCAGTTTATCACTGACCTTTGGGTGTGGCGGACTTGTGTGCGTGTCTAAATTTTGGCGGATTCCGTGCTGTGGGTCATAATAGCTGTGGCAGATTTCCGCAGCGGTGTGTTGGCGGTCTTCTGCATGGCAGCAAGCGGCTTTTACCACCAATGTTGTAATGACCGCCTAAATGTACAGGCCTTAGTGAAGCAATTGAAAAAAATTATAAAATATTGGAAGATATACTTAATCGACACCAGGAAGAAATCAAACAAAGAAAAGCTAGAAAACTAAGAAGAGATGAGTGGGACTATCTGAATGGGAGAGTATTTACTTTTGCTAAGAAATATGATCATTTAGCTGGAGGAACTAATTTGAGGAGCTCTCCCAATAACTCCATGAGCTCTGCCTTCTCGTCAGGAGGGAGCAAGCTAACAAGTGAGACTGACAAGGCTGTAGCTAGTACTAGTGCGGATCCTAATAATGGGAACTCTTTTTTACAAGAAATGTTAAGGATACGACAAGGGAATCGATTACCAAGAAGAGAAGTAACAGGCAAACCAGGAGGGGACACAGAGGGATAAATAGACACACAGAGGAGAGGAATGAAGACAAGGTCATGGAACAGGAAGAATCAGGGCAATTGACAGGACAACAGATTAATGTCATTAATTTATCAAGTAAGCATCTTTCAAGTGACATGATTTCTTTACTGAGTAAAGGTTTGGGATTTTGCCCCACTAATAGGGGGATCTGTGTAGACAACAAATTGACCTGTATAAGTTTGTGCGACGTCTCAAACTTAAAACATTTTTATGAATCAAACACACAAATAAGTGGGAAAGTGAGTCATATTGTTGAGGAGTCCAAATATAGTGACATCACTATACAAGATATACACAACACGGGCTATGTTAATGTCAATTACTGACTATGAGGATACACCTATGATTACTCAGAAACTATTGAGTGATCTGAAAACATTTTCTGATTTGCATGAGACTAGTGGTCTTAAAAAGAGATCCAAGTGGACCCCCAGGTTAGGGGATGATAGTAGCATTGAGGTTTTTTTTAGATCGGTTACCAGAGACTTTAGACAACATTGGATCAAATTTAAGGAGAGAAGATTAAAAAAAAATCTTACCAGTAAATAATGGCATGCTCTGAGAGAATTACAGGATGATGATAATATTGTTATTAGACAAGCCGATAAAGGTGGAAATATTGTAATTATGAATAAAAAAGACTATGATGTAGAGATCTATAAACAACTGAGTGATGGCAATTGTTATGAAACTCTCCCCTCAAACCCTATACAAAACCTGACTAATCTTATTAATAACTCACTGGGAGCATGGTATCAGCAAGGATTACTAGATGAAGAAGAGTTTTTATATATGCAAGTGGATAGACCTAGATACCCATGCTTCTACACCTTACCAAAAATACACAAGAATCTCCCTCTTCCTGCTGGGTGGCCAATAATTTCAGGGATTGGGGGACCTACAGAGAGAATTTCATAATTTGTTGATGTCTTTTTGCAGCCACTTGTTGTGAATTTACCATTATATATCAGAGATACTAAACATATTTTTGGTATCTTAGGAGACATGCAATGGGAAGCAGACATGATGCTAGTTACTCTAGATGTGGTGGCTCTTTACACTAGTATTCAACATGAGACAGGTCTTAAAGCTCTGAGACATATGCTAAACAGAAGATCAGCTAGTTTGCTTAAACACACTGAGATGATACTGATGATGGTTGACTTAATATTAAACCATAATGATTTCCTTTTTAACAACCAGTGGTACAGACAGAGGCAAGGAGTAGCGATGGGTGCCAAATTCTCCCCTTCTTACTCTAATCTCTTTATGGGATGGTTTGAGGAGAGCTTGGTTTGGGGACCGGGAGCCAGGGATTGGCAGGACTATATTTTGTACTGGGGAAGATATATTGATGATTGTTTGATGATTTGGACTGGGAACTCAACACAGTTGGTTGAATTTTGTGAGTATCTGAACGAAAATGATGTGAATATTAGATTTACTTATAAGTTTAGTAAACAGAAAATTGAATTTCTAGATGTTGAATTGTTTATACATGATGATCAAATTCATAGTAGACTATATAGAAAACCGACTTTGTGTAATGCTATCTTACATGCTTCCAGTGCACACCCCAAACCCAGATATTGCCAATACCTTATGGGGAACTAGTGAGGGCGAAACGAAATTGCAGTTGAACGGAGGAGTTCAAGGAATGTGCCAAAGGAATGATCTCTCGGTTTGTGCAAATGGGTTACGGTCGGGACACGAATAACAATGCACAGAAAAGGGTTGAGAAAGTGAATCGGACAGAGACTTTGCTACCACGTCGGAAACATCTGGATAAAAGTACAAATGAGACTCGATTAATTACAGATTATAATGAGAGTGCATTTATTTTACGGAGGGTGATGCAACGACATTGGAACGTTTTGAAACAAGATAACATGCTAACCAAATTCATTACATCACGCCCGAATTTCACATACAGAAAAGGACGATCTTTGAAGAATTTGTTATGTCAGACTTGTCCTAGACCTCTAAATAAGAACAATTGGCTATCTAGAAAACATCAAGGTTTTTATAAGTGTGGCTAATGTGGAGTTTGTAAATGGGCATGCCATGGCTTAACTGAATTTACTGATAATGATGGAAAGGTTTATTGAATGAGTTCACATATGGCTTGTGACACAAAATATGTTATCTATATTATAAAATGCAAATGTCAATGTATATATGTGGGGAGTACTATACGCCCATTGAAAGTAAGGATTGGTGAACATCTAAGGGCGATCAAACAAAGAGATGAGAGATATCCTTTGGCACAACATGTCCTGGTTTGTAAGAATCAAAGCACACAGGCTACAATTCAATTCTTTGGATTGGAGTATTTCTCTGTAGACCCCAGGGGTGGCAATAGAGAATTACAACTCAGACTAAAAGAATCACTTTGGATTATGAGATTACAGGCGGTGGAGGTGGGTTTAAATACGGATCATGAGTTGGAATATTTTTTGGTTGCGTGTTGTGATAATTTGATTTTGAAACAGTTTGAATTTTATTATTCTCAGTTTGCGATTATGGTTGGAACTTACACTCTATTTAGAATTATATTTAATTAGATACATATTATGATACTCAGTTCTAGTATTGATTTATGGCAATAGTTTATGTGAGCTTGCCACTGTTCTTTGGATTAATTTATATCATCATATTTTCTTACTAACACTCCATGAACTGAGTCCAAACTGTTTTAGCGTGGGAATTTAGCTAGGTGATTTCTAAATATTGTATACATTGTATATAAACATTGGTTTGCAATAGGAACTTGGCAAACTATCGGTTACACAAGTGTTGGAACTTACACTCTATTTAGAATGATATTTAATTAGATACATATGATACACAGTTCTAGTATTGACTTATGGCAATAGTTTATGTGAGCTTGCCACTGTTCTTTGGATTAATTTATATCATCATATTTTCTGACTAACACTCCATGAACGGTGTCCAAACTGTTTTAGCGTGGGAGTTTAGCTAGGTGATTTCTAAATATTGTAGACATTGTATATTAACATTGGTTTGCAATAGGAGCTTGGCAAACTATCGGTTACACAAGTGTCAATTTGAATGTTTTTGATTAGCGGTTGAGAGTCATTGTATATTGAATGAGGAAGGAGTCCTCTTTCTATATCTATGCAATTGCTCGTGGACATTAAGGAAGGACCAACACGGACCAGTAGTCTTTCCATTTCAAGACGCGCTGGGGACGGTATATAATCTTGGGCGCGACTATAGCTCGTTGATAAGTGTACTCGCACCTAACCGGACAGAATCTAATGACGGTGGAGTTCTGGATTGAGGTGAGTGTTCGGGCACGGTCGGACTGGAAGGGGCTTTGGATGGAGGCACTGAATGACGGCAGTTCGTTATATGCTTCGCGTGATAACTATTAGCGATTGGGAGTGTTGGTACACGTTGGATGGCTTATCTCTAAAGAGGAACAAGTAAATATTATTAGCTGTTATATTTGAGGTCGTTATTGGTTTGTTTACAGTTATGTTATGTGTAATGAATACCCAAACTAGGGAATAGGGCATTTTGAGTAATTTAGATCTACTTTACGTGACTTGGTGACAACTATTAAAGTACTAACAGTGCAATTGTTTATTTTAGGAATTTGTAGGTTTATGCTATCTAGGGGCTAATCATTTTGACCACAGTAGTAAGGGCTTTAACCCATCAAATGTGAACTTACTTTAGGTATTTGGACAGAAAATAATAATGACATCACTATAGACCAAGACACGGCATTATGAAATTCACTCTATTATTGAAAAGTCGCAAGATTTCTTAGTGAAGGACTTTTTGATAGTGAAGGTTAGTGACTTTACGGTATAATTCTCTATTTTTTCCACTTTTTCTTGTTGGGTACTTCACACAGTGGAAGGCTCACATAAATTACTCACACTGGTGGGAAAATTTGGGGCTATAATATTGGGAAGCATGTTATGTACTCAGGTACATTCAGGAAAATGTTTTGGTTACATGGTCACGCATGCACATCATATGGCTGTCACTTATTACCCCAATATAGTGTGTTCTTCTGTGTTCCTCTTCACTATTGAATTACCCACAGGACACCGCATGGGTATTAACACTAATAATGACATTGGTATATACATTGTGACTTAATAACAGGTATGTTATACATTATTACAGCCCTGAAAAAGTCATAGGGGTAATATCCCTGACGAAACACGTGTTGCTGGGCTGAGAGAGAACGGAAGATTCTATTGATGGAAACCCAATGAGGATTTGATCTTGAATAATGAATTAGTGATCCATGGAATACGACTCTTTGGACTGTATACTAAATTGGCTGTGGATACAGTGGTGCCAATCTAAACAAATGTATGGACTAATAAATAACTTGTATATAGGTGGAACTACTTCTTATAAATTTTTACATTTCACATGAGTTAGTTTGATTGGTAATCTGGTGGGTTGTGTGCCTAGTAAACTTAGGTAATATGTAAAGAACCAGTATGAACTACTGGTGGTGGGGGTCTTTTGGAAGCGTTCACCCTGACTAGTGCACCTTCTAAACCAGCTGGATTCAGGGACTGGTTGTCATTGTACTCACTGAATGCTTTCCCATTTGGCTGTATGGTTCTGGGAGTAATCATGCCACGTCCAATAGGGCCCTTGCCTTCTCACCAGAGGAGTTGGAGAAGCGTGTGGAGGAGGATCTACTCCTGTATGGATGGCTCTATGGTGCACCAGAGGAGCAGCTAAGCGCCCCTTGTACACACTTTCTCAGTACTTCGATAGATCTTACCTCTACATAGCCTAGAGTTTGGCCCAGTTTGTCCGATTGTGGACTCAAAGGCCTGTAGGTGCTGGCAGTGTGCATCAATTGGTGAGTTGATGGGAATAGTTCTGTGTCAAGTGACAGGTATTGAGTCCTGAGTCAATGTGTGTCAACATCAAGGCAGTGCGCGCTCTAGGGGCGACGTAAATGCAAAAACCCAGTCCTTCTGCAAAGTCGTGTTTCATGCATTGTGTTTCTGTGCAGTATGTTAACCTTTTGCATTGCAGAGCTTTTACCTTGAAAAGTCATTAATGCTCTTTGTAATTCATTGTTCATTTGCAAGGCTTGTTTCAAGGACTACAGGGTGTGGTCCTTTATTCTAAGACTTTATAGAAGCCTTTCTTGCAGCATGGTTGGGTGTGTCTCATGGGCTGGGCTTGGCTCTATTTAAGGGAGCCAGCCCAGCTCCATGTGCTCACTATTCAGAGGTCCCGGTGCAGAGCAGCAGCATTTTCCAGAGCACCTGTCCCGGAGGCCTACCCAGTCATTTCTAGGCCTGCCCTCATTTATTTGGTGATCTTCAAGCAGGGCGGTAAGGTGGAGGTCGGGTTAGGCCCGGACTCCGTTTTCCAGTGACACTCGAGTTTTGGGCCTAAACTTAAAAATCGCGTGTGCGATTGTTTTCATGGCATTTGGTTCTTGATAAGCGCGCAATCATTTCATGCCATTTGTATTGGGAATTCCGAATCAGCAACAGTGTGCGCGATTCATTCCACGCATTTAGTTCTTGGCATTCAGATCGGCAGTGTGCGCGATCATTTCATGGCATTTGTATTGTGAATTCCGAATCAGCAACAGTGTGCGCGATTCATTCCAGGCATTCACTTCTTGGTATGCAGATCGGCAGTGCATGCGATCATTTCATGGTATTTGTATTGTGAATTCCGAATCGGCAACAGTGTGCACGATTCATTCCAGGCATTTACTTCTTGGCATTCAGATTGGCAGTGTGCGCGATCATTTCATGATATTTGTATAGTGAATTCCAAATCGGCAACAGTGTGCGCGATTCATTACAGGCATTTACTTCTTGCCATTCAGATCGGCAGTGCTCGCGATCCTTTCATGGCATTTGGTTCTTGATAATAGAATTGGCAACAGTGTGCGCGATTCTTTCCCGGCATTAAACTCTTAAATCACAGATCGGCAGTGTGCGCAATCGTTTCATTGCAAGTGAATCTCGATGTTCGAATCGGCAACAAGGTGCGCAATTCATTCCTGGTGTTTAACTTTTGAAATACAGATTGGCAGGGTGCGCGATCATTTCTTGACATTGAAATCTAGATGTGCAGTTTGATTAAGGTGCATAATATTCCCTGAGCATTTGAGTCTTGAAACTCTTAATCAGAGAGTTACGAAGCAGTGTCATTCATTGTTCTAGTACAGTTCATTCATGCAGAGAAAAAAACATGTGCTCTTTGATTCTTCCTACAATGCAGAGATTATTCTAAGAAGTATTTGGAGAGAGTTCATTGTTCAAAATATAATATGTTAATTCTGGAATGTTCATAAGAAAATCTTGCATAACCTTTCTTGATTTCGAGGTACCTAGATGCTTGAGGCCTAGGTATAGTGAAGCCTTAGGCCATTCATGTTTTCAGCATAAGTGTTTATTTGAAACAAAACTTATTGAAAGTCATTGTGATAAATCTTGCAATTGTGTTGTTTAACTCTTGCTTCCACAGGTCTCCTTCCCAGCTGTTCCCAACCAAAACCCATTCCCCACTTGGCCATTCTTTAACTCTGTGCTATATAACTAGTGGAGTTTGGAGCTGCCAAGAGGTGGACATGTTGGGAACATTCGCAAGCCCCGAGGATCTGGTCTCCTTGACAGAATAGTGAGCCCTCAAATTTTTAATCCTCCTGGTTTGTGCTAGGTTCTCAATATGGCCAAATTGGATGAGTTGTTAAAAGTTATCACGCAGCTCCAATCGGATGTGGTAGCATCCAAAGACGTAGCAACCAGTTTAGCTGAGAGAGTGAGTCAGTTACAATTCCGAGTAGAAAAGAAGGAACAAGGTCCTCTGGGTGTGGGTTGGTTTGGTACTCCTCCTCAAAGTTCAGTAGGTAATCCTCCAACTAACATTTCCCTCAACGTTCCCGCTGCAATTCCCCTGGCTCCTCCAGAACGGTTTTCAGGTGAGCCTCTGAAAACGCAATCCTTTTTGACTCAAGTAGAATTGCACTTTACCTGTCGATCACACACTTTCCCTGATGCCAAATCCAGGGTGGCCTTCCTGTTATCTTACCTGACTGGAGACGCGGCCACCTGGGCAATTCCTCTTGTGCGTAAAGACAGTTCCCTGCTTTACAATTGGAGAAACTTTGTCCGTGAATTTGAAAAAGTGTTTGATCGAAGAACAGTGACTCTATCAGCTGACTGAGAATTGTTAGAATTGCGACAAGGCAGTGAAGATTTAGTTTCCTACTTGGCTAGTTTTAATCGGCTGATAGCAGAGACATCCTGGCCTGAAGAAAAGCAAGCAGCCATGTTCTACCAAGGACTCAGAGAAGAGCTAAAAGACATTCTTGCCCAGATTGATCCTCAACCTACAGATTGTCAAGATCAGATAAACCTTGTTCCGAGAATAGACCATTGTCTTGCAGAACGACAAGGAACGCGCGAAAAGACTGAGAAATATTCCTGGCGTGTTCATGAACGTAGAGAATCAAGAACTCTGAAAGAGAGTAATCATGAACCAATGGAAATTGGAACTATTAGGCGGCCCTTGACAAAAGACGAAAAAGACCTATGTAGAAAGAAGGGACAATGTCTTTACTGTGGGCGCAAGGGCCACTTCGCCAAAGAGTGTCCAACAAAACCAAAGTGCAAACAAGGTTCAATCAAGAAAATTGTAGCAAATGCACAAACTGAGCAGGAAAACTAGATCACCCAAGTTGTAAAGAAGGGTTGCTCTTGGGTGTCACCATGGACCCTTCACATTCAAGGCATCTTAAGTTAGGCATTGAAGTACAAGTAAAGAAGAAGAAATATTCTTAAGAAAGCCTTAGTGGATTCTGGGGCTGCTGGTAACTTTGTGGATGCACAATTGGTTCGAACATGGGGGATCCCATGCACCAAGAAGAAAAACCCAGAAATCATACAAGCCGTGGATGGAAAACTTTTAACTGGAGGCCCAGTAACTCTGCAGACTGTCCCCTTGCCGGTGACCTGTAATGGGGGAGATCAGAATATCAAACATGAAGAGAAAATCATCTTTGACGTCATCCATGCTCCTCAGTATGGAATCATTCTTGGACTGCCATGGTTAAGTTATCATAACCCTGAAATCAACTGGTCAGAACGGAAAATCGTATTCTCCTCCATCTTGTGTAATGAAAAATGTCTCCAGACATCAAGAGTCACAAAACCTTGCAAAGCTCACGTAGCAACAGCTACTGAAAAAGATGTAACGCTGCCCTTGCAGTACTCATCCTATCTAGATGTTTTTGATGAAAGAGAAGCAGAAACCTTGCCACCTCACAGACCATATGACTGCCAAATTGATCTAACTCCTGGTGCTATACTCCCTAGCTGTCGTGTGTACGCCTTGTCAGAACACGAAAATCAACACCTAGGAAAATACTTAGATCAATTTCTAGCTAATGGCTTTATTCATCCTTCCAAGTCTCCTGCAGCGTTTCCTCTTTTTTTTCTCCCCAAGGCTAATGGGGATCTTCAAACTTGCATAGACTATGGAGGTTTGAACAAAATCACAGTCAAGAACAAGTGCCCATTACCTCTGATTCCTATCTTGTTGGATCAAGTTAAAAAAGCAAAAATCTATACTAAGTTAGACTTAGGAGGTGCTTACCATTTAGTCAGAATGAGAGAAGGCGATGAATGGAAAACTGCCTTTAAATCCCGATATGGTCTGCTTGAATATACAGTCATGCCCTTTGGTCTTTGTAACGCTCCAGCAGCATTTCAATTCTTTCCGAATGATGTCCTTAGAAAATATCTAGATCTGTTTGCAATAGTCTACATCGACGATATCTTAATCTATTCAGACAATGAAGTCGGACATGTACAACATGTCAAGAAGATTCTCACAGCCCTTCGAAAGCATAATCTGTATTGCAAATTAACCAAATGTGAATTCCATGTTACCACCGTTGAGTTCTTAGGAGTCATCTTACCCCTCAAGGTATGGTCATGGCAGGAAAAAAAGTACAAGCAGTAGCTGATTGGCCCACCCCAAAGACTGTTCGAGATGTTCAGTGCTTACTAGGTTTTGCAAACTTCTATCGCAGGTTCATGGATCATTTCTCTCAGACAGTGGCGCCAATCACCAAGTTGTTGAGAAAAAAAGAACCATTTGTATGGTCCCCTGAAGCTGACAGAGCCTTTTCAACCTTAAAGGAAGCTTTCTCCACTGCCCCAGTCTTGACTCACTCAGACGTTGAGCGTTCATTCATAGTGGAAGCAGATGTTTCAGATGTGGTCATTGGCGCATTGTTATCACAACACAGTAAAGATACTGGTCAACTACATCCTGTAGCATACATGTCTCGAAAGCTGAATGAAGCAGAATGAAATTATGATATTGCTGAGTAAGAGCTTCTGGCAATCCGTGATGCCCTCAAAGAATGGAGACACCATTTGTTAGGTGCCAAATACACTATCACAGTATATACAGATCACCGCAGTCTCCAGTTCATGAGTTCAGCTAGACTTCTGACTCCTTGGCAACTCCGATGGATGCTGTTTTTTGACAAGTTTGATTTTGTGGTAACCTTCCGCCCCGGAAAGGATAATCACAGAGCGGATGCTTTGTCCCGTCAAGATTCTACTATGTTACCCGCGATTCAGTCTCTTAGGTCTATCATTGCTCCAGACAAGGTTCTTTGCATCATAAAAACCAAAGATGTTTTTTGAAGAAATTCGTAATTCCTTCGCCATTGAGAAATGGCAAAAATGGGCTCAAGCAGGTCCCAAAAGGTCAATCAAACAAGGACTACCTTTCCATAATGCCTGTTTATTTGTTCAAACTACCAAGTTGCGCAAGTTGGTATTTCATTGGTTGCATGTTATACCTACGGCAGGTCATCTAGGTATTCCTAAAACTCTTGAATTAGTTCAACGCTACTGTTGGTGGCCTACTTTGATAAAAGACATCAAACAGATGGTAGCTAACTGTGAAGTTTATGCTCGCATCAAGTCAAGTCATTCAAAGCCAAAAGGTTTGTTACATCCTTTCCCAACTCCACTTCGACTTTGGGAGCACATCTCATTAGACTTTATTTCTGGTCTACCCATTGTTCAACATCACTCAGTGATCCTTGTGGTGGTAGATAGTCTCACGAAATATGCATATTTCATTGCCATTGCTTGCAAGAAATTGCCCACCTCCAGTGAACTGGCAACAATCCTTTTAAATCGAGTGGTCCGATATCACAGATTACCAAAAGGGATTCTCTCCGATCGAGGATCACAATTTGCCTCTAACTTCTGGAAAACATGGTGCAAAACACTTCAGATCACTTCTACACTGTCTACCAGTCATCATCCTCAAACGGATGGTCAAACTGAGCGATTAAATCAGACATTGAAACAATACCTTTGTGCTTATGCTGAGGAAGCACTTCATTCTTGGACATCGATTCTTTGGTTAGCTGAACTAGCCTATAATAACTTGTATCATACTTCTATTGGTTTAGCCCCTTTTTTGGTCTGTTTGGGTATCATCCTGCTACCCTGCCTATCACAATTCCACAAGAAAGTACACTTACACCAGCTGTGTCAGAGAGGATTCAACAACTCCATCAAACCCAGAAACAAATTCAGCAACACCTAGATAAAGCTAAACAAACGTATAAAAAGCACTATGACAAGAAACATTGTGAAGGACCCCAATATAAGCCAGGGGATAGAGTGTGGCTTTCCACACGTCATATTGATTTCAAGAAAAAGCATATGTTTAATCTCAGATTCATAGGTCCTTACACAGTTCTTCAACAAATCAATCAAGTGACCTATAAACTGCAGTTACCAAGGTCACTATGTATTCATCCAGTATTTAATACTTCACTCCTGAAAAGAGCTATCCAAAAAGTTTGCTCCCAACCAGATGCAGTTCTAGTACAGGGAGAATTGGAATACGAAGTTAAACAGGTGCTGGATTCAAAATTTAGAGGTCGTAATCTCTAGTATCTAATATCTTGAAATGGTTACGCTCCTGAGAGCAATCCATGGGTTTCCACATCTGACATTCATGCTCCACGACTAGTGAGGCGTTTTCATCACCCACATCCAGACAAACCAGGCCCTAGAGCGCGTTTGGGAGGGGGGAGTACTGTCAACATCAGGACAGTGCGCACTCTACAGGCGACGTAAATGCAAAAACCCAGTCCTTCTGCAAAGTCATATTTCATGCTTTGTTTTTCTACGCAGTATGTTAACCTTTTGCATTGCAGAGCTTTTAACTTGAAAAGTCATTAATGCTGTTTTTAATTCATTGTTCATTTGCAAGGCTTGTTTGCAGGACTACAGGGCGTGGTCCTTTATTCTAAGACTTTCTAGAAGCCTTTCTTGCAGCGTGGTTGGGTGTGGCTCGTGGGCTGGGCTTGGCTCTGCATAAGGGAGCCAGCCAAGCTCCACATGCTCACTATTCAGAGGTCCCGGTGCAGAGCAGCAGCATTTTCCACAGCTCCTGTCCCAGAGGCCTATCCAGTCATTTCCAGGCCTGCCCTCATTTATTTGGTGATCTTCAAGCAGGGCGGTATGGTGGAGGTCCAGTTAGGCCCCCGACTCTGTTTTCCAGTGACACTCGAGTTTTGGGCCTAAACTTAAAAATCGCGTGTGCAATTGTTTTCACAGCATTTGGTTCTTGATAAGCGAACAATCATTTCATGGCATTTGTATCGTGATTTCCGAATCGGCAACAGTGTGCGAGATTTATTCCAGGCATTTACTTCTTGGCATTCAGATCTGCAGTGTGTGCAATCATTTCATGGCATTTGTATTGTGAATTCCGAATCAGCAACAGTGTTCGCGATTCATTCCAGGCACTTACTTCTTGGTATTCAGATCGGCGGTGCGCGCGAGCATTTCATGGCATTCGTATTGTGAATTTGGAATCGGCAACACTGTGCGCGATTCATTCCAGGCATTTACTTCTTGGTATTCAAATCGGCAGTGCGCGCAATCATTTCATGGCATTTGTATCGTGAATTCCGAATCGGCAACAGTGTGCGCGATTCATTTCAGGCATTTACTTCTTGGTAGTCAGATCGGCAGTGCGCGTGATCATTTCATGGCATTTTTATCATGAATTCCAAATCGGCAACAGTGTGTGTGATTCATTGCAGGCATTTACATCTTGACATTCAGATCCGCAGTGCGCGCGATCCTTTAATGGCATTTGGTTCTTGATAATAAAATCGGCAACAGTGTGCGCGATTCTTTCCCGGCATTAAACTCTTGAATCACTGATCAGCAGTGAGCGTGATAGTTTCATTGCAAGTGAATTTCAATGTTCGAATCGGCAACAAGGTGCGCGATTCATTCCTGGTGTTTAACTTTTGAAATACAGATTGGCAGAGTGTGCTATCATTTCTGGACATTGAAATCTAGATGTGCAGTTTGATTACAGTGCATAATATTCCCTGAGCATTTGAGTTCTTCTAACTCTTAATCAGAGAGTGACATAGCAGTGTTATTCATGGTATAGTACAGTTCATTCATGCAGAGAAAAAAACATGTGCTCTTTGATTCTTGCTACAATGCAGAAATTATTCTAAGAAGTATTTGGAGAGAGTTTATTGTTCAAAATATAATATGTTGATTCTGGAATGTTCATAAGAAAATCTTGCATAACCTTTCTTGATTTCCAGGTACCTAGATTCTTGAGGCCTAGTTATAGTGAAGCCTTAGGCCATTCATGTTTTCAGCATCAGTCTTTATTTGAAACAACACTTATTGAAAGTCATTGTGATTAATCTTGCAATTGTGTTGTTTAACTCTTGCTTCCACAGGTCTCCTTCCCCGCTGTTCCCAACCCAAAACCCATTCCCCCACTTGGCCATTCTTTAACTCTGTGCTATATAACTAGTGGAGTTTGGAGCTGCCAACAGGTGGACATGTTGGGAACATGAGCAAGCCCCGAAGATCTGGTCTCCTTGACAATGTGGTGAGTGTGTGTTGAGTGTTTCCTGACCCAACTTGTGTTGGATGCACATGAGTAGGTGTGGTGTCATAACGTCATCCCCAGGCAACTCTTACCAGAAGATGTTATAAATGAGTGGCCACATATGATTGCATGACAGCAGGAGTGGTGAATGCATGTTATATGTGTTGGTTGTTTGTAAGTTGAGCTCTGTCTATTTTGGCACAGTAATCTCAGGCCACATCTGGCCTTGTTGGACTGTTGTTCGGAAGCCAGGTAATGACTCAATATGCCACTCAGCTTTGCACATAGACACCACAAGGCAATTGGCTGTAGGCTACATGATGTACTGTTATGCATGTGAGTGTTGGATGTGGTGTTTAATGTAGATCTTTCTGCTCAGCCTACAGAGACCGGGGCCTGTCTATTGTTTCTTACAGTAGAAGTGGAAATCTGGGCTGGTATGGATTCCCTTTTGCTATGCAAGTGTGACACTATGCTAACACCAAGTATCCCTGCACAGCATGTTATGATGCCAAATCATGCCTCAGTGTCAATATGTAGCTTCTTGAGCCTCTGTCCACTGATTATAATGGAAATGTTATTAGGGGAAGGCTGGTGTGCTCTTTATCATCTTTGACAATGTGTGTTACATAGCCTTGACGGCTCCCTTAATCCCAAAGCTATGCAGTCTCTTTCGTCCAGTTTAAATGTTTCATGTGCAGGGTCCTTGCAGTTTGGACATTGTATTAGTGCAAACATTATGTTGTTCACTGATTAGCCATGATAGCTGACTCTGTTGTTTGGGCGTTGAGGGGGACATGGACAATGCATGCCCATGTTTTTCAGAAGGTATTCTAGGTTTAGTGGACACACATGTGTGGAAGTGTGTATTGTGATGTAGATGAGACACACAGACCTCCAAGCCCTGAAATGACATGTGTCTGCATCTGTCTCTGCACATGTCCCCACATGGACAGGCTTGACTCTTTGTGTGCCCAACATGTCCCTCCCTTCATTGTGAGCCAAATGCAATGAAGCAGTTTGTAGGTTGGTTGTGGCCTGTAGGGACTGTATGTAGTGGGGATACTCAGAGGTGCATTCTTGGCTGAAGGGTTTACCTGTCAGTTGCCACTTAGTGTGATGTGTTCCATAGTGTTTCTGATCAATGTCAGGTTGCTAACTCATGTCCCACAAAAGTCACAGTTGGCCTACTTATTCACTGCAGGGCCAGAGCTGGGAGGTGTGTAGCGCATCCTATTGGGGAGTGTATGAAGTCATATCCCTGTGTCAAATGACTGCTTACTGCCACAGGTGGGCAGGATTGTCAATACAGGATGTTTTTAGCTTTGCACACTGACATGCATGTGACTCAGACAGTTTGTACGGGACATGTGGACATAATATCCTGTCTTGTCCTTTGCATCCATGCAGGTCAACACCCATCAAAAGAAGGGAATATGGAGAGCCTTCACCAAGAAGGTGCAGACCCTGGGGGTCCACAGATGGCAGAACGCTCACTTTCCCAAGAGGTGGGAGGAGCTGAGATGCTGGGCCTGGAAGATCGCAGAGCCCCAGCTGGCGCTGTCGTCCCAATGTGGAGAGGGTGCCCATCAGACAGTGAACCCACGAAGGCCTGCATTTTTGCAGAGGCCAACCCGGAGTTGGATGGGTGTTTGAGGGCAGCACGGCAGCCACAAGGGGGTGAGAACAAGGCAAATTAATGCTTGAACCTTTGCTAGGTGATTGAGTGAGTTAATGGCTGCTCCCCCTGATTGTGAGGGATGTGTCATGTGTCACAAATCATTTGTGAGCTAATTTGTGTAGAAGGGCCATGTGTTTCCAACTGGTGTGCTCTGCATTTTCGACCTGGAACCTAGGACAAAACTGTGGGGCATCCTTAGTCCATCTGCTCAGCAGGAAGCACGGATGGCTCTGTTTAATGCACACATATTCTGTAATACCTCCTTTGGTGGGTGTTAGTTTTCACCAACAGATCACTCCACCCAAATAATACAGCTCAAGGGTAAGTAGGATGTGGGTCACTGTACTCTGACATGTGTCTGGTGATATGTGTAGGTTTTCGTCTGACACCCAGGAGCAAGTTTTCTCATGTGTATGATGGGTGCTGGTGCCTCACTGCAGTCTGTGATGCATAGGTGTCCATCATACATGTGACATGACTAACATGGCTAATTTTTGGCAGCTGTAGCAAACTACTTTCCCTTAGAAAGTGGGGAATGTGCATTGTCATCAGTACTTAATTTGTAAATAAAAACGTGCCAGTGCCTAAAGCCCTACACGGAAACATGCTGTTTCAGCAGTTAAATGTGCAAACACAGAATACTGGGACAGCATTATCTTGAAGCCATCTTGGGCCTCTTCAATCCATTTAAGGCCACTCTCTGCCCCTTCAGCTCACTCTTGCAACTTTCTGCTTTCTCCCATTGTGATGCTTAATCATTTTTCTCATCCTCAGTCTTTTGCATACGTGTCTTTTGCTCGCAGTAAATGCTTGAGGCAAAAAAATAAGCACCGGCCCTCAAAAATAAGTGCTGGTACTCCGCACTGGAACAACAAGCACACATAAGCACTGATTGCCATGAGTGATGTGTCATCACTGCAGCCATCATTCCTTTTGCCTATATATCTCCATGTGCTCCATTACCCTTAGGATAAATCTCTATGCACTTGTTTTAGGCATGTGCTAGCCACGTGAATGGGATGATGTCTGGAGTCTATCACATACATGTGCAGGGAGAACTGTTGTTGTAATAGTACATCTACTATGGTTGTCCATTTCTCATGGTACCACAGACAGGAATGTGTCACCATCATATGTCATCTGACAGATACATTCATGCCTTATAGTATGTCATTAGTCATGTAGAACTGCAGTTGCCATGAGGGACATGAGAGGTAGGGCCAGAGTGTGGATCCACTTCATGTTCATATGTACCCTTGATGTGGAATCATGTTTGGAGGTGCACTGCACGTGTGCAGTCACTGGGCATTGTGCCCTGACTGACTGTTGGGATGCATCATGCATTGACTCGCAGTGATGTTTGCATCACATGTGTTTTGGGTCAAGGATTCATTCGCAGACAGATGCCATGCTTGCCATGTCTGAGATGTGGGTAGTGATGTTGCTTTTCATTGGACAACAAGTTGGGATCCTTCTGTTAGTGATTGTAAGGTATGTGTCTCTCCTTCCTGTACGGTACAGTTGTCTACTACTAACACATTCAGGTGATGTCATTCTGATGGGTGTCATTGGTGGTGGCTATGCTGGGCCTTACAGATTCATTGTTGTGTGTATTCTGGAAACATCTCTCAATGAGTTTAGGACCTGACATCACTGTTGTTCCCTGCAACCCCATATGTTGGGTACATCTGAGTGAGCTTGCTACTACCTCCTTGAATCATTTTGGGCAAGTGTCACTTGTACAGCTGTGCATTGCTGTACGTGTCCATAGTGACATGGATATTTCACTACTCCAGGTATAGCACATTTGTTCCAGTGTTGTCTGCATTTCCTTACCAACATATGTTATTGCCAGTACATCACATCACATCAGTGCAAATTAGATGTGTGCATAGGCTTGTGTCTGTGTAATTGGCAGGGTACCTTACAATTGGATCCAATTGTTGGCTACTGGTTCACTGGGGTCTGCTGCATGTGGCATAGGTTTGAGGCTGTGGTGGTCACCTAGCTTTAGTATGGTTAGTGAGGCTGCTAGGCTTCATCCATGTTATTGTAGTTACCTGAGAGCCTGGATTTCTCATGTGTTACTTTTGTAATTCCATATGGCAAGCATGGGCTTCCATTTGCACATGATTGTGCCACTTAGCTACCACTTTTTGTGGGGGAGGCTACTTGACAGGATGGTATTGTTTGTCTCTCAGAGTTGTGTTTGAAGTGTTTTCATGTCCTTGTTGTGACCCTATTCCTCTTTCTTTTGGTAGCATCAGCACAGGCAGGCGAAGGAGATGGGGCTGAGCCGAGAGGGGAAGCATCTGGACATGGGACCATGGGTCAAGACACCATTGACACAGGGGGGCCCGGTGACCCGGAAGATGAGGAGAGTACCACAGGGGAGACCCGATCTTCATCAACATCCTCAGATTCCTCGTCAGTGGTCATTCTCTAGTGGTGGAGGACCCATCAGGGACTCACCTAACACCATCTTTGTCCACCACCCCATTCTATCAGCGCCCTCCCTGTTTCTCCCCACCCAGTTGGCCGTGTCAGCTCACCCAAGAGGGTGGATGTCTCCTGTGCTGCAAGCACCTCTGCCCCAGCAAATGTTACCCCTGCTGCCTGCAGTGAGGAGGCTATTAACCTCCTGAGGTCGATCTCCATGGTTCAATCCGCCATTGTGAATGCTATCCAGGGACTGGCAACCCAAGTCCAGCAAACAAATGCATTCCTGAGGGCATTCATGGTGCAATGGATGGCCTACAGAGGACTTTTCAGGCTCTGGCCTTCTCACTGACAGCTGCCTTTCACCCCTTGTCTTCCATCCCCCTTCCACCTTCCTCTTCCCAGTCCAAATCCCCCCTTCCCTGACCAATCCAAAGCACACATACAGACTCTCATGTATCCACCTGAACAGAAAAAGGGAGCACACACAAGAACAAGCACCACAAGACACACAGACACACACACAAACATCATCCACCGCAGACACAGCAACAGTCGCAACTAGCTCTGACAGCCCCCTACCCCAGCATCACACACATGACATCTGGCATACATACAGTCAGCACATCAACAGTCACTGATACAGCCACCACACCTACTCTACTTGCAGACAACAACCGAGCAGATCCTCAGATATCCACCCCAGTCACCACACCCACAGACACCACAACTGCAGACACACCTACATTCAGCACAGCCACCATACCTGCACTCACCACACCAACAGACACCCACCTAACCTCTTCAGCATCCCCCAGCACCTCCACCCCCTCAGCCGAAGACATATAAACACCCTCACTTACCCACCAAACAGACAACAAGCATACCTCCCACAAGCACACACCCAAGACATCCCCTGCTACATGTCAGATAACCACTCCCTCAACCTCCAAATCCCATCCCCCTTCTGATTCCCATCCCAGTGTGTCAAAGAAACTTATCCTGTGTGAACTTGACCTTACCCCTGTTTGCCCCCGTACCACATCCAAAAGTACCCCAACCCTCTCTAAGGCAATCCCTTCCACCTCCAAGGCCTTCCCTGCCCCTCTGCAAGCACCCATGCCCCTCCTCTGCCAAGAAGCAGCCCACCCCTCCCATTAACGATCCTCCCTCTCAAGCCCAAATACCCAAACCCCCACACAAACTGCCCCCACATCCCTAGATAATCTTTGAGGTACCTGCCTGCCCCCTTGATGCCTCTTCCTCTGGAGGTTACATGGCAGTCTGGTGTCAAGTAGGAGCCCAACACTGTGCCATTTGGACACTTGGATTGGACTGGCCCATGGCCTTGGACTTATCAATTGGTCATTTAATAAACCCAAACAGTTGTTGGTTTGTTGGGTACACCATTGTCCTGCCAATCTTTTCCTAGATTTCCATTGTTCCTGAGTGACTTTGGTTGTGTGCCTGTAGTTGTGTGTGTTTGTGCCTGCTTGCTGCTCCATGTGGTGTTGTTTGCAGTACGTGAGTTTGTTGTGCAGTGCTTTTGTCCCCAAGAGAAATACTTCTGTTGTGTGATGGATATGTGTTTTTAGAAGCAATGGTGGTGTCATGGCATTGTGTGGTGTTTGTCACAGTAAGTGTGTTATGCCATGTGGACATGTATGGTGGTGGACTTGTCTCTTGAAATGGCTATTGTATACATGTGATGTGTATCATTTGAATGTTGTCAGTGAAGACAATGAGTGTGTTCATTTGTGCTAGGTTGCTTTGCATTTGAGCATGTGTCCATTTAGGGGAGTGTCCCTTGTTGCTGGTTCGTGTAGTGGTATGTCCCTTGGAGTGGGAGTTGTGTGTGCTTTGTTGAATTGCCCTTCCCCATTGTGTAGCTGGGCATGACAATTGCTTTTGGTATTGCTTGTCTCTGAGATCCATGTAGGGTCATTTCCTTTTCAAATATGGTTTAAGGGGCCTGTTCAACATGATATGTGTCCCAGTGCAGCCTCCTTCCATGTATGGTGCTGATGCTCCCATTCCAGCTGTACAGGTGTTGATGTCATGGTGACAGTGTCTATTTTGTCCATTTGTCTCTCTGTGTATTGCGAATGCCATTGTGCTTCTATTGTAGTTTGATGTGTGTGATGTGTGTGTCCATTGCAGGTTTATTTCATGTATGTGTTTATGTGTTCCACGGCATGTCGATGGATATATGTGTTATATGTGTGGACAGTCCCTGGCCAGCGTTTGGTGTGAGTGTGTGTATGTTATTTGTATAGGTGTAGTAGTTGTGTTGCTGTGTGTGAGAATGTTATGTGGCCTTCAGTGTACCTGTGCCTGAGCTGTGTGGCTGTGAGTAATTGTGTAGTGTTCCCATGCAGTGTGTGTGTGTGTGCTGGCCGAAGTGTGTATTGTGTGAGTGTATGTGTCCGCGTTGATGTAAGTCAGTGAGTGTGTGTTGTATGGAACGTGTAGCTGCTGCCCGTGGCATACCCCCCATGATGTATTTGCCAGTGCAGCATGATGTTTTTACAGGGTTAATGTTACAGGTAGTTGTATGTACTTACGGTTTCTGTCGTCGACAGCGGCATTGATTTTGTTGTCTTTTGGCAAACAGGAGCAGCAGGATGATGTTTTTGAAGGGCTCCAAGGCGACTCCAGATTTGTTTAGCTGTCTGCAGGTGAGTGTCTCCCTTGATATGTCTCCCCTGCCAGCTTCTATGTGGTGGTTGGGCTGCATTGGTCACATTGGTGGTGTCCAACCTCGTAATGAGGCCGGCCAAAACATGGGATCCACCAGCCGGTTTGCGCTTCTGGGTGAAAGTGGTGGTCTGTGCTGCCTGATGGTGGGCCACTGATGGTCTTCTATTTCTACGACCGCCAAACTTGTAACATGGCAGTCCACTCTGCCAGGCCATTGGTGGTCAGACTGCCACAGCCAACATGGTGGTCCTCGGACAGCCAAACGCATAATCAGCCCCCATGATTTTTTGGCCGGTCTTTATTATTGAATGTGAATGTTATGGTAGTAACCTGAAGAAGTTAGTTGTTTGACATCATGCCGAATATGGATAATAAAGATTTGTAAGCTTCACTAGACAAGAGAGTGATTTTCTGTAGCTAAATAAACAGGGTATACTTTCCCAAGGACTAAGTGACTGTCCCCGACTGCATAACAAACTATATAATATCTCATGTGCTGAGACATATATACGATTACCCCATCAGAAATAAAGATGGGGTGAGCACGGAGTTTGGCACGTGCTGCAGTCACAGTCTCATGTCATTTTCCTGGCTCATTATCAACTGTAAAACTCAAGTATGGTTTTACAAGCTTTGAAAACCTGTGTGTGAAAAACATACCCACTCAATCAATTGTATTTGTTACCAACGGTTGTTTAAGTGAGGAGTTTTGTCTGACGTCAAATAGGCAACAGAAGGAAAATGACACCCACCGATTACTGATAGAATATTGGAAACAAAAATATTGTGTGAACAGACTATTGTGTCAAAAATATTAAGGACGAAAATAAGACATAAGTAGATAAGTGCACATAGAAAAGTATATACTCACTGTTCTTAACTCCACATCTATGAACCTTAAATATATATTCATTGTCAAGGTACATATATGTGGAGTTATTTGTAGTAAAGCTTTGCTTGCCTGTAGAAACTTACCTTCACAATATTTTTGTCCTGAATATTCTTGACACAATATTTTGTTCCACAAAATATATTGTTTCCATTACTCTGTCTGAACATCATCTTTCATCTTATCAGCTTGGAGCTGAATTGTCCTTTATTACACAAACCTACCACTTCTTTAAGGCAGTCTGTGACTCTGATATCTGACAGGGGTTAAAGAAGAGAAATCTGGATACTAGAGCATTTTCTGCATCATAGACCAAATATGCTAATTTTTCATGCAACCCAGTACACCATCCAAATTTCCTGCACTGCATTCCACAAGGGTGTAAATGCAGTCAGTGCCATATCTACAAACCTTTGCGCAAAAGCTGGTGTCATCTCCTGAGCCGGCACAAAATCAAGGCTCCATTGCATGACCCACAACCTCACACAATGGTGCAGAGGTAATTGTGTGCTGCCTAGCATAGAATGTGGACTGGAAGCATAGCTCAGAAGGTTATCCCGCATAGGATGTGTGTTGTGCACTGCAGCAGACATTGTTTCCATCTTTTTTTTGCAAAAAGAATACATTTCCCCTTGCTTGCACCAGCTTCAACAAGGCATTAGTCTTTAACGCAAAGCCCAGTTTAGTAATCGTAGTAGATGTGTAAAATCCTACAAGTTTTGAGGATGACCAGCCCGTTACACCCCCTTAATGCAAGGAAGAGCAAACTGTTTTTGCGCTGCGAAAAGTGCAAATTTCCCATGCGTGATGGATATCAGAAATCATGTGCCACTTTACATCGCGCTGTTTTAATTCACTGAAACATAAATACACGGGTGCCGTTACAGAGTCTTGTTCTCATGACAATTAGCCATAAACTTTCACTTACAGGAGGAACAGTGACAGACCTTTGAGGATTGACAGCTGACCTGGGCGGTGCATAGCTGGTCTTCGAGTGACTCGCCTTTCGGCAAGAAGGTAATTTGAATGTGTTGGGAAACAACAGAAGTTTACGTTTCAGCGACTCAAGCTCACCATTGTGTAAAATGTTGTGGTGCACCGGTTCACGTCTTTAACCCCACCCTAAGTGAGTGGAGCAGACTTAAAATTGAAAGCCTTATGTCACCGGGGACATTTCAGAGTCTTTCAGACGGAAGAGCGATGCGGCTCGGTCCACGTGTAGAGGCAGAAAGACAAAGCAGGGCAGGTCTAGTTTTCTACAGCAATATTGCAGGTAAAAACACTTATCAGGACTTCCCCGAAAAGACCTCGGCAAGATAAATAAATATTAATTAGTAAAGGAGAAAGGCTACTCCACTCTAAATTGGTACTAGAGAAATCAAAGGTCATTTCAACGTAGGAGGCGCGATGTGGAATCTTTATTTTGGGATGACAGTCATTTTTAGGATTCCCATGCTCCTTGATAAAGAGAGCTTCATTAATAACTGTAAAACAGAGGGGGGAAGTAATGTTTCCTCGCTAACTAAACAATTAAAATGTTCCATTAGTTTAATTAGTTTAATTTACACAACATAATATTCTCATGGGTGGAAACTTTACCTTAAGCAGCTTGTCTCCTGTAACCTTTATCTTGCAGCAAGTATATCAGGTCCACAAATCAACTTAGCAGAGTAACAAAAAGAGATTGGGACTACTCAATAACGGAGTTCTAGATCAATGGAAAGTTAAAGGATTTTATCATAAAAACCTCGAAATAGGCATTACAGAGAAATGCAAAATATATGCCAAGAAGGCCCAGATACGGAATTCAAGGATGATATTCAGCAATCAAAATTATTCTAAGTACCAATAAGCAACAAATGTCACAAAGACAGCATCCCTATTTGAAAAGAAAGCCTCTCAATATATAGAAAAAGGCCTGTGTGTAAAATAAAAAGTCTCATGGCTCCCTCAAAACCAAGGGTTTTTGTACATATTTTTCATCTAGGGAATAGACATAAACTGCACCAGGGGAACATTGTTTGGGGGGTTAATCGAAAATAATTGGTCACCCAAACTGCACGTTTAGAAAAAGCTATAAAATATGCATCACCTCTGGGTGGAGTGGAGGGAGGCTGTGGATTGAGTACTACTGGAGGGAAGGGTAAGGTAATTTCTGGGACCAATGTATATTCACCACATCAGAAATAAAAACAGGAAATGGTGCTTGGCACATGCTGCAGCCACAGTCTCAAGCCATTTTTCTGGCTAGAGTTACAAGCTGGAAAAATCAAGTGTGGTTTCTCCACACTTAGAAAGACTGAGTTCGAACAGACATACCTACTCATAGTCAGGCAGAGTGAAATTCTACTCCTCCTTGCCTGTAATCAGGGCCCTTAAGGGGTTCTGCGTGACATCAAGTAGACAACAGAAGCAAAATGACACCCACTCACAGGGGAAGGGGAAGGGGAAGGGGAAGAGGAAGAGGAAATGCAAGTTTAGTGAGGAGGAGAATGACATCCTGATCACTGAGGTGACAGAGCACAAAACCAGCTATTTGTCACCTCCAACTTGCCATTAAGGAGGAAAGAGGCCATATGGCAGTCCATTGTGTATCAGGACAGCAGAGTGGTTGAATTCAAGAGGACAGTGATCAATTGTAAGAAGCACTGGCATGATTGCAAGTGCAGGGGAAAGGAGAAACTGGCCAGCAATTGCAAGGCAGCATTGCAGACCAAAGGCAGAAGTCCAGCACCCTTGGAGCACCTGGATCAGTTGAAGGAGATGGTGGCAGCTATCTTCCCTGATGAGTTGGTGACCTGAGTTCCGGGGCAGAACACTGTGGCCTATGATGAACAAGACACACATGTTAAGTTGTAACAAGGGGCAATACAGCAACTAGGTACTGTTGTAATGTGCAGGCAGCTGTGTCCCAGCGTGCCAACCCACTGTCTGCAGGCCAAAGGGTAGTATGCTGACTCATCTATGTTAAAATGTCAAATCCATATAATTCACACTGACCAGTCACAATTTGCACAGCTCAGTCCAGCTCAGTCACCTTACTCCCTTCAATGTGTGCATTGCAGTATCAGTCCATGTTTACCTTTCTTTGTATTCTGCCAATTGCAGTGGAATGGACAACACCACTCACTACAACTACAACTCACGGAACAAAGCAAAATGTAGGTACTAGAATAAGACATCATGCATGCATACTGCTACCCTGCACATCCTGGCTATGAAAATGCAGGCCACCTTGCATCATGTGGCTAATCGGTCTCTATTGGGCACATGCACTCTAATCTAGACAGTGAATCTTTGAAACAGAATTGGTGTGTCGCAGGAGAAATCACTCATCTGAGAAGGGGATCAGGTGTGGGCCATGGAAAGTATCTACACATAGGGACATGGCAAGAGACACATCTATAATACCTGGCATGAAACTATATTGTACCTAGCTGACCGGCCGTGCAGAGTGAGAGCACACAGGTGTGAGTTGCCATGGAAGGAACTACATGAAATCCTCTTGTCTAATAAATCAGACTGGGTTTGGGTGAAATACAAGAGATGCACACCAGAGGATCATGTGTGTACAAACTAATGATGTGTGGGCCTGGTGGGCCACTGCTAGTGCTGTGCATTGTAGCAGCTGACTGTGCATGTCAAACTGCCATTTGGTCCGAATGGGTATCTGTGCAAACAGGGGTATAAGAATGGGCATGTGTATTGCAATGTAGCTTTCCAAATACACATGCATGGCCGGGATTGACTATGCCACACTTGTGTCCCACCTGGGGAGGGATAGCAGAGAACAGGCCATTGGGATACTACAACTTACGTCATGTGGACCTGGGGAAAAATGTAGCATGTGCCGGAGGGAGTCTGATGCAACATTGTCTCAAGGTCCCACCAGTATACTTTGGAGAATGTCAAACAGGGATCTGACAAGGAATACCTAGAACCTCTTAGTTGTCACAAATGACAGGAGTAATGGAAGCATCCAGGCTGAAGAGGGTGGGCCTTGTGATGTATTAATCATATGTAGGTACGTGGCACTATTTTCAGTACTACTACCATGTGGGGTGATGCCTGACCCTTACCTTCCAATAACAATTCAACATATAGCAGCATTGGCTATGGTCACGACTGATCCATGTGTTGAAGGCATATGAGAATGAATGTATTTTCTGGGTAGCATCACTGTGTGGCACTAAGTTGTGTCCTAGTACCCAAAAGTGGATAACCAGAGGAGGCATGTACTCAGACAATGGCATGGGCCAGAGTCACATGATGTGTCACTCTGCAGATAGCCAACTCTGATTATGATGAAATGGGATGAATGATAGTGTTTTTTATCTACCCAGTAGTACAGAGCCCAGCCCCTCAGATTAGGCACACATTTCTTGAAGAACAATGCAGGAAGTGTGTCATCTGTAATTGAAATACAGTGACATTTTGCATCAAGCCCCATGCCTAACAGGTGTACTATATATCACTGTTGAACTGAAAGTGCCACATCTGAAACCTTGAATGTCAACCTGATTATGAATGTCAACATCTAACAGTGATTATCATTAACATTCTCTATCTGTTTGCAAAGGATAAACCCATGCCTGCTGGCCAGCAGACTGTCCTGGACGTCACCGATGATGTGGATGACAGCTGCAAACCATAAACCCAGACAACCCTCAGCAGTTCCTGTGCACTATACAGACACCATCTCCGGTCACAAGGAGACTTGACAGCGACTAACATCCAACAGACACTACCTGCCACCGCTCCCAGAGACCTGGACTCCCAGAACCCACAAATAACATTTCAACAGACTGCAGTAGGAATCCAGCGGAAGCTGGCAGATCATGTGCTGGAGGGGATGGAGGCCATGGTGGGAACCCTAGAGGCAGTCCATAGGTGCCTCAGACCAAATAAGGACAACTCTTCTACCGTAAAAGGCACCTACTCTCTGCTACATGGCCTCAAGCAGTCCCTGGCTGACACCTCTGGTGTCATGAGGCAGAGGCATGAGCAGATACCCTGCCAAAGTGGTGCCAGCAAGGTTGCCAACCAGCTGGGGGCAATCAAAAATATCTTGGAGTGAAAGCAGGACTCCTTCATTCCTTCATTTCCACCATGGGTGCCTACCACTGTGACTTTGCTGCTGTGTTGCAAAACCAACAGATCGTCCTTTCTACTGTGCTGCCTTATATGTTGCCACAGATAAAAGCTTCCATGGACACAGGATCCACATCTTCAGCCCCTGATGTGTGTGTGCCTCTCTCTACTCCAACACCTACAACACCTCTCTCATAGAAGGCACTGCATACATCAGAGGAAGGAGATTTGGACTGCACATCTTTCAACCGCAAAAGTGCTCGGCAGCATTTCTCTGTGGCACATACCCACTTTCTCCTTTGCCTGGTGCTTTAGAATATGCCATCTGTGGACTGTTATTGTGGGCAATTTACCCCAATAGCAATGTGCTCCTCCTCCTCGCTGACGCACTCCTCTCCTGCACATATCCCATAACATGTTTCCTCATGGACTCTGTCTGTATTTCAACTGGCTCAAAAAATCTGCTGGGGTTGTTATCCTATGAACTGTTCCTCTGAACATCATATCATTTTGAACACATAAACAAAAGCATTAAGTACAACTTGTGTGTTTTATGTGTGTCTGAAGCATGACTCTTTTGAACATGTTGCATTGTGTGAAGCAAATACTCAAATACACTGACTACTTTCCAGAGTAACAGTACCTAATGTACAAAACCTAACTATCCTTACCTAACCTACACTACATACTAATTACAACTACCTTAACTTAACTCATATTACTCTATACATATAACACCACATGATAAACATCAACCCCTCCTTAAAACATATCTTCAGACAAAGACACCAACAGAGACTACATCTATACATCAACTAACTACACATTTAGGCCTAAACACATGTATATACATGTGTGTGTGTGTGTATATATATATATATATATATATATATATATATACATACATATATATATATATATATGTATATATATATATATATATATAAATATATATATATATATATATATATATATATATATAAATATATATACTTCAATACATAGATGTATAGAGATACATAGGTACATAGAGAGATAGATAGATATACATATATATATATATATATATATATATATATATATATATATATATATATATATATGTATATATATATAATATATATATAAATATAAATATAGCTATATATATATATATATTTGTATTTCTTTTTATACATACATAAATAATACATCAATCCCCCACCCACCAAAAATCCTTAATAAACTGAACTCCTAAAAATGTACCCACTGTAGGAGACTGGCTCTCAATACAGTGTACGAAAATGATGTGCACTGTGCAGAGAGTCCACTCAACATCACTTTAGTATCCAGGGGTGAAAAGCAGACCACCTAATGCTCAGTTTTTGAAATAGTGTGGGTGAGCAGTTATGCGAATCCATGAGATGCGCTGAGCATTTGTTGTACTCACAGTATCAATTAATGTGGACACTCATTCGGAAGAATAACTCAAGACCAATTTACAAAAATAATATAGAGTTTTAAAATTTTTAAAAAACACTAGATCACCAATATATGGTAAGTATTCTTTTAGTTTTGATTTTTCAGAATTTAGAAAATGTTGCTCATCAATCAATGGGAAATGTCTTTAAAATACATATAAAATCAGGCAATGCTCTTACAAATGTCACCTTCCATTTTTAGGTAGAGGTAGTCAAAGTATCCACTTGGCCACCCAGAGAACATCGTGTGGTTCGTGGTTCAAGCAGGAGCAGCGGGTGAAGGTCCTGGAGCTGGCACCCAAAGGCGAAGGGGACCCCTTGGAAACACACTGCAAAGATGGACTTAAAGGTAAGTCCGGTGGACCCCCTTGAAGCATGGAGATTGCAAGGGATTAGGGACCATCAGAGCACAGCTGGTTGGTCGAAGCAAGGGCCAGGGAGGCCGGGTGCAGCACAGATAGGTCAGCTAGGAGTTGTGCATCTTAGAATCCTTGGAGTCGGGTGCAGATCACTTGGAGGGTGAATTGCAAGTCAGCAGGGCCACTCTGGGGTTGGTGTTTGGGTGTACTGAAGTCCCTCGACTGGTGCTTGCTTCTGGTCCTTGGAGAATCCGGAGTGGACTTTTCTTCAGGGTGTCTGACGTTGGGGGTCCAGTACCCCAGGCAATGGGACATCTCAGGCTCCGAAGGTCGCAGTGCCTCCAAACTTGGCACGCTGGTAGGCTTTGCCCCTCAGGTACATTGTGTGGATTTTGGACAGGCTGCTATGTCCAGCACATTGATCAGTGACCGGTCAGTGAAATGAACTTAACTGGTTCCTTACTTTCAGGACTGTGATACTTTCACTCTGAGCGAGGTTCTTGGTGATTTGCAGAAGACCGTAGGTGTTCTGGGGGTTTTTAGAGTCCTTCAAATTTCCAAGCAACACCTCAGCCACAATTGTCGAGCCCTAGGAGCAGCAGGTAGGGTTTGGCGCCTTTTACTTCTTGCAACAGGACTTTTCTTCTCTCATGCACCGGGTCTTCTTTATTCCTGGTCTTGTTGTGTCCATAAAATCTGATCTGTAGGTCTAAATACAGCAATTAGTGGGAATTAGGGGGAGTACCTTGTAGTGGCCAAAAGGCCACCTACCTTAGAGTGGCTATACCCACTCTGTGACCATTTCCTGTGAGAAAGGGAAACATCCCTAACACTGATTGGCTATTTTCCTGCCATCCAAGAGGGAGAAAAATGTAATGTGAAATGCAATGGAGTGCTAGCCTTACCTGCAACACCTGAGGTGTGGTCAGATTTCAAAGGCAGTAAGGCCTTTGAAGCTGACCGCTGGTGCAGGATTGCTGCCTGGGGGGGAAGGGGTAACACCTTGCTCCAGGAAAGGCTTTGTGTTCTGGCTCCTGAGAGCAGAGGCTCTCACCCCAGGAGTCCAGACCTCTGTTTGGTGGTGGCAGACCAGACAGCAACCATGCCAGGGCCCTCTGGCTACATATTAAAATAAATGTGAAACTGGCATCAGCGTGGGTTTATTATTCTGAGTTGTTTGATACCAAACAAACCAGTATTCAGAGAGGCCATCATGTAGCTGGGGAACTCACACAATGACCAGTGTCCAACACATGTATGTGCTATGGATTTCCTATGCACTTACTATGTCTAAAGGTTTTGCAAAGCCACAGTAGAGGCATATTTGGTCATGCACACATATGCCCTCTCATGCATTATAGTGCAACCTGCCAGACGGGTGACCTACCATAGTGCATGCAGTGTTAGTGAGCATTTCTCTCTTGGTGAGTGCCATGTCGTGTTTGCAACTTTTAAATACACCATGTCATGTACTAGCAATGACAGTCTGCATGAGGCTGATGCGGGGCCTCTTAGAGTGGCACAATTGATGCTGCAGCTCTGCGAAGCCTTCTTCAGTACCCATGTCCTAGGTACCAGGGGTATCATTTACTAGACACTTACAAGGTTGACTAAAATGCTAAACATAGCAAAGTTTGAGGGAAAGAGACATGGCTCTGGGAACCTTTTTTAGCAGAGGCTCATTGCACTTACAGTTTGAAACCACATCATTTTGGAGGCAAAAAACAGGCAACAATTGGTCAAAAGAGGTTCTTTATCACACTACCCCAAAATTAAAGGGGATGAAACAGTCATTCCCCTGGGGAGCCTTCATCCTCTAAATGGGAGAATCTGGAAAGGCCATCTCCATTGGCATGAGCAGTCCTAGGTCTGTGTTCCACTTTAAAGTCCATTTGATGTACAGTTATACCAGCTAAGAAGTTTGGAGCTTTCACTTTTAATCTGTTGAAGCCACCTGAGAGGCCTGTAGTCTGTCTGAACTAGGAAGTGAGAGACAAACAATAATGGCATCAGCTTCTTCAAGGACTAGATCATAGCAAAGGCTTCCCTCTCAATGGCACTTTATTTTTGTTCCCTGAGGAGAAGTCTTCTGCTTCTAAAAGCAATAGGTTGGTCATGCCCCTCATCGTCTGGGCTAGGACTGCTCCTATCCCAAGCTCTGAAGTGTCTGTTTGGACAATAAACAGATTGGAGTAATCTGGAGCTTTCAGGACTGGGATAGAGCATATTGCATCCTTCAGAGTGTCAGAAACCTTTTGCCAACTGACTCTCCAGTTGATCTTTTTGGACATTTTCCTAAAAGTAAATCCTATGAGGTGGGGCCCTATTGTGCCATAATCCTTGACAAACCTCCTATAGTACCCAGACAAGCCAAGGAATACCTTGACTTTAGTCTGGGTAGTTGGAACTTCCTAAGCCAGAATTGTCTGGATCTTGGGCTGTAGTGGCTGAACCTGGCCTCCATTTACAAGGTAGCCCAAGTACACAACCTTTCCCTGCTCTATCTGCCACCTACTGGCCTTGATAGTGAGGCCTAACTTTTGCAGGGTCTCAAGGACCTTTCCAAGGTGGATGAGGTGATCCTACCAGGTGGAGCTATAGACAGCAATAGCATCTAGATATGCTGCACTAAAGGATTCCAGCCCAGCAAGTACTTCAGCAAGTACTTCGTTCACCAACCTCTGAAGGTGGCAGGGTCATTCGTTAATCCCAAGGGCATGACAGAAAACTGATGGGGTAGAGAATGCTGGTCTCTCTTTTGCTTCAGGGGTCAGACCAATCTGCCAGAATCCATATGCAAGATCAAAGGTAGTCAGGTATCTGGCTGCCCCTAATCTTTCTAAGAGCTCATCACCTCTTGGAATTGGAGTGAGGCTTGTGGACTAAAACGTCTAGGCTAACCCAGAGACTCTCAGAGGGTTCAATGACACCCACATTCAGCATCTTGTTGACTTCAACTTCGATGCATTTCCTGACCTGGTCTAACTGCCCGTAAATGTTGTTTTTGACAGGAGAGCTGTCAACAGTGTCCACATCATGGGTACACCAGTTAGTCCTAACTGGGATCAGGGTGAATAGCTGTGCATACTGGTTGGGGGCTTGCCTGCAATCAGTCTGCTATTGGCCTGTGAGGCTGTCTGACAAAACCACTCCATCCAAAGAAACATCTTGTGGGTTGCTGGAGAAGAGATCAGGGAGAGGTTCACTCTCTTCCTCCTGTCCCTCATCTGTAAACACAAGTAAGGTCACATCAGCTCTGTCAAAATAGGGCTTCAGGTGGTTGACATGTATAATGCTTTTAGGATTTTGCAACTACAAAGGTCAACCAGGTAGGTGTCTTCCCCTTTTCCTTAAAGTATGGCTTAGGGCCCAGGCCACTTGTTTTGGTGTGCCCTAGGAGCCACAGGCTCCAGTACCCAAACTTTCTGCCCTGTTTGGAACTCCACTGTAGCAGCTTTTTGGTCATACCAATGTTTCTGGGGCTCCTGGCTGGCCTGAAGTGTTTTGCTTGCTTTATCTATATATTCAATCATCCTGGAAGCGAAGCACATAGTCCACAATATCTTACTTAGGTTCCTTGAGAGGCCTCTCCAGCCTTCCCTCACAAGACTCAATGGACCCCTAACATGATGCCTAAACAAAAGTTCAAAGGGGAAAAACCCTACTTCCTTTTGTGGCACTTCCATGTAGGCAAAAAGCAGACATGGAAATAAGATATCCCATCTCCTTCTAGGCTTTTAAGGGAGACCTCCAATCGATCATTTCAATGTCTGTTTAAATCTTTCAACCAGTCCATTGGTCTGTGGATGGTATGGGTTAGTAAATGTATCAGTCACTCATCACTCCTGCCACATGTGTTTTAAGTATGCAGATATGAAGTTTGAACCCTTGTCTGATACTAGCTCCTTAGGAAATCCAACCCTGGTAAGAATACCCAGAAGGGCCTTGGCCACTGCAGAGGCAGTGATGGCCCTAAGTGGAATGGATACTTAGTGGCATGATCCACTACCACTAAAACATACCTGTTTCCTAAAGCTGTTTGAGGGTCAAGGGGGGCAACAATGTCAACCCCTACCCTTTCAAATGGCACCACAACCACAGGTTGTGATTAAGCAGACCTTCAAGTGTCATCCTGCCTTGCCTCTACCTTGGCAGGTGACACAGGGCTGACAAAAGTCTTCCACCTTCTGGGACATTCCAGGCCAGTACAAGTGATTAACTGGCCTGCTCCAGGTTTTGTTTTGGCCCGGATGCCCAGCTAGGGGAATGCCATGGGCTAGAGAGAGAAGGAACTGTATTGCTGGGGCACTACCAATCTCCTGGCTGCACCAGGTATGAAGTCTCTGTCCTCAATAAACAGGAGTCCATCGTCCCAATAACCCTGTGGGTAGCATTGACCCTACCATTTTCTTCCTGTGTTGCTTGCTACTTCAGGCTTTCAAGAGTGCAACATGATTTTTTTCCCGTGCACAAATCCTCCCTACAGGGTTCCCCTGGTTGTAAGAACTCTAGGTGGTAAGGCCTAGGTTTTGCAGGCTCAGTTCCCCCTGGGGTTAACTAGTCCTGTTCCTGGGAAGAGGGATTATGACTTGTGGTCTTTTCAGAAGCTGGTCCCCCAGTCCTCTTGCCTTTTCTCTAGGAGGTTTGGTCCATTCTTCCAGGATCCAATACCTCTTTTTCACTCTGGGGTTTGCTCTGTGCCGTTGTTTTGACACAACCCTATTCTGGGAGCAGTAGTAAAAAGTCTTGGAGCTGGTGCACAATGGAGAAGGGGACCACTTGGAAATACACTGCACAGATGGACTTAAAGGTAAGCCCGGCTGGTCCTCTTTGGAGTTTAGAGGGGTTGGGGACCCCTAGAGCACAACTGGTTTGGCATTGCAGGGTCCAGGGAGACCAGGTGCACTGCAGACAGGTTAGCTAAGAGTTGTGTTAGGAAGCCCCTCGAAACCAGGTGCAGGTTACTTGGAGGGTAGATTGGAAGTCAGCAGGGCCTCTCTGGTGGGTTGCTCATGAGTGACATGAAGTCCCTCGACATGTGCTTGCTTCTGGTCCCTGGAGAGTCCAAAGTGAACTTTGCTTCAGGATGTCTTCGGTTGGGGGTCCAGTAGCCCAGGCAATGGGACGGCTCAGGCTCTGAAGGTCGCAGTGCCACCAAACTTGGCAAACTGGTAGGCTTTGTCATTCATGTCTGTTGTGTAGATTTTGGTCAGGCTTCTGGATCCAGTTCATTGGTCAGCGGCCGGTCAGTTAACTGGACTTCACTGGTTACTTCCTTGCAGGTTGCAGGAGAGTGATACCTTCACTCTGCGGGAGGTTGTTGGCAATTTTCAGAGGGCAGGAGGTGCTGTGGGGGTTTTTAGAGTCCTTCAGGTTTCCAGGCCTTAGTGGCAATTGTCAAGTCCGGGGAACAGCAGGCAGGGTTTGGTGCATTTTTCTTCTTGCAGCAGTAATTCTGTTTTTGTGCCTCAAGTCTTCTTTGTTCCTGGTCTTCTTGTGTCCTTTGAATCTGATCTGCATGTTTAGGATGATTTCCTGGTGGTGGCCAATGGGCCACCTACCTTAGGGTCGCTATACCCATTATATGACCTCTTCCTGTGGGAAGGGGACACTTCCTTAACCCTGATTTGCTGTTATCCTGCCATCCAAGAGGGAGGAAAATGAAATGGAGTGGTAGCCTCGCCTTCAACACCTGAGGTGGATGCAGGCTGAAGGGAGCCACTCCTCCTCTGGTTAGGTTTTCCCGCCAGTTTTCCCACTCAAAGTGTGGGAAAACCATTGGACAGCCTTCTGCTGC
Source organism: Pleurodeles waltl (assembly GCF_031143425.1). Taxonomy (NCBI): domain Eukaryota; kingdom Metazoa; phylum Chordata; class Amphibia; order Caudata; family Salamandridae; genus Pleurodeles; species Pleurodeles waltl. The sequence goes on along the minus strand of NC_090446.1, from coordinate 743,801,383 downwards.
TAGCAGCAGAGGCGTGGGTCAGATTTCAAAGGTGGTAAGGCCTTTAAAGCTGACACCTGGTGCAGGATGCCTGTCTGGGGAGGAGGGGTAACACCTCCACCCAGGAAAGACTTTGTTGGTCATTATGACCCTGGAGGTCTTCTGATCGCATGGGTTAATGTGGTGGTATCGCCATCAATAGGCTGGCGGTAATGACCACCAAATTAAGACCATAGTGGTGATCCCTCCTATAGACAGCCAATGTACCACACCAACCGCCAGCGCTGTAAGAACACCGAACACAGTGATAGCCACCTACATGCAGGTGGAAGACAAGGATCCACCCACCATATTATGACATAGCACACCACCACTTTTTCCAGGGTGGTAGCAACAACACCAAAAGTGTGGCGGAAACACATCATTTAAAAGGAGCCACTCACTGCCATGGAACCTGAACCTCAAGTATTCCCGATGCTGTACCACACCGTGGTCGTCCTGGAGCACCAACACCGGCGAAGGCGGCAACAGTGCGTAGAGCCACCTAGCACACAAGGGTGGGAGAGAGGGGGTAAGAGTGACACACACACGCACAACACACACCATACACACACCACACACGCAGAAACACATGCACAGGAGTAAACAGTAACAGAACCCCAGAGTAAATGAAAGCAGGACATGTACACAGGTCCAACCACTGTATTCCTTTTGTATGAATATGAAAAATGCAAAAACATGCACAACTGCAGATATAAATAAATGCAGGCCCAAGGGCCAGTCAAAAGTCACTAATGCCCAAAGGGCAAAGACCAAGCCCCAACATGACTCCTGACAACATCAGGACTCCACTGTTCAGGGGCATCATGTTCGAAATAGGCAGGCATCTCAGGGGGCGGGGTGGGTGGGGGGTTGCAACTCATTGTGAGGGGGTCCAAGCCCACTGGTTCTGGATGGGGCTTCCTGCCCACAGGATGAGGAGGGGGCTGGCTGCCCACCGGATGAGGATGGGGCTGGCTGCCTACAGGTTCTGGAGGTGGCATCATGCTGACAGGATGGGGAGGGGGCTGGCTGCCCACTGGTTCTGGAGGGGGGCTTCCTGCCTACAGGATGAGGAGGGGGCTGGCTGCCCACTGGTTCTAGAGTGGCCTTCCTGCCCACAGGGTGAGGAGGGGACTGGCTGCCCACAGGTTATTGATGGCACCCCTTGGTCTCTGGTTCCAGATGCTGCTCCTTGGCCTCTGCTTCTAGATGCTGCTCCTTGGCCTCTACTTCTGGATGCTGCTCCTTGGCCACTATATTGTGGGCCTCCTGGGCCAGGGATTTCTGGAAGGCGTCCTTGGCCTTTGATTTCTGGAGGGCCTCCTTGGCCTTTTGTTTCTTGAGGGCCTCCTCAGCATTTGATTTCTGGGGGGCGCCTCCTTGGAAATGGATGTCTGGGGGGTCTCCATGGCCTTTGATTTCTGGGGGGCCTCCTTGGCTTTGGATGTCTGGGGGGCCTCTTTGGCATTTGATTTGTGGGGGCCTTGGGCAGGGACTTCATTGGGGCCTTCTTGGCCCTGGGTTTTGGAGGTGGTCCCATGGTCATACAGTCTGTTTGGGAGGGTCTGGAACGTTAGCCCTCCATTTGGGGGGAGGAAGAACTTGCATGTTGTGGGGGTCCGGCTTTTCACTCTTGTGCCCCTTAGTGGCAGCTGGAGACTTTGGGGGTTGAGCTGTGCCGGAGTGGGCACTTGAGGTATGGGCTCGAGGTGATATATCCTTCCTCTTATGGGCAGGAGGGAATAGGGGGTAGGAAAGAGGTCAGGGCGGGCAAGGAAAAGCTTCTTAGGGCCAATGGGATGGGATGTGGGAGGAGGGATGGGAGTGAAGGTAGAGGGAGTGGTTGGAGGAGGAGGAGATGTGATGGACTTGGGTGCAGGTGCATGGACAGTGTGTGTGTGTGAGATGGATGACTGTTGGGGGTCTGAGTGCAAGCATGTGTGTGTTACTGGAGGGGGGCAGACAGGGTGAGGGGACAAACATGACGTGTAGATGGATGTTGTGGTGCTCTCTGCAAGTGAGATGGGTGTGCTGCATGAGGTAGTGGTGGTGGTGGTGACTGCGCATGTGGTGTGTGGGGTGCATGTCTGCAGGTCTGATGTTGTGGTGACTGTGGGCAAGGCTGTGCAGGTGGCAGGATCTGGGACTGTTAATGCAGTGCATGCAGGTCTGAGTGAGAATGTGATTGTGAGGGGGGGTGATGAGCGGGAGACAGTGGAGGCATTGGATGATGTTGTGGGTGCACCTGGGGTTTGGCTGTGTGAGTGTTTTATGGACTGAAGTGTGCTGCTTATGTTTGTCCGTGCAAGCCTTGTGTGTTGTTTTGGAAGCATGCTTGTCTGTATGTCTGTGTGGGATGAGTTGGGGGTGAGGAGACTGGGACAGGGTAGTGGTAGCTGGAGGCGGGACGGATGAAACAGGGATATTAGCTGCCATCAGTGAAGAGACCAGAGCCTGAAACAATCTCTGTAGGGCAGCCAACCCACCATGGATGCCCTCCAGGAAGGCATTGCATTGCTGCATCTGGGATGCCAGCACCTGGATGGCATTCACAATGGTTGACTGCACTACAGAGATGGATCTCAGGAGGCCAATAGCCTCCTCACTGAGGGCAGCAGGGCTGACTGGGGCAGGGCCTGAGGTGCCTGGGGTGAAGGAGATGCCCACCCTCCTGGGTGAGTGGGCACAGGCAATTCGGTGGGCAGCTATTGGGAGGGCGGTGCTGGTAAGGGGGGTGGCAGTAGAATCTGTAGCTTGGGTGGTTCCAGAGGGGTCTACCACCACCAAGGAGCTCCTACTGGAGGATAAATAAGAGTCAGCGATGTCCCCTCCTGTCCCTGCCGTGGTGATCCTCTTGCCCTCCGTCCCACTGGTCCCCTCGACGTCAGTGGACTCTAAATCCTCAGTCCTGTTGGCTGCAGCTCCCTCACTCACCGGTGCCCCTGCTCCTTCACCAAATGATGCTAATGCACACATGGACAGGATGACAAAAGGAGACGGGGGAGAGAGAAAGGGAGCACAGGGTCAATCTCAGCACCAATAGCACAAATGGCAGACACATCACCGTCACACTCTGAGACTGTGAATGGGCAGTGTTAGACCTGACAGCCTTAGGGTGGTCACCTCTAACTTTTTGCCTGCCTGCCTCCCTCCACTTTTTGGACACTGTTTTTGCTGGTTTTTAGACTCTGCACACTTCACCACTGCTATCCAGTGCTAAAGTGCATATGCTCTCCCCCTTTAAACATGGTAACATTGGATCATACCCAATTGGACTATTTAATGTACTTATAAGTCCCTAGTAGTGTGCACTATATGTGTCCAGGGCCTGTACATTAAATGCTTCTAGTGGGCCTGCAGCACTGATTGTGCCACCCACTTAAGTAGCCCCTTAACCTTGCCTCAGACCTACCATTGCAAGGCCTGTGTGTGCAGTTTCAATGCCAATTCGACCGGGCATTTACAAGTACTTGCCAAGCCTAAAACTCCCCTTTTTCTACATATAAGACACCCCTAAGGTATGCCCTAGGTAACCCATAGGGCAGGGTCCTGTATAGGCAAAAGGCAGGACATGTACCTATGTAGTTTACATACCCTGGTAGTATAAAACTCCTAAATTCCTTTTTACACTGCTGTGAGGCCTGCTCCCTTCATAGGCTAACATTGGGGCTGCCCTCATACATTGTTTGAGTGGAGGCTGCTGATCTGAAAGGAGTAGGAAGGTCATATTTACTATGGCCAGAATGGTGATATAAAATCCTGCTGTCTGGTGAAGTTGGATTTAATATTACTATTTTAGAAATGCCACTTTTAGAAAGTGAGCATTTCTCTGCACTTAAATATTTATGTGCCTTACAATCCATGTCTGGCTGGGTTTAGTTGATAGCTCCTTGTGCATTCACCCAGACACCCCCCAAACACAGGATACTCAGCCTCACTTGCATACATCTGCATTTTGAATGGGTGTTCCTGGGCTGGGAGGGTGGAGGGCCTGCTCTCACACAAAGGACTGCCACACCCCCTACTGGGACCCTGGCAGACAGGATTGAACTGAAAAGGGACCTGGTGCACTTCTGAGCCACTCTTTGAAGTCTGCCCCAATTCAAAAGCATTTGGGTACATAAACAGTTTCTGCCCCTTCCGAGTCAGACACTTCCTGGAAAATACATTTGTAACCAGAACCTGCATCCTGCCAAGAAGAACTGCCTAGCTGCCCTAGGAGTCACCTGACTGCTTTCTGTGAAGGACTGCTGCCTTGTTGTTGCCCTGCTGCCTTGCTGCTCTCTGGCTGAGGTGAAGAAGTGCTCTCCAAGGGCTTGGATAGAGCGGGACTCCTGTTCCCTGAAGTCTCAGGACCAAAAAGACTTCATCTCTTCAAGAAGAACTCCTTGTGTGGCAAACTTTGATGCACAGTCTGCCAGAAACAACACACAGCCTGCACTGCGGTGAAAATTTGACTGCACGCCGAACCGGAACGATGCAGCCCGACTTCGCATCGATAAGATTGATGCAGTGCCAGCGTAGCGACTGGAAATTTGATGCACGGCCCACTGGATTGACGCATAGCTGAGCCTGAACGATGCAGCCCGTCTTCCAGAGAGGAATTGATGCAGCGCCTGCTGTGTGGTAGAAAATTTGACGCAACGCCCACCAGATCGACATAGCTCCTGTGACTTCGTTCTGCCAGAGCAGGAAATCCACGCACCGTCCCCAGGGCGTCTGAAGGCCCCGCAACCCGAAGAGGATTCACGACCGAGCCCCGGAAATCGATGCACAGCTGTCCCTGTGCGGAAACAAAACTACGCATCGCCGTGTGCAGCCCAAGAAATCGAAGCACACCCCTTCGTTTCCACGCTTCTCCTCCTCTGCGGCCCTTTGCAGAGATTTTTCACGCAAACCAGGTACTTTGTACTTGAAAGAGACTTTGTTTGCTTTAAAAAGACTTAAGACACTTTATATCACTTTTCAGTGATATCTCTACATTTACTTATTGCATCTTTGATCATTTTGACCTGCATTTAACCAGATAAATATTATATATTTTTCTACACACTGTGTGGTGTATTTTTGTGGTGTTATATGTGGTATTGTATGATTTAATGCACGAATACTGTACACTTTGCCTTCTAAATTATGCCTGACTGCTCAGTGCCAAGCTACCAGAGGGTATGCATAGGAAAGTTTGGATTGTGTGTGACTTACCCTGACTAGAGTGAGGTTCCTTGCTTTGAGAGGGGGTAACCTGACTGCCAACCAAAGACCCAATTTCTAACAGGCAGTATGGACCACACTGGCTTACCATTGGCTAAGTACCACAGCAGGTAGGAGCCACACACTGCCAGCTATACACCAACTGGGGCCAGCTAAGCCCTGCCTGTCATGGGAAGCCACCTAACTAGCTATTTAATACATGCTTTACACCCTATTATCCTGAGCTGGACCACGCAGCACTATCTGAACTGGCATATTGGGGCATCCACTGACTAGTACCCTGCACCTAAATCCCTTGCCAGGAAACAGAGATGGTTGACATACACACTGTACTCAACCCCTTGTAGCAGCTGTGATGCCCTCAAGGGCCCATCCAGCTCTGGGTAGGCCACCACCAGTATGCGGACCAATGGGGGGTCAGGTTCAGAAGGGCACCCCTCCCTCACTGGGAGGAAATCCCCAGCTGGGCCTCTGCGGTCTTCCGGGCCCAACGTCTCAGGTCCTCCCACCGTTTCCTGCAGTGGGTGTTCCACCTGCTATAGACCCACTGGGTCCTCACATCCTTGGTGATGGGACACCACAATCCCTTCTGATGGGCGCAGACCTGCAGAGGAAACACAGAAGGCAGTACACCATGAACCTGACAATCCAGCCTATCACACATATGGCCCACAAAAAGCATTTTCCCTTATCAGGCACACACATGAGCTGTACCCCTTCATTGACATTTCCACCAGCCATACCCCTCCACCTGACACACTGCAAGCACAAACACACACACACACACACACACATCTCCATGCAGTCATTTTGCATGCAACACACCCATGGTGTACTCATCTGTTGGTCTGGAGGCCCATACAACTGTCCATAGTGGGGTAGGACCCTGTACACAAGGTAGTCCAGCTCCTCCAACGTGAAGGCTGGGGCCCTTTCCCCTGTAGCATGAGCCATGACAGGTTCCAGACACAGGTCACAGCAGCACGCGCATTGGAGATGTCGTTCTGTGGAAAGTCAGGAATCAAGTGAAGTATTAGAAAAGAAATGGCTGTTTCGTCTGCGTCGGTGAACACCATCACTGCCGGCGTTGATCATCATGGGTTCCCATACTCCATAGATGACCATGTTAACCAATGAGGAATTGAACAGTGGTGCGGACCACCTTCCGCCATGAAACCAACGTCAGTGGTGTGAGGTCGCTTCCACCTGTCCCTAAATACAGGACAGGCGAGTGCCATGTTCTAATGCTGGTACACATGTACAGATTAATATGTGTGTCATTGTAGTCAAATGTATTCACCTACACAGTTCCAGTGTCCAGTGTCCAACATACAAACATGCTCTGTGTACACTGCTATAGTATGTTCATGGTTCCTGTTGACACTCCTTTTCTCCATTGGGGTCCCTTAGGTACCAACCACTACAGAGGAATAGGAGGAGGCAAGCACCTGTGTATAGACCACTTGTGGACTTTGCTACACTGGAAGACCGGCACATTATACTCACCTACCGTCTTGACAGGGCCACAATCACAGAGCTGTGTGCACAATTGGAGCCTTATCTGCTACCTGCTATCCGTAGCACTACAGCAATACCCCCTCTTGTGCAGGTACTCTCAATGCTCCATTTCCTGGCAACAGGCTCTTTCCAGGTGACAGTGGGCTTGGCTGCAAGATGTCACAACCAATGTTCTCGATTGTGCTTGCAAGGGTTTTGTCTGCCTTGCTCAGACACACGTGCAGCTACAACGCATTCCCCCAGGTAAATGATTTACCCACTGTGAAGGCTGGATTCTATGCAATGGGACATATACCACATGTTATTGGGGCCATCAACTGGACCCATTGCCTTAGTCCCCCCCAGTGCAAATGAACAGATGTACACGAATCAGAAGAGTTTCCACTCCCTCAATGTGCAGATGGTGTGCCTGGCTGATCAGTACATCTCCCACGTCACTGCCAAGTATCCAGGGTCAGTGCATGATGCCTTTGTTCTGAGAAATGGCAGTGTCCCCCAGCTGATGGCACAAATACAGAGGCACAGAGTGTGGCTAATAGGTGAGCCTGTGTATCCAATGTTTGTGAGTGTATGCCATCACAAGTGATGGTCCATACCATGCGAAGGGCTAATGTGTGTTCCTTACGTCTTGCAGGTGATTCCAGCTACCCAAACCTATTCTGGCTCATGACCCGTGTTAGGAATCTGAGAACAGGGGCTGAAAATAGGTACAATGATGCCCATGGGCGTACCAGAAGGATTGTAGAAAGGACCTTCGGTTTCCTGCAGGCTAGGTTCAGGTGCCTCTATCTGACAGGTGGATCCCTATGCTACTCCCCTGAGAAGGTCTGCCAAATTGTTGTGTACTGCATGTTGCACAATTTGGCCCACAGACGGCATGTACCCTATCTGCAGGAGGAGGGGGGTGACAATGCAGCTGTGGCAGCAGTGGACACCGAGGACAGTGATGAGGGGGAAAAGTAGGAGGATCTGGACAACAGGTCACATTTGATCCAGCAGTACTTCCAATGACACTCAGGTAAGACTGTTAAACTAATCAATACTACATTTTAGTGTTGTACTGTGTGACTGCAGAATGATGCCAGTCATTTCTTTTGCTTCCCACCTGAATATCACCTATATCTTTCCTTATTGCAGATGTTGGTTTTGTTCCAACAGTGTACTGATGTGATGTGTACAGACTGATGAGACACATTTGTTGGATGGTTGAACATGGTACTGGACATTTACACAGGATCATACAGTTCATTGCACTTCGTTACATTGTACATTACCTGTAGATAAAGCACTATTACTCAAGTTATGTCCAAGGGTGTTTATTGAAAATTGTCCTACAATGGGAAGTGTAATAGAGTGGAGTCATGTTTGGGAATAGTCCAGGGCAGTGGTCCAGTCTGTAGCACAGGGCCAGTGCCCAAGGGGACATAGGAAGGGGTGAAATGACAGTTCAAAGTGGACAAGGTGAAACAGTGGAACACAAGGGGAACATTCAGGAGGGGCTAATTTCAGGGCGATGGTCTGGTCTTGGCAACTGTCTCTGGTGTCTGCCTGCATCACAGGAAACATTTGCGGGGTGGTTCAACTTCTGCAGGAGGAGGGGTGCTGGTGGCATGTTGGTCCTGGGGCAGGGCCTCCTGTCCACTAGCTATGGAAGATGTGGAGAGCTGGTCAGTTGAAGGGACCTGCTGGTGTGATGTGTGCTCCCTCATGATGTTGGCCATATCACCCAGCACCACTGCTATGGTGACCATGGTGGTGTTCAGGACCTGAAATTCTTTCTTAATCTCCTGGTGGTTATCCTCCTGTAGCTGCTGGTTCTCCTGCATGATGTCTGTTAGAAATGGGGTCTTTGGTTGGCAGTCAGGTTACACCCTGTTCAAGCAAGGACCCTCATTCTGGTCAGAGTAAAGGAGAATCACCCTCAGCTAACCCATGCTCACCCCCTTGGTAGCTTGGCACGAGCAGGCAGGCTTAACTCCAGGGTCTAGGAGTAAAGTATGTGTACCAAAACACCTAGTAACTCAGTCAAAACACTACAAAATGACACAACACAGGTTTAGAAAAATAGGAAATATTTATCTAAACAAAACAAGACCAAAACGACAAAAATCCAATATGCACAAGTCATGTTATTAATTTTAAAAGCAAGAGAGTCTTGAATCCTTGAGAAAACAGTAAAAACACTGTTGGCATCAAAATAACATGCACACGCGAGTGTGTGTCAGAAAAGGTTAGTGATGCGTAGCTTTCTCACCCGCAAGCAAGACTGTGCGTCGTTTCACCTCTTCGCGTCGGGTCGGCATGTGTCATTTTTCTTCTCTGCAGTGATGCATCGATCCGGGCAAGCACTCGGGTCCCAGCAGGCTTTGCATTGTTTTTCTGCACCCAGCGAGGTTTGCGTTGAAAATCCTGCTGCACGGTATCAGCAAAACCACGCTATGGTCAGAGGGTGTTGTGTGTTGTTTCTCCAGCTGTGTGCGTCGATCTTCCAGCTGCGATGCCGGTGGAGCATTGATTTGTGCCGCAAAGCCAGTGGCGCATCATTTTTCAGCCGTGTCTCGGAAAGTGCGTCAATATTTTCCCCGTACGGCAGTCTGTGCGTCGATTTTCAATCTTGGTCTGCCAGCTTCACCTGTCAAGGTCCCAGGCACTGGATAGGGCACCATTTGGCAGAGCAGGAGTCTCAGCAGAGAGTCCAGGTGCTGGCAGAAGAAGTCTTTGATGGCCCTGAGACTTCAACAACAGGAGGTAAGCTCAGGACAAGCCCTTGGAGATTTCTTCACAAGCAGGAATGCACAAGAAAGTCCAGTCTTTGTCCCCTTGCACAGGCAGAAGCAGAAACTGCAGGATAGCTCCACAAAGCACAGGCTCATCTCTTCTCCAGGCAGAGGTCCCTCTTGATGTCCAGAAGTGATCTAAAGTCTGTTGTTTTGGGTGCGTTTCTTATACCCATCTTGGCCTTTGAAGTAGACCTACTTGAAAGGAAAGTCTCTCTTGTTTGTGAAAGCCTGCCTTGCTCAGGCCAGGCCCCAGACACACACGAGGGGGTTGGAGACTGCATTGTGTGAGAGCAGGCACAGCCCTTTCAGGTGTAAGTGGCCACTCCTCCATTCCCTCCTAACACAGATGGCTCATCAGGATATGCAGGCTACACACCAGCTGTCTTTGTGTCATTGTCTTAGAGAGAGGTGCAAACATCCCAACTGTCAAACTGACCCAGACCGGGAATCCACAAACAGGCAGAGTCACAGAATGATTTAAGCAAGAAAATGCCCACTTTCTAAAAGTAGCATTTTCAAACACACAATCTCAAAACGAACTTTACTAAAAAATAGATTTTTAAATTGTGAGTTCAAAGACCCCAAACTCCACATGTCAATCCTCTCCCAAAGGGAATCTACACTTTAATCATATTTAAAGGTAGCCCCCATGTTAACCCGTGAGAGGGATAGTCCTTGCAACAATGAAAAATGAATTTGGCAGTATTTCACTGTTAGGACATATAAAACACAATAGTATATGTCATACCTTAAACATACACTGCACCCTGCCCATGGGGCTACCTATGGCCTACCTTAGGGGTGTCTTACATGTATGAAAAGGTAAGGATTAGGCCTGGCAAGTGGGTACACTTGCCAAGTCGAATTGGCAGTTTAGAACTGCACAAACAGACACTACAATGGCAGGTCTGAGTCATGTTTACAGAGCTTGTAATGTGAGTGGCACAACCAGTGCTGCAGGCCCACTAGTAGCATTTGATTTACAGGCCCTGGGCACCTCTAGTGCACTGTACTAAGGACTTACCAGTAAATCAAATATGCCAATCATGGATAAACCAATCAACCATACAATTTGCACGAAGAGTATATGCACTTTAGCACTGGTTAGCAGATACCATCTGTGCAGCACCTAACTTTTGTTTGCTCACAGAGGTATCCCAGAGGGCAGATAGTACCACCAGAGCCAACACAGCGGTGTTGCCCACTCCACCCCCATGGTGTGACTCTTGTCCCCCCCAAGGGGCAACTCTGTCCACCAAGACAGCAAGCCACAGTGGCCACTGACAGCTGTCAGGAATGAGAGCCAGGCCCCAGGCCTCTCAAGGCTCTCTAACCACTGTGACTGTGGAGAGCCTGGCACCCTTTGACCGCTCTGTCCCCTACCTCCAGGAATGGCACAGGCCCTGGGCACCTCTAGTGTACAGTACTAGGGACTTACCAGTGAATCAACTATGTCAATCATTGATAAACCAATCAACCATACAATATACACAGAGAGCATATTCACTTTAGCACTGGTTAGCAGTGGTAAAGTATTCAGAGTTCTAAAGCCAACAAAAAAAGGTCAGAACAAATAGGAGGCAGGAGGCAAAATGATTAGTGATGACCCTGCATAAAGAAAAAAGCCAACAATGTCTATCACCTGACCCATCTTGTCCCGGTATTGTTGGTAAACCCCCAGGAAATTAGTGAGTGCCTCCTGGACAGTTGATTCCCTGGGCCTGTCCTCCCCTTGATGTACAGCTGTCCTCCGAGTGTCCTTGGCCCCCTGTGCCTGTGTCCCCTGAATGGTGTTCCCACTGCCCTCATTATCTTGCCTGTGAGGTACGGACTGGGGTCCCTGTGCAGGTGGGAACACTGCTGATTGAAATGTTGGCGGACAGAGGTTTGGGGACGTTGGGTGGCTGCTGTGGTGTTGGATGTTGGATACTGAGGGGGGCACTGTGGTGGTCTGGGTGTGGGCTGAGGTATCCGACTGACCAGTGGTCCCTGATGGGCCAGGGAGTTCATCCAGATCCAGAACTTCAGAGTTGCTGTCATCACTGGCGGCATCTTCTGGTGGGGGACTTGGTAGCGGTAGCACCTCGTCGCCTCTGATATTTGCCTGGGCACCTGTGGGGATGTAATTGGTGTACTATGCTACATGTCTGTGACACATTCTGCGTATTCCCCTATATTGTTGCTGTTGCCCTGCCACCTTTGTTTGCGCATGGTGATACATTGTGGGATTGTTAATTCTCCATGCTGTGTATGCATTGGTGTTGGGTATACATGCAGGGCTGGAAGGGATTTGCGTGCAGTGGGAAGGGCATCCAGGACTTGGCTTACAGGTTAGTTAATTGTGGTGGTGCACTGTGTGGGATGGAGTGGAGTGATGGGTGTCAGGTTGAAGAGTGGTAGTGGCATGTAGGTATTGGGGGGATAGCTAGTAAACTTTACTCACCAGTGTCCAGTCCTCCGGCAACTCCAGTGAGTACCTCAGGGTGCAGGATTGCCAAGACTTGCTCCTCCCATGCTGTCAGCTGTGGGGGAGGAGTTGGGGTCCATGGCCAGTCCGCTGGATGGCGAGCTGGTATGTTGGTGCTATGGAATCATTCCACCTCTTCCTGATGTCGTCCCTTGTTCGTGGAAGCTGTCCCATGGTGTTCACCCTGTCCACAATTTTCCGCCATAGCTCCATCTTCCTAGCAATGGAGATCTGCTGGATCTGTGCTCCAAACAGCTGTGGCTCTACCCTGACTATTTCCTCAACCATGACCCGTAACTCATCATCAGTGAAACAGGGGTGCCTTTGTGGGGACATGGGTGTTGTGTGGTGTGTGTTGTGCAGAGGGTGTTGAGTAATGTGGTGGGCTGTGGGGTGTGTGGTGCGTGATAGTTGAATGGGTGGTTGTGGTGTGTGTGTGTAGTTGCTTCTGTGATTTGCATGGCTAGCTACTGCAGCCTTTTCGTGTTAGCAAAGAATTGTAGATGATGTGGGGGGGTGTTTTATTGTGCTGTTGGTAGGTGTTGTTGGGTGTGTGTAATTGTGTCAGGTGTGGGTTTTTTGTACTAGCCAATGGTGTCTTGTTTTGTCTTTGGGTGGCCTTATCCACCGCAGCAGTGTTCACCACCAATGGTTTATCGTTGTTGAATGTCCGCTGTGGTAATTGGAGGGTCATTATTTGTAGGGAATAGTGTTGGTAGTGTAATGGTACGTGTGGTAGTACTGACAGTTTATCACATTCAGTGGGTCTGGCGAATTTGTGATTTTTGTGGCTGTTTTCAGTCAAATTTGTATGTCTGTTTCATAATGTGGCGGACGGATGTCTGCCTCGCGGCAGTATGCTGGCGGCAGTCTGTACAGCGATTTTCGTTTTTTACCCCCAAGGTCGTAATGAGGGTCTTTGTGTTCTGGATCCTGAGAGGAGGGGCTGTCACCAAAGGAGTCCAGACTTCTGTCTGGTGGTGGCAGGCTGGCAAAGACCACTCAGCAACCATGCCAGGGCTGTTAGCTTTTGCAGGGGGCACCTTTAAGGTACCCTCTGGTTACATGTTATAATAGATCCAACACTGGCATCATTGTGGTTTTAATATTCTGAGCTGTTTGGTACCAAACAACCCAATATTCAGAAAGGCCATCATGTAGCTGGGAAATTCATAATGACCAGTGTCCAGCATATGTATGTTGTATGGCTTCCCTGTGCACTTACTATGTCTCAAGGTTTTGCAAAGCCACAGTAAGGGCATATTTGTGCATGCACACATATGCCCTCACACACATTATAGGCACCCTGCCTTAGGGCTGTAAGGTCTTCCAGAGGGGTGACTTACCTATAGTGCATGCACTGTTAGTGGGCATGGAACTCTTGGTGAGTGTCATGTTGAGTTTGCAACTTTTAAATGCACCTTATCATGCACTTGCAAGGGCAGTCTACATGAGGCTGGTGTGGGGTCTCCCAGAGTGGCACAATTGAACTGCAACTTTGGGGGGCCCTCTTCAGTACCCATGTCCTACATAAGAGGGTTACCATTTACCAGGGACTTATAAAGGTGGCTGAAGTGACAAACATAGTACAGGTTTGGGGAAAGAGACCTGGCCCTGAGAACCTGATTAGCAGGGACCCAGAGCACTTATAGTTTGATACCACATCATTTTCCATGCAAACTGTGGGTGACTACCATGTCAAAAGAGTCCCTTTCTCACAGTGTTTGCATGCAATACCCATATAGTTTGATACTGTGTCACGTAATGAGACTCATGTGGACCAGGCTCAGTCCCAAACTTGTCACACGTCTCCAGTAGAGCCTGAATAAGGATGAATCAATTGATGGGACCTTGACTCTTCTGTTTCCATGTGTCCTGCATTCTGTTGTTAACATTGACCATGTGGGACTGTTCCATGAATGTTTTATGTGCATGAACGTGTTGAAAGATATGTAATGCAAGTTGACAACAGACTGGGTGAAGTTGTGGGTCTTTTATATAGCCCAATGTTGTCACCCACAAGTTTACATGAGTCATCCTGTATATCCATGTGGAATGTCCAACAATACTTCACCAACAAGGTTCCTGCAATACACCCATTCCACTGAGTAATGCTTGTGAGCATCTTGGGGTTTGTTCATTTATTCCAAAGCTATGAGTCCAGCATGATCCAAACGGCTTGACTTTGCTTTGCCTAAGGGTATTCGTGAGAGACTTGTGCCACCACCAAATGGGCCAAGAGTGGGGTGACACCAGCGTCACCGGCCTGTCGTACCTAGGCTCATATCTGTATGACTAGCCATCCTACGATGCCTTGGGGTTGCAGTATACCCACTCAGGGAGTGACCAACATTGTGTGTTTCAACAACTCTGCACTGTAAGTGGTATGCAAGTGACAAACTGTCTCTCTACGTTTGATATCTATGTGTAGTGGCATTAATGACATATGTTGATTTGTTGATACCAAAGGGTACCAGAGAGCCTTCGGAAACACACACCATAACATGTTGTACCACATAAGCATCCGCTCAATGGCCTTGTGATTTGTAATGAACAATTGTTTCATAGTCAGAATCTTGTTGTTGTGTCTTCACATTTGCAGTAAGACTGTACTTTTGGGAGTGATGCCATCTTTTATATCAGAGTGCAACACACAAACATGGTAACCTATATCGCTGCTGTTTCCATTGGCATTGTGGCCTAGTGGGGCAAATGCGGGCACATTGTTACTAGGTAGACACTCTTGCACTGAGTATTTAGCATTTGTATGTGTAATATGAGACCTTCTAATAGATATGATATGTGGTTGCAGATTTCTATGATGCATAGATTAACTGGCCAGGTTGGACTATGTTTTCATACACATACTATGTGGATGACTTCACCGTAATCATACTATGAGTGAACTCTACTATCCTTCGCAAGTATGAGGACATACAAATGGCTAGCTGTACAAGAGACACCTGCAGTAATTGCACATTCTCTGCGTTAGCACACCATGTACATAATGTTTGGCAATGGAGGACCATTTGGTAAAGGTTGTTGCCATGCATACTATTTTAGATGTGCCAGGGGTTTTACAGCGCTGTTTGTCGTACATAGCTACATATACTTCCTGTCTGGTAATTACTAGCAGATGTGATGTGAGTGTTTAGATGTGTACTTTGACTATGAAGTTAACTTGCTTATGCACTGGTAGTGCTTATATGTTTATTTTCACATAGGTACACTAATTCATTTATTCATAATTTTGTGACATTGTGAAACTCATTCATGCATTTGGGACAAAAATTTGTAGTATATAGCTCCTCCGCTGTGTTGCTGCTACTGATGGGACATTTTGAGCTTGCTCCATTTCTTCCTTATCCTCATCATCTGGAACTTCCTAGTCCTCATTGTCATTGAGCCATGGAAAATGTGTCCATTTACAAATGTTATGCCATATGCAGCACACTAGTAACATTTTGCAAACCATTGGTGGCAAGTAGAGTAATCAGCCCCTAAACATTTCCTGGCTCCTGAAGCGGTAATTGAGGATTCTCAAAGTCCTCTTTACGATGGACCGGGTCCCGCTTAAGGCATGATGAAAGCTCTACTAGGCTTCTGCATGGTGGTGCTTATGAGGACTCATCACCCACAGATGAAGACAATATCCTTTGTCAGCTGCACAGAAAGTACGGGTGAAATTAGTAAATAGTCATGAAAGATGATGGCCCCACATTCATATACTATCTGTTATGTGTCCTGATTAACTCATACACTTTCCCAACAGTATGAGATGTACCATGACCTTGTTTTCCATACACACCAGTTGATTTTAGATTTCACTGTACTACACATTTAGGTGTAGTGCCCTCTGTGATACACATACTATTTTTCATACATATGAGTGTGAATGGCATGAATGTGAGTATTTGCCACCCATAAGAAAGGTCAGTGTGTCATTGATGAGTCAAATCTCTCACACTGATCTATTGTTTTGTATTCTGACTAGTATTTACTTAGAAAGACATCACATTTGGGACCAAAGCATCATTATTGTTCAACTCAAGATGCATGATTACAGAGATGGTATCACTTTTCATACAAATGCATCACATTTGGGATTAAAACATCATGATGACATTTACATTTGTCTGAATTTATCATGTTCTGACACATATTTGACTGATATGTGTGTTTTGAGTATGACAGGATTGTTCAACAGGCAATGCACACATTATACACAACACTACAAAGATCATTATATTGTGTCTGGCACTTTGAGGTGGATGACAGTGTTGAAACCTAATTGACAACTGTTGTGGCCTACTTATAGTTGATATGTTTTCTAGAGCTCTGCTAGAAACATAAAGACAAATGATGGATTTGATTATTTATTACAATGTGAAAGCACTGTCTTGCTTGCGTTAGTGATATAATCATAGACATGATTTATATGAAAATATTTTGGACATTGTGTGTGCATCTGCAAGTGCCTGCGGCACAGTTTTGGATATCTCCATGCTCAGCTGCCTCCTCTTCCTTCATCGAGTCCTCCTGTGGTTGATCACCCTCCCGTGCGCACACATATGTTGTATAGTACGGCCTACACCACTATAGTTTTGCAGACCGTGGGGGATAGATCAGTCTACCCCCAGAGACATCTAAGCAGCGGAACCTGCCTTAAGTAGGCTGAAAGTCCGCTCCGCCACATTAAGGGCCTAATTATGACTTTGGCAGATGGGATTTTCTGTCACAAATGTGACGGATATCCCGCCTGCCGTTTTACAAGTTCCGTAGGACATAATGGAATTTGTAATACGGTGGGCAGGATATCCATCACGTTTGGGACGGAGTAATCCCTTCCACCAAAGTCATAATCAGGCCTTAAGTGTCCTTATATGCGCCTGGTTATATGCCTTCTCTAGCTCTGTCTGTGGGTTTACATACGGGGTCATAACCCACTGCTCTATCCCATAGCCTTGATCAGCTGAAATTGAAAAAAAGAGACAGTGTCAATGTTTAGGATAACTGCATTGGATACATTCCTGCCCATGTGTGCTGTATGTAGTTGTTCTGGCATGCACTTCTCCAAGATGTGATCACATGATGTGTCACTCATATCGGTGTACTGAAGTTTACAGGGGACTCCTCAATCAATCTATGTGATGTCAAATTTAGTGCAGGAGCAGATATATCATATGAATATACATCCTGACTGTCCTGTTAATGCAGCAGAATTGGGTGGTGGATATTTGCCGCTGCTCTTGTCCACTCAATTTTTTTTTACACAAACTTAATTGCATTTTCAGTAAAGTACAATAGTGAAATCCAGTATTGATGCATTGCACCTCTAGCAGTATGGTTATATTAGCACATTTTCACAGTAAATTCAGATATATTAGACACAACACAGGGTGGCATATCAAAGCATAAACTAAATATGGTGTGCAGTAAACCCAATGCTCCCCAACCCTCTCTCCATCGAACTGTATGCCTCACCTCATGTACAGTAGGTAGTGTTTATTATTAGTGGGAGTGGGTGTAACTTGTGTCTGTTGAGTTTAGGGTGCATATTATGAGGTGGGGGCCTGCAGGGGGATCTCTAGTATTCCCAGGCATTCGGGTGTGCATGGAATCTCCTTTGTCAGAGGAAGTTCCTAGCACCTTAAATCGTTCTAGTATGACATCCCAAATTAGCAAGATGGCCTTTTTGTGCATTCCTTTGTATTCCTCTCTATGGGTAGCCTTGCTTCCACCTGACCCCAGTGTTCTACTTTCCACTCACCAATATTCAACCTTAGGGGCTTTAGGGGACTGCCAGTGTTGTGTCATGATTATTTAGCCAACAATAAGGCTAGATTAGCAAATCTTACTGTGGTCAGGGACCCCCTGGTATTGCTTAGGCATATTCTACTGGTCAAGGCCAGGGATAGACGTCATTGTTGTGGCTATGCCCATCCAGTAGGGTTATGTTGCAGGGCAGGATGACAGCGTTTGTAGGAGATCTGCACTTAAGGCCTTACATCTAGGGCATATTGAGAAGTTGGTGGTAAAGGTGAAACTAAGCCTGTGGGGTGTTAAATATGCCCTACGTACAATGGTGAATTGTATGAGCCTAAACCTCACATTGCAAGAGACTTTTCTTGGGTACTCTAGTATGTGGGTCTAGACCTTGTATGATAATTTGCAGATCAAGTCCATTTCCCATTTACGTTTGAGAGGGACAAGGGAGGACCTAAGGTTCACCCTGGCTCCAAGGTAAAGCCAACATACATGGTGATTATCATGTCCCATGGTGTGCAATGCTTGAAATAATTTGTGTGTGGGTGGCTCAGTCACATCAGGGGACCAATGTTGATGGACATAATGAAGTAACAAGTATGACTAAGAAACAAGATCTCAGGAAGGCCATGGGTGTGAATAAAAACAGTGTGGAAAATAAATGTTCCATCATGGAACAGTGAGCCAATTACCAGTACCAGAAGGCAAGGGCCACTCACAAAAGAAGCAATGTGGCCAGTAACAGTGTAATACGAGGACCAGTAGCAGTGTTATACAAGGGTAAATTTGTTTGTGGAGTTGACCCTGGCTCACATGTGCTGTAGTAAACCCTATTTCTGTCAGATTGAGTCTGGCCAACCAATAGGCTAGCCTCTGCCATTTTGCTGCCACACAATAAGCTTTGAAGTCCGGATCCCCCATGCTTCCAGCATCTGCTGAGAGCTGCAATTTGCCAAGACTGATCCTGTGTCAACCTGGTCCCCAGGTAAGTCCTACCAATATCATGTTCAGTGTGAGAAAGTATCATTTTTCCAACATGCTTACCCCCATTTTTGGCCTATTTTTCAGTTTGTTTGACTGTGCCACTGGGATCCTGCTAGCCAGGAACCCAGTGCTTATGGTTTGTGGCCTACTTGTCAGTATGTTTAACTGTTTTTGTCAGTATGCTTGACTGTGTTACTGGGAACCTGCTAACCAGGACCCCAGTGCTTGTGCTCTTTCTGTTCTCACATTTGTCACTACATACTGATAACCCAGTATTTCATCCCAAATTGGCATACTGGTGCCCCTTATAAGTCCCTAGTATATGGTACTTAGGTACCTTGAGCATTCGGGTTTCAGGGAAATTCCTGTGGGCTGCAGCATTACTTCTGCCACCCATAGGGAGTCCATGCAAAGGCTTCTATAGGACTGCCATTGCAGCCTGTGTGAAATGGTGAATGCACCATTTCACAGCCATTTACACTGCACCAAGTCACTTATAAGTCACCTATATGTCAGGCCTTCCAACCCTGAAGGCTTGGTGCAAAGTATCTGTGTGTGAGGGCACCACTGCACTAGCAGAGGTTCCCTCACATCCTCCAGGACCATTTTTCCAGACCTCGTGAGTGCGGGGACGCCATTTTACACGTACACTGGGCATAGGTCAATACCTATGTCCAACTTCACAAAGGTAACCCCGCATATGGCCATATAAAGTGTCTTACAACTGGGAATTGTACCCCAATGCTGATTCTAGTATTGGTTGTACAGTCCCAGGCACTCTGGGAGCTCCACAGTGGACCCCAGTACTATCATACCAGCCTTCTGAGGGTTTCCAGACAGCTCCAGCTGCTGCCACCGCACAGACAGGTTTCTGCCCTCCTGTTGCTTGAGCAGTTCAAGCCCAGGAGGGCAGAACAAAGGATTTCTGTTGGAAGAGGGGTGTTACACCCTCTCCCTTTGGAAATAGGTGTTATAGGCATGGGAGGCATAGCCTCCCAGAGCCTCTGGAAATGCTTTGAAGGGCACAGATTGTACCCTCCTTGCATAATCCAATCTACACCAGTTCAGGAACCCCAAGTCCCTGCTCTGGCATGAAACTGGACAAAGGAAAGGGGAATGACCACTCCCCTGTCCATCACCACTCTAGGGGAGGTGCCCAGAGCTCCTTCAGAGTGTCCCTGGGTTTTGCCATCTTGTATTCCAAGGTGGTGGGGCACTCTGGGAGCATCTGAGTGGCCAGTGCCAGCAGGTGACATCAGAGCCCTCCCCTGATAGGTGATTACCTGGTTATGTTCTCCTTATATATCAATGCCAATGCGTCATTTTTACACCTGGACTGATGAGGCGCTAATTTTGATGCTTGGAGACTCTGCGTCATTTTTGCCCAGGGAGTTTCATTTTTTGAATTCTTTGTAAATATGGCTGCATCAGTTCTGCATGTTTTTATCAAAAGGGAACGCCTACCTTGCATATCATTGTTGTTATCTGACACAGCCTGATCTGGTTCTAGGTAAAAGTGACACACAAGAGGGAAAAGTGACGCTAGAGGTTTTGTAAATATGGAGCTAAGAAAGCAGTGCTGCTGTGTCAAATACAATGACGAAGTGGCAGTCCAACCTACAGGTCTTGATGCTGAGCTACCTCAGATAACACCCTCTTCATGCAAAGCAGAGTAAACTGTTTTTTGTGCTGCGAAAAGTGCACAATTCCCATACCAAAAAAATTTGTTGTGGTGGATATCAAAAATCATGTGCCACTTTGCGTCAGGCTGTTTGAATTCATTGAGACTTAAATACCAAATACACTTATGCGGTTATTGAGCATTGTACTTATCACAATTGGCCATGGACTTTCATTCACAAGAGGAGCAGTGCAAACTTTTGAGAATTGAAAGCTGACCTGGACTGTGCACAGCCAGTCTTTGGGTGGCTCCACCTTTTCGGTCAGGAGCTAAACAACAAAAGTTTATGTTTGAGTGAATCAAGATTACCAGTGTGTAAAATGCTGTGGTGCACCAGTTCACGTTTTTAACCCCATCCTAAGCGAGTGGAGCAGACTTCTTAAAAGTGATAGCCTGATGTCACCAGGGACATTTCAGAGTCTTTCATACAGAAGAGCGATGTGGCTCAATCCACGTGTAGAGACAGGGAGACGAAGAAGGCAATAGCGGCTCGCGGGGTGCAGAAGTGGCGGGCGGCACAGAGGGGGAAGGGTGAATAAACATTAATTTAATTAATTAAAAAAATACACTTTCCTTCACTCACTGCCGCGCCTCTGTTCTACTCTGTGGCTGCAGGCATGCACAGGCTCCCAGCCTGCCCTGAAGCCAATCCTGGCACTGCTCAAAGCTCTCTCCAACCCGGCAACTGAGTTTCTGGGCTGGAGAGACCCTACTGCGCATGTGTGTGTGGCCGGCCCGAGACGGATGGCCAAGCATACGTGCACAGTCAGAGGGAGTTCTGAGCTGCTCGTCATCCTCGTGGCCCCACCCCTTTACCAGAAAATGATAATAAACACAGTTTATTATTGTTTTATTGTAAAGGTTGAGCAGCTGCTGCTGCTGGCTGGGAGACGATGCTCCTCTGTCCTAACGGAGGAGCCGCCACTGAAAGAAGGGCAGGTCTAGTTTTCTCTTTTATAACAATATGGCAAGTTAAAACACTCCTCGGGCCCCTTCTCTGCCAGGCCCTCGGCAAGTTAAAAAGGTTAAATACACATTTATTAGAAAAGAAGAAAAACAATTCCACACTAAGTTGATACAGGATACAGTCGTTTTCAGGATCCCCGTGCTCCTTGAAATGAGGCCCTTAATACTAAGAGAAAAACAAATGGGAAAAGTAATGTTCAAATTATGTCCTCTCTAAATAAACAATTAAAATGTTGTATTCATTTAATTTACACAAAAGAATATTCTCACATGTGGAGATTTGGCTAGTAGCCTCTGTGTTTAAGTACTTAAAAATGTTATTTTCGAAATATATTGGTGTTAATTTTTTAACAACATTCAACATTTTGGTCCTCACCTATGGTATTCTCAAATGAGTACGAGGATAATAATTATTTGTCACGTTTGCGCTAAATTAGACCCAAGTCATTTGATGAATACCCTTAGGTATTTTATATATATTTCACATTCTTAAACACTCATTGAGAAAGGAAAAGAAAGCACAGTGGGCACATCCTGCCAAGGTCACAAAACGTTTACAATTCCATAACAGTAAAGGTGAATTAAAAAAAGAAAAAGGTGGGAATATATCCCAGGCATCTATCTACTAATCAAAAATGCCCATTACACTGGCAATCCTATCCCCACCACAACATACCCTACATCCCCAAGACTCTAAACGCTACAGAAATAAACAAAAAAATGACATAACTACAAAAAGAGGAACATAAATTAGTAATGCCTGTGCACCCTCATACCTCAGCCTAATAAAATTAAATAATTTGCTAAGAATTTAACATAATTGGGGGCATAGTTACAAGCCCCAGTTGCCACAGGAGCGTAACTTTTTTGATGCTCCGGTGGTGCTGTGCACTGCGCCATATTAACAAGGCAGCGCTAAGCCACTTTTTGTGGCCTAACACCGCCTTGTAAATATGGGACCCTCCAAAGCAGTTTCTGCAGCAGAGGGGTGCGCAATGGGTGTTGTTGTGGGCGTTTCCATGCAACACCCATTGCTTTTGATGCTGCTCCTGATTTACAAGAATTCATAAATCTGTGGCAGTACTAAAAACGCAGGAGCGGCTTTAGCATGGAGCAACAAGGAGAGATACTTTTATTTCTCCTTGTTTTTGCTTTTTTTATGTGTTCTGCATTCTGCAACAATCATTTGATGGTTGCTACTTCTATGTGTGCTGCATTCTGTACAACACATGGAAGTGACAAATCACTATTGTAGATTGTTTTTGTCGAGGAAGGGACACCTTCCTGCACATAAACAATTATCTCTTGAATGCAGACACCCTTGCACTATGGTGCAAGGATGCCTGTGTTGGCAGCTACACTTACAACCAGCGCTAGTGGAAACACAGAGGTGTGTGGTGTTTGTGTATATACAACACATCCCTGAATTTCAGAAGTGGCGAAGCACTGCCAATTTTGGCACTGCGCCACGCCACTTCTGTATAAATATGCCCCTTGATTTTCCATTGAACCCAGGAGAGGGTGTGGTAGAAATGGGATCTTTGGTTGGCAGTCAGGTTACCCCCCTTCCCAAGCAAAGAACCTCACTCTAGTCAGGGTAAAGAAAATCACACTCAGTTAGCCCCTGTTCACCCCCTTGGTAGCTTGGCACGAGCAGGCAGGCTTAACTTCAGAATCAATGTGTAAAGTATTTGTACCAGCACACACAGTAACCCAGTGAACCCACTACAAAATTACACACACAGGTTTAGAACAATAGTTAATATTTATCTAAACAAAACAAGATCAAAATGGTAAAAATCCGACATACCATGTCAAGTTCTGAATCTTAAAAAGAAAACGAGTCTTAAATTTTTAGAAAACAGTGAGAACGCTGTTATTGCGCATAACTACCTTGTTAGCATCAAAATAAAGCCGCACGGGCGAGTCTGCATCGAAAAATGCCAGCGATGCATCTATTTCTCACTTGCAAGTGAGGCCATGTGTCGTTCCTCCTACAGTCTGGTTGGCGTGCATCGTTTCTTCTCTCCCGCAAGAGAGCGACGCATCAATCCCAGACGGGCACATCGGATCCGGGCAGACTTTGTGTTGATTTTTCATGCCCAGCGATGTCGCACTGTGTCAAGAAACCACTCTGCTTGGAGGTTTGCGTCTTTAACAGCAGCCACTGAGGGAGTTGCGTGTCGTTTCTCCAGCCGCGTTGTATCGATCTCCCAGCTGCGATGCAAGTGGAGGGACGATTTTAGCCACAAGGATGGAGGTGCATCGTTTAGCAGCCGCGAGGTGGGTGGTGTGTCAAAAGTTTCCCCGCACGGCGGTCTTTGCGTGCATATCTGCCCTTTTCCACCAGCTGCATCTTTCAAAGGCCCAGAGACAAATTAGGACACCACTTTGAAGCCAGAACTCCCAACAGAAAGCCCAAGTGCTGGCAGAGAGAAGTCTTTATTGTCCCTGAGACTTCAACAACAGGAGGCAAGCTCAGTCTAAGCCCTTCGAGATTCTTGACCAGTGGGAAGCCACACAAATGTCAGTCTTTGTCCTCTCTCAGGCAGAAGCAGCTACTGCAGGCCAACCCAACAATGCACAGTCACAGGCAAAGGGGCAGTACTCCTCCTCAGGCTTCTCCAGCTCTTCTCCTGGGCAGAGGTTCCTCTTGGTTCCAGAAGTAATCTGATTTTCAGGGGTTTTGGGTGCTCTTTTTATACCCCTTTCCGTCTTTGAAGTAGGCCTACTTCAAAGAGAAATCTCTGTTGTTTTCAAGATCCTGCCTTGCCCAGGCCAGGCCTCAGACACACACCAGGGGGTTGGAGACTGCATTGTTTGAGGGCAGACATAGCCCTTTCAGGTGTAAGTAACCACTCCTCTCCTCCCGTCAGCTCAGATTGCCCTTTAGGAAATGCAGGCTACACCCCAGCTCCCTTTGTCTCACTGTCTAGAGGAGAGGTGTAAACAGCTCAACTGTCAAACTGACCCAGACATGGAATCCACAAACAGGCAGAGTCACAGAATGTTTTAAGAAAGAAAATGCCTACTTTCTAAAAGTTGCATTTTCAAACACACAATCTAAAAAACAACTTCACTAAAAGATGAACTTTTAAATTGTGAGTTCAGAGACTCTAAACTCCCGAATTCTATCTGCTCCCCAAGGAAATCTGCACTTTAAGGATATTTAAAGGCAGCCCCCATGTTAACCTGTGAGAGAGATAGCCTTGCAACAGTGAAAACCAAAAACCAAATTTGGTAGTATTTCATAAGTACATGTCCCACCTTTAACATACACTGCACCCTTGCCACGGGGCTACCTAGGGCCTATCTTAGGGGTGCCTTACATGTATAAACAGGGAAGGAAAAGTCAAGTAGGCATTTTAAAACTGCACACACAGACACTGCAGTGGCAGGTCTGAGACATGTTTACAGGGTTAATAATGTGGGTGGCACAACTAGTGCTGCAAGCCCACTAGTAGCGTTTGATTTATAGGCCCTAGGCACCTCTAGTGCACTTAACTAGTGACTTACTAGTAAATTAAATATGCCAATCATGGATACGCCAATGTACACATACAATTTATACAGGAAACACTTATACTTTAGCACTGGTCAGCAGTTGTAAAGTATCCAGAGCAAACAAAACAGCAAAAACAGAGTCCAACACACAGAAGCAACCTGGGAAGTGGAGGCAAAAAGTTAGGGGAGACCATGCCAATAATGCCAAGTCTACCAGGGTGATACTGAGTAGTCACAAAGAACAAGTAGAATTCCTTATGACATGAAGAAGAAGAGTTTGCTGCAGTATGTGCAATAGTATCAATCTTTAAGGTTCTTCCTGTGTCAAAAGAAGTTAGTAGGATTCTCTCTGAAAAGTTGCTTGCATTCTGCTTTGCAAAAACTAATCCACTTGAAAAAAATTAGCTTCATAATCAGTTGTTTGGGACACAAAAATAATGCATATAGCAATCAAGTCAAGCAGCGTAATACTTTTTGTTCACAAACGCAATCCCACATTATACAACAATAGTTTAAGTAAGAAAATGTCAACTTTCTAAATTTGGCATTCTCACACTTACAATTTAAAATCCAACTTCACCATAAGTTGTGATTTTAAATTCTGGGTCCAGAGACACCAAACCCCAAATTTCTATCTTTTCTCAATTAGAAGTTACTCTTAAAGGTTGCATCAAGGTAACCCTGATGTTAACCTATCGGAGAGATAGGCCTTGCAGTAGTGAAAATAAAATGTAATAGTTTTTCACCACCTGGACATATCAAACTTAAAAGTACATGTCCAACTTTTCAAATATATTCTAACCTGCCTTAGGGCTAAGCAGGGCCTTCCTTAGGGGTGACTTCTATATAATAAAAAGGGAGGTTTGGGAGTGACAAGTGGGTACCCTTGCCAGGTCGAAATTACAGTTTAAAATTGCATAAACAGGCTCTGCAGTAGCAGGCCTGAGACATGTTTAAAGGACCTCTGTAGCAAGTGGCACAATCAGTGCTGCAGACCAAAATAGTAGCATTTAATTTGCAGTCCCTGGACACATATAGTGCACTTTACCATGGACTTAAAAGTAAATTAAATATGGCAATTATGGATAAGCCAATATTATCATGTTTACGAGTACAGAGCACCTGCACTTTAGCACTGGTTAGCCGTGGTAAAGTTCTCAGAATCCTAAAGCCAGCAAAAACAAATTTAGCAAAAAGTGGTGGGAAAAGTCAAAACAACTTGGGATGAACCCACAGGGAGGGTCAGGTCAAAAATGGAGGAAGGCTACAAATACATTTAAGCATTTAGTACACATGGAACATTTTAGATACAACGTGAAAGTGTCATGGGGCAAAGACATACTTCATAATGCCATGACAAGAGTGGTACGAGTCCTAGTAAAAAACACAATAACAATCACATCTTGGTATTTGCAGTCTTGTAAGGAACACATCATCACTCTAGAACTAAAGTTCTGTTTTCAAATACAACATAATTCCCAACACAGAATGTCCAGCCATTAATGGAGAAAGGAATAACCTGGTTTAAGTGCTTTAACCACTGTGTCAGCACCTAATGATCCTTCGCGTGAATATCCAGCTCCAGTATCAAATAAATCTAGTCTAAGAAACACTGAGAACAGCCTTGATAGGGCCAAGACAAGGCCAAGAACTCAAGGGTATAGGGGCCGAGCTAGCTGCCATGTTGTGGAGCACATGCCTAGAGCTGCTCACTGGCCCGCAAGCCCCAGCCATTCTTGGCCGCAACACCCAGACAATGTCCTTGGCGCCCCTGGATTGCAGCCACTGGAGTGAGGGTGGTGAGTGCAGAGGAGGTCTCTCCTGATTGAGTGCAACAAGGGAGGGGCGAGCGCAAGTGCCTCCTCTTCACCAATAAAATGGCAGCTCCATAGTTGAGTGGAGAATGCAGAGCTCATCAAGGTCGTGCCCAAATCAGGCAGTGATCGTGCAGCAGGATCACCCATGGCACCCACGGAATTGCTTTCAATGTGGAGGTTTCTCACCCTCCCCCATAATCTCATAATCAGTCTGGTGACGGGGGTTCTGGACTGCTTGATGCAGGCCCCGACCCTGCAATGGGGCCTCCTTGATCTCTTCTTCTTATTTGCACTGCAATGGAATAGGAGTACTGCCACACAGTTTAACCCCTGGGATTTGTGAATGTTTGGTTCCCCCTGCTGTTGGTCTCTGAGGGGAGCGGTCAGGTCATGTAGGGGGGCTCCACTGCTACACACAGCTCAAAGCAAAGTTGGTTCAGTGAATGGCCGGCACCCCTGAGGAGAATCATTCCCTAAATAGGGTGCCCTACTACCGACCTGTTGGGGTTTCACACTGACCACCAGATGTTTCTGCAATTCCCTGCATGGACTTGGAGGACCTAGTTAGCTGGGAATCTTACTGGCTTCTCGTGGAGGCCTTTCAGAACTGCTGTGACACTTGTTGAACATTGAGGCAGTGACTCTCTCCTGCTCTTCATTCTGAGAGTGGCTTGGGTCTACCCTGACTGTTTTACATTTCTACATCACCACTGTCACATTGTGGCTGACAGGGCCTTGCCCACTGACATTATTGTTGCTGCCTTTACATACTGGACTTGAGTGAAGCCTTGTTTTCCCTTATCTACCCTGGGAATGGGTGGCACCTAGTGGTCCAAGGATGATGCCCCATTGAGGGCCCCCCAGGAGGGCATCAAGCAGGGTGGCGCTAGGCGCAGAGACACCTCCCACATGGACATCAAACATGATAAGTTACTTGCAGCAATTGACGCTACCAGGTAGCACCTCGGGTCAAGATTGACTCTATTGTGATTGAGCTAGGTCTCTTTCACGAGGGCTCTAACAAAGTGGAGGGGTATATGTCTGCCTTGGAGGTGTCAGTAACAGACCTAGTGCCTGAAATTCAAACCACAGAATGCTACCTTACTGAGTTAGAGGCAAGTACATGACTGGCTGACAGGTTGGACAGCCAGAAAGGGAGGGCCCGCCATAGCATCATCTGGGTCGTTGGCTACCAGAGAGGGTGGAGTGTGTTTTCATGCTCAGTTTTCTGAACGAATGGCTCCAGAAAGTTGTGGAGGGCTCTATCTAAGCTCAATGCCCTGGACTGGGCACACAGGGTCCCTGCTTTCCCTCCTACTTGGAGGACCCCACTCCACCTGGTGGTGGCCCATCATCTCCATTTCCACAATAGGGACTTCATTCTCACCAGGCCTGCAACCACGGCATGTTCACTGTGAAAAACATTAAGGTCTTACTTTATCCTGACTTTACCCTCCAGATTCAAACTCAGCGCACTTCATTCACCAGAGTTAAGAGGAGACTTTGTGAGCTGGGGTTCCCCTATTCTCTGCTTTTCCAAGGCTGCTTGAGAGTGCAGGTGGAGGACAAGACTCACTTCTTACTGGATCGTGCTGCGGAATGAGACTGGCTGGAAGGGTATGACAAGGGGATGGTATGGTGTACGCGGAGCCTGCTGTTTTCTGGCCAACACACCAGAGGTGCCGGCACTCTTGATGGCAAGGAGTGAACTGGCCTACTAAATAGCAAGGGGCAGACAAATGGATGAGAGCGGTAGAGATGGCGGTTTCCATGAGATCTGGTAGGAACTCACCATATCCTGAGACACATTCTTGCAGGAGGTCCACTTTGAGCTCAGAGAGCTCTACAATACCAGGGCTACTGGACACCCTCGGGGTCTCTCCAGGCATGGCAGTCAGCAATATTTGACCTTACGTAGGAAAGGATTGACTGTGCTGTGTTGTGATGGTTATGTTGTATCCTTCGGAGTTTCCTTGGCTTTACCGGCCAGTGGGGGGTGAGGAGCTGGGCATGTGCCAGGGACTTGTAGTACATTATTAGACCTGACAGCCTTAGGGTGGGCATCCCCCAACTTTTTGTCTGTCTCTCTCTGCTTGTCTGACACTGTTTTTGCTGGTTTTAGGACTCTGCACTCTTTATCATTGCTAACCAGTGCTAAAGTGCATATGCTCTCTCCCTTAAATGTGGTAACATTGGTTCATCCCCTATTGGCATATTTGATTTACTTATAAGTCCCTAGTAAAGTGTGCTACATGTGCCCAGGGCATGTAAGTTAAATGCTACTAGTGGGCCTGCAGCATTGATTATGCCACCACATAAGTAGCCCCATGTCTTAGGCCTGCCATTGCAAGGCCTCTGTGTGCAGTTTCACTGTCACTTCGACTTGGCATGTAAAAGTACTTGCTAAGCCTTAAACTCCCCTTTTTCTACATATAAGTCACCCCTAACGTATGCCCTAGGTAGCCCATAGGGAAGGGTGTTGTGTAAGTAAAAGGCAGGACATGTACATATGTGTTTCTTTCTGTCCTGGTAGTGAAAAACTCCTAAATTCATTTTCCACTACTGTGAGGCCTGCTCCTTTCATGACCAGCATTAGGACTGCCCTCATATACTTTTTTGAGTGTTAGATTGTGATCTGAAATGGGTAACCAGGTCATATTTAGTTTGGCCAGAATGGTGACTGAAAATCTTCCTTATTGGTGAGGTTGGGTTTTTTATTGCTATTTTAGAAGTACCTCTTTTAAAAAGTGAGCATTTCTTCTCACTTAAAAACTGTATGTGCCTTACAGCCTGTCTAAAATCAACATCTGAGCTGGTTGACAGGTCCCTTGTGCATTTCACCCAGACAACCACAAACACAGGACACTCAGTCACACCTGCACTCATCTGCATATTGAATGGGACTTTCTGGGCTGGAAGGGTGGAGGGCCTGACACTTACATTTCAAAGGCCAGTGGCCTGCCCTCACACAATGGACTGCCAAACCCCCTAATGGGACCCTGGAAGACAGGACTGAAATGAAAGGGGAACTTGTGCATTTCAAAACCACTCTTTAAAGTCTCCCCTGCTTCAAAGGAATTTTTTGGGTATATAAACTGGGTCTCTGACCCCACCAACTCAGACACTTCTGGACCTACACCTGCATCCTGTCAAGAAGAACTGCCTGGCTGCCCAAAAGATTAATCTGGACTGCTTTGCTGAGAAGGACTACTGCCCTGCTGTTACCAAGCTGGCCTCTGCCTTTGCTCAGAAGGACTCTGCCTTTCCTCTTCCCTAAAATTGCTCTCCAAGGGCTTGGATTGAGCTTGCCTCCTGTCTTCTGAAGTCCCAGGGCCAAACAAACTTCATCTCTTCAGCAAACTCAATGTGGGCTGAAAATCGTCGAGCTGCCTGGCAAAATCACTGCGAAGCCTGCATTGCAACCGAGAAATCGCCGCATAGCTGACTGGAAAGACGCAGCCCAACCTCCCGAGTGGAAATTCGATGCAGCGCCTGCTTTGCACTGGAAAATGTGACCCATCGCCTAACGTACTGACACAGCGCCCGTGCCATCTTCTAGCATGTCAAGGATTTTCCCTGCATCTTTCCTGGGTGTCAAAAGTTCCCCTCATCGCAGTGAGGAACCAAGACTGTATGCCGAAAAAAATTATGCAAGCCCCTTGCAGTGTGCAAAGAAACAATGCATCGTCTGTCCTGCATCGGAAAATCCAACGCACACCTTATTTTTCCACACATCTCCTCCTCTGCATTCTCCGCGCATCGTTATTTTTGATGCATAGCAGGTATTGTGTGTAACAAAGAGACAACTGTTTATTTTCAAGGATTCTAAAATTGATATTTTAACTTGCTCTTATCGGATCTTTGTTGTTTTGACCTTATTATTTTCAGTTAAACATTATCTATTTTATAAACCTGTGTAGTGTATTTTTGTGGTGTTTTCACTGTGTTACTGTATGATTTATTGCACAAATACTTTACACATTGCCTTCTAAGTTAACCCTTAATGCTTAGTGCCAAGGTACCAGCGGGTGGGAACAGCATAATTTGGATTGTGTGTGATTTACCGTGATTAGGATTGTGATCCCTATATGGACAAAGGTGTAGACCTCTGCCAACTAGAGACCCCATTTCTATCTTTTATGAAATATTTTTCACAGTACTGAACATTGTTTCACTACTGGACTGGTTGGGCTCTTTTACCAATTGATCATTCAGAAATGGACTTGGTTGGCCCATGTTGACGGGCTCTAGTTAGTAGGCTACTTGCCACACTTTTTTTGGACAGGATGTATACATATCACAGTCAAGGAGGAAGGTTGGGTGCGGGAGCTCCCGTCATGCTCCGCAGCTAGGACCTACAGAGCAGGGTAATGGCGTCAGGACGCACTGCAGGATCCCATCGTTGATGCAGGATTACCGCTGAAGCAGGAAAAAGACCGCTGCTTTGCCCTGTGCCCCCCGCTGCTATCAGACAACGGAACTTGAGAGGATCCTCAGCGTATCGGCAGCAACTGTTTTTTAGGAGGGCAAAATTGGAAACGAGCAGCACAAGCAGGCGCTGGAAAATAGATTCTCCCCCCTCCACCCCCCTCGTTACAGGAGTCGTCAAAAGGCTAGTTGTGGGCTCTTGACACACCGGGCCCAACATAGGAAAGGAGGAGATAAAAAAAAAAGTAGGAGGACACAACAGCTCCTATGGACACGTGCCTCTTTGCAATGAGCTTCTCTCTCCCTACAGCTATCAAGGAGGCGGCGAGGAAGAAAAATAAGGTGTCTGGCAAGTACTATTACTACTATTACAGTTGTTTAACAAGGTGTTAGGGAGGGATATTGTTAGTTCTAAAAGGAAGGGGGGGAAAGGCAAAAAAAAAACTGCATCAACACATTCCACAAGACAGGGGTCTGGAGTTAGAGATGGAGTGGAGCCTTATTTAATATGGGAGGCATGTTGAAAACAGTTGAAAGCGGTTAATTAATCTTGGCTCTGCATTGACTTAAGGTTTAAAAATTGAAGGTAAAATCCCCAGCGTCGATGGGGGATCTCGCAGAGGTTCGCCGGTGACTGTGGCCAATTATATCCAATATCCACTACAGAGGTGAGGTGGGAGAGAGGTGGGAGTGGCTTATATTAAATGGACGTAGTAGTAGCCCTGTGTCCTTTTCGCCCCTCCCACTCATGCTCTTCTTTTAACCTCCATCCACCCTCGCCTCTCAGCCTCAGATCTGTGCTATCAAATTTGTCTATACTGCTTTGGCCAACTCTATAATGAAATGCAGGGTGCGAGATACAGGGTCTAAATCTCGGACAATGGCCAAATTCCAGAAAGGAACCAAATCTAAGACCCTGACCCCAGCTTCAGGAAGGCCTAGGCAAAGCTCCAGCTCCAGCCAACAAGGTTCGACAGGCCCCTTAAGCAAATCATCACTGACTTTCAATCATTCACCTTCCTCCTCAGGTCCCACTTCCATGCCTGAGCTCAATATTGGAGAGTTTCTGGAGCTGTCTACTGAGCGCTCAGTACGATCCAAGGAGCCGATTCTCCAATCATACTCCAAATCCTCTTCTATCCTTCCGACAGATGGAGCCACTGAGTCTTTTTCTGCATCACTTATTTCAGTGACATCAGGCAGTTCTTCTCTTCTCTTCAACTTCTCCCCAACTCAATGCACCACAAGTTGAGGAACCTGCATATCTCTTATTCGTAACCCCCAATAGCAATTTGAAAGGGGCACTGATATCAAATATGAAGGGGGCAAAAGAAGGAAGGGGGAGAGGAAAACTTTCCCAAGTGAAGAAATCCAATCAAATATTGGAGAACCCTCTGTTTTGGCTCCAAACTCAGGGCCAGAAGGACTGAGTGCAGAAGCCTCTGCAGTATCGGGAGTCAATTCCAATTTAAATACAAAATCACAACCCCTGGCCTCCTCTCTTAACACCTTATCTTTAGCCCGTATGCCAAGTGGGACTAAGGGTTCTTCTACAATAGAGGAGTTAATTGGGCAGATCTTGGCTGAACATCGTGTTATAAAACTCTCCTAGGAAGAAGCGCACAGAGAGACAAAAGACCAGCTTACTCAATTGAACACTCATTTAACTCTTCTATCCTCTAGAGTCCCACAGGTGGAACAAAGGGTTCTCAGACTTGGAGGATGCAGGGACTCGAAGTGAATCAACAACGTCTCGGATCCAATCCGAATTGGAAGATTTTCAGTTAAAACTGGACGAAGTAGAGAACAGATCCGGCCTTCAAATCTAAGATTCGTAGGAGTTCCAGAAGGGATGGAAGCAGCTTCGTCGGTGGCTAACATTGTCTCGGAACTTATCTATAAAACTGTTTTCCCAGAGAGGGAGAAAATGAGAGGGGATCTAACTATCATGCGGGCACACAGGGTACCCTTCACCCGTCCAGTCAATTCCAAATACCCACGCACCATTCTGGTTAATTTTGGAGATTTTCGAATCAAGAAGCAAATCCTCTCACAAGCCAGGAAAGTGAGGGAATTCAAGTTAGAGGATCAGTTTTCGTATCGTATTTTTTCAGACATGACGGCAGCCGCTCTACAGCGGCGCTGTGAATTTGTTAGATTGATAGACAGTTTCAAAAGTTTAGGATAGTGCAACTTGCTAAACTTAAAGTTCTACATAAGGGCCAGACTAAAATTTTTCTGAATGTCCAGGAGGCAACTCATTTTTTGGAACTCTTAAAAAAGCAAGGAGGGGTTATGACTTAAGAGGGCGGGAACTAGGGATGGAGGCTTGAATATACATTAGCCACATGCCATTGCATACGATTGTCTTTTGTGCAAGTGGAACTGTTATGTTGGGGGAAAGGGGGAAACAAAATAAAATCTAGCAGAAGTCAATAAGTGATGGCATGGTGATTGATTACTGTTTGTAGAAGTGCTGTCACACTGCTCTCTAGAAGTCGGTCTTCAGGGTGCTATGACACTGCACCCCCAAATTGGGTCAGGGGGGCAGGAGAGGGGGTGGGGGGTGGATTACTGATCAGAGGGTTCATGACGGGAAGGACCCACCAGGTTGGGGAGTGGTTGGGTAGGAGAGGGAGTCAGGATAGGGCAGGGGCACGATTGGGGAGGTTGGTGGGGGGATATGGGGTTAGGGGGGTGCACAGGGTGGAGGTAGATCAAAAAGAAAAGGCAGGTGGAAAAGAAACAGCTATATTTGCCCTTCAAGGTCAAGGGTTAGCGGAGTCAGAACTAAAAATCCAGGTGGTGATCAACCAACTTCAATATTTATGCAAAGAGCGAAGAGTCAAAAGTTTAGTCAAATTAGCAGTACTAGTACAATGGGGTATGACAGAGAGGGCAGGTATATTGAGAAAAGATGGGATCTAAGGTAAGAGTAGTTTCCTGTAATCTAAATGGGGCCAACAACAACGTGAAATTTCAAGCCATACTTAATTGGCTGGAATCAGCACAGGTGCAAGTGGCCCTGCTACAAGAAACGCATTTGAAGGCAAATGCTCGGATACCTAAACTTCCGGCATGTGTTGCTTATTCCTTTTTCACATCAGCAGATGCCGCGGTACGGGGGTGGCAGTCTTGTTTTCTAGAAAATTTGTAGGAAAAATAAACAATGTCATACGTGAGCCTCATGCGAGATGGATTAGAGTCACGGCCATATTGGCAGGCAAAGAGGTTTATTTTGTAAGCTATTATGGCCCAATAGAAGATGATATTAAGCCAATGCAGTAACTGTATACACATCTCTCTCTTCTCCAAGGCTACCTGATAATAGGAGGGGACTTTAATACTATACCAAACACCATGTGGGACACATCACTGAAGAATAAAGCAGAGAATAAACCAAAAACCTCTCAGTTGCTCGCAAAACTGATGGTAGATCTGGCCTTAGTAGATGTATGGCGAGCCCACCACCGCTATGCTAAAGAATTTACATGTTATTCTAAAAGGTTCAATACGGCATCAAGAATTGATTATATCCTAGTTTCATTTGCATTAGGATGGCAGCGAACAGGGATACTCGCAAACCCTTTTTTGGATCATTCTGTTCCCTGGGTTGAGCTTAGTGATTTTAAGGACTCTGGCAACTAGCAGCATCGTTCACAATGACGTCTAGATAGATCACTTCTGACAGACGAAGACTGGGTAGCTAACCTGAAAATATCAGTTACGAAATTCTTAGCAATAAATAAAGGGTCTGCCCCTCTCTTTTATATTTGGGGGGCTACTAAAGCCTTCATACGGGGGAGGCAATCTCCTTTAAGGCATACTTAGGCAAAACTACCCGAGAAAGAAGCACAACACTACAAAACGAGCTAGAACAGGCATTAAAAAGAAATCAATTATTTTCCAACCCAGAGACAGCATCAAGGTTGGCAAGAGCTCAAGTCAAACTGAGGGATTTTTTTCTGTCAAGGGAGATACTAAATAGGCACACTAGTTTTCAACAACAATACAAAGAAAGCGAGCAGGCAGGTAGACTCATGGCTTGGTCAATAAAGAAGCAATCTAGGAATAACATGATAAAAGCCGTCTTTGATGAACAACAGGCCAGAATGGTCACACATCCCAAAGAGATCGAAATTATGTATACAAAAAAGACGCAAGTACATAACTCACTAATAACACAACACTTGGATACAGTAACTTTACCAAGATTAGATCCAGCAGCTCAGAGTATATTAATATCACCAATTACAATTCAAGAAATTATTAAAATAATAGGGGGCACTCCCAATGGTAAATCTCCAGGTGAAGACAGCCTCCCGGCAGAAATCTATAATATTCTACAAGAAAAAATTGTCAAAATATTAGTAGACTTATTTATTGCAATACTAGGAGGAGAGGAAATTCCTTCTGAATTTTCTAGAGCAATAGTGGTTAGCTTTATTAAAAAAGATAAGCCGCCAGCATATACCAGTTCATATCGTCCAATCAGTCTATTAAATTAGGACTATAAATTATTTACCAACATTTTGGCAGTTCGCACAGCTCAGGTGGCACAAGCATTGGTACATGAGGACCAGTGTGGTTTTATACCGGGTAGGTTATTGTCCACTAATACAAATATTTTAGTACAGGCAATAGATTATTTATCACATAACTCCCATCCAGCGGCAATCATAATGCTTGATGCCGAAAAGGCATTCGATTCAGTTCAATGGCAAGTGCTAGTCTTGATGGTCGCAAAGTTTGGTTTCCCAAAAAAATATATTCAGTCAATACGGACACTCTATATCGGGGCCCAAGCCAAAATTTCAGTCAATACTCAATACTAATTTCACGTGGTACGCGACAGGGCTGCCCCCTCTCCCCAGTGTTGTTTGCTCTCTTTACAGAGCCTCTGGCTGCTGCGATTCGACAAGACTCATACATCCAGGTGCCACTGCCCTTGGCGCCCAAAGTAAAGTTATTTACCGATGATATGATCTTGTATCTTCGTGCAGAGTAGTACAATATCGATAAAACGTTTACCAAGGTCAAGGCCTTTTCAGAGCTAGAGGGGTACAAAATTAACCAATCTAAATCAGAGGCCTTGTTGTATAATGCTGCAACATCGATTCTGCCGAAAGATATCCGGGTTGTGTCTCCTTTGTCTCACCCTATTAGATATTTAGGTATTTACGTGTCCGGGAGCCCGGCTGATCTGTTCCAGTTGAATCACATAAATGTTCTTAAAAGAATTCAAGGACTAATGTTTAAGTGGCAGGAAAGTACGATGACCATTATTGAAAGGATAGCACTAGTTAAAATGATGATTCTGCCCCTATTACTTTTCGTGTTTTCAAGTGTAGTCCTGAGAGTACCTAAAAAGTTTTTTGAGAAGTTAGACGCATTAATCGGACAATTCATATGGAATTATAAGAAACCTCGTCTCCGGGTGGCTAGGTTAACCTTGGCAGTGGTAGATGGGGGATTAGCTCTTCCCAACATTATAACTTATTATGAAGCAGCTCTATTGGATTGGGTGTCAAGAGCAGCACAAAAAACAAAACTCAATTCCAATCTGAATCAGATGATGACAGAAATGAATATTCATCTTACACACTTCCTAAAATTCCCTCGTCTACCAAAAAGGGCTAGATATAAAATACCAAGTATGATTCAGTTCGTCATATTACAGATACAGGCTAAGTATCAAATTCATAAGCCGTATTTGGTGTTGCGAGTAAGGGACGTTTGGATGTTAGGAGTAGAAATAAGCCAAAGAAACCTCCAGAAATGGGAAGGGTTTGGTTTAAGACTTTAGCGTATTTTTACCTAGCGGATCACTTTAAAACTTGGGCACAGTGTGGAATGTGTGCAATCGATATTCCAGAACACTTAAAATTCTCAGACTGCCAAATACAGCATGCCCTATACGCAACGAGACAACCACCTAATAGCGTTAATGAAGCTATTGCTCAGGCTTTCTACAGTAATCAAAAAGGTATCGGCAAATGGTATAAACTTCTTCAGGGTGCAGGGTCAATTACAGTAACCTCTGAACATTGGATTTGAATAGCAAATATGACAGGACGCAAGACAGCGGTACAACACTGGAGAAAGAAAAGCATAACGAGTTGTCATATAAAGCACTCAGAGGGGCACACTTTAAAAGGATCGCCTATTTTTGTAAATGGTTGCTTTATTATACTCCCGCTAGGTTAAGATAAATGCACCCAGAGACTTCAGGTCAATGCCACGTTGTCAAACATTTCAGGGGGATTGGCTACATATGTGTTTCTCATGTCCATTTCTGGCAAATTACTGGGAGCAGATCTTTCAGAGGTTGAGCTCTCGGATTGCCTACGAAATAGCCCCTAGCCCAGTGGTGGCACTTTTTTGTGGCATTACGCAAATCACAAATCTTCCCATTTCTTACAGGCAAATGATATTTGTGGGAAATATAGTAGCTTTTTCACGTATTCTTAAGGCGTGGAAATCTCCAGTATCTTCGACCTACGCACTATGGGAAGCGAAAATGGAGTCCAGTAGGGTTAAAGAAAAGCTGTATGCCCAATGGATAGGTGTAATGGAAAGATATCAAGGGATATGGGCAAAAATGAATATTTGTCGTTAGATCAGGTGGGGAGGGGGCAGACAAGGGAATAGGTCTAATTATTTATTCATGGATATTGTCCTCTAAAGCTCCGTTATAAAGTTGGGTGAATTTATGTAATGTGAATACCACCTGCTGAATTAAATAAAAATAAAAAAGGAAGGTTGCAGGAGTTTTCTTATTGGATTGTTTTTATTGTTAGGTTTGTGAGTGGTGCAATAGCACCTGGTGTGGTTGTATTCTATGGCTGGCAGCTGGTGTTCTGGTTGTGGGGCTGGCAAAGGGGGAGGTGAGATACTGGGATGCATGAATGTTTGTTTGAATGGTTGACCAAATGTGACTCATTAACTAGAATGCGAGGAGCATGTCCACACCCTCTAAGAGGTATATTATTCTGACATACTGAAAACAGTGGGGGGCACAAGTAGCGTTCCTGCAAGAGACTCTGAGGCAGAGTGCTCCATAATAGATAGTGAAGGCAACTGCACTGCACTGCTTTCTCTGCATTTGCGAGGGAGGCTCCTATTTGGATCAGACCCAGGGTGCCATTCCAATTACATACAGCATTCATTGACTCTGAAGGTAGGTATGTGCTAGTGCTAGGATGAATGGATGGCAAAGATGTTAATGTTAATGTTAATGTTTACGCCACAAACATCAGCCAACTGTCATTCCCGAATAGTTTGACACTGCTGCTGCCAGTGATGCTGCCCTACACATACATAGTAGGAGGGGATTTTAATTGTGTGGCAGATGTAACTCTAGACAGGTCCCACCCACCATTGTGCTCGGCACCTGCACATAAATTAGCAGATGTTTTCTGCATTGAGGCCACACCATTGGGGCTGGTAGATTTCTGGAGGGTGTGAAATACTGGGCTCTGGGATTACTTTCATTGCTCTGGTTTGCATAACTTATCAGTATTGTTGGATTGACTGCTATGTTGTGATGCGGCATGTGGGAGAGTGGTGGATGCAGAGTACCTATGGCAGGCTCATTTGGACTACTGCCCCCTGCTATGCACTTTCATGTGGTTCCCTCATAAATTGTGTATC
This sequence comes from Pleurodeles waltl, assembly GCF_031143425.1. Classification (NCBI taxonomy): domain Eukaryota; kingdom Metazoa; phylum Chordata; class Amphibia; order Caudata; family Salamandridae; genus Pleurodeles; species Pleurodeles waltl. Next base: position 743,762,587 of record NC_090446.1, on the reverse strand, counting down.
GCTATTTGGCAGTTGGATTCGGCCCTTCTTGAGGATTTGGCATTCCAGACCACATTCGGTGAGATGATTATTATTTTTTTGCTGGAAAATGTGGGCTCTGCTTCATCAGTAAGTATTGAATAGGAGGCCTTCAATATGGTTGTGCATCGTTACTGCATTTCCATCAAGATAGGGGTGTGCACCCAGCTGTCCTCGGACAGTAGACAGCAGGGGTTGGTCCTCAATGGGCTTTCCCTAATGTTGGAGAAGACACCTGAGGACAGAAAGTGGGTACTTGCTGACCGAAGTGATGGTGAAAACTTGCAACAATACGATTACAGGGCATATATTGCAAGGGCTCATGCCAATAGGGACAAGTGGGAGGGCATGTTAACCCAGTTCCTTTGGGAAGAGACAAGGGGGAATACTATCCTTCAGGTTAAAAGCTCTGTGGGCCAAAACGTGTTCATGGAGGAGGTCATTAATGGGGTGCTCCTGCACTACTATTGAGCACTGTACGCAGTGGATAAAGGGGCTAATTAGTCAGACATACTATGTTACATTACTGATTCCTCCTCAACTGTCCTGGATCCTGTCACAACAGAGTGTCTAGGTGCTAATATTACTGTGCTAGAGGTTCGGGTGTAATCAAGGAAATGGACAGGAGCAAGGTCCCCGAGTCAGATAGGTTGCCTATAGAAGCCTACTCCACTTACTCTCTGGCCAGGACCCTTAATTTAGAAAACATTTTAACAGAATGCAGCCTTAGGAACTGCCTTGGCCATCCCTGCATGAGACCACGATTGTGTCTCTAACCAAGAAAGACCAGGATCTGCTATTGGTAGACTCTTACTGCCATTCTCTATGATTAAAGAATTGTGAGCAAGATTCTGGCGAAAATGATCTTGCCATATGTATGCAACTTGATTCATCCCAGTCAGACAGGTTTTATACCCACCTGTAGTACCTTGCCTAGTATTCACCAGCTAATTCACATCCTGGGCTTGCAGGAAACTCTCTCACTGGATGGCATATTATTATTTGTTGATATTCAAAAAGCGTTTTATTCCCTGCGTTGAAAATGTTTGTACTCTACCTTACTTGGGGTAGAGTTTGGAGTAGCTTCCATTAAATGGACAAAGCTATTGTATACACCCCAGATGGCAAGAGTCAAGACTGGTTCAGTGAAAATGGTAAGAAGCGGCTTGTGTTCTGGTAAAGCAGCTTGTGTTCTGGTTTGGGAGGGCCTGGCAGTTAAGTTTGAGCTGTTCCCATGAGGGGCAGAGTCATGACTGATTTGCATATGTCTGGGTCCAAACTGAGGAGATATGGTGGGCAAAAAGGATGGATTGAGATGTGGCCATGAGGAATTGCCAGTGGCTGAGAGAAATTCAAGCATTACATCCATTAAATTTGTGTTTTTGACTGGGTCACTGATATCAGCAGTGTGCCTAGTGAAGTGGAGCACTCGTCAGTGCTACCCCTTGTCCCATCTGTTATTTGCGCTGGTTCTAGGGCCATTCACACTGACAGTGCCACAAAGAAGATACGTGTTAGACTTTTCATCCTTGACGTGGTCTCCATTAACATTTTGCCTCTGTTTCCCAGGTTGTTGATGTGTGCTGGACTCTGTTTTTGCTGTTTTTGTTACTCTGGGCACTTTACCACTGCTAACCAGTGCTAAAGTGCAAGTGCTCCTATACAAATGTGTATGTAATTGGTTTATCCGTGATTGGCATATTTGATTTACTAGAAAGTTCCTAGTAACATGCACTAGAGGTGCCCAGGGCCTGTAAACCAAATGCTACTAGTAGGCCTGCAGCACTGGTTGTGCCACCCACCTAAGTAGCTCTGTAATCATGTCTCAGACCTGCCACTGCAGTGTCTGTGTGTGCGGTTTTAAACTGTAAATTTGACTTGGCAAGTGTACCCACTTGCCAGGCCTAACCTTTCCATTTTTTACATGTAAGACACCCCAAAGGTTAGGCCCTACTTAGCCCCAACGGCAGGGTGCAGTGTGTGGTTAAGGTAGGACATGTAGTAATGTGTTCTATATGTCCTGACAGTGAAATACTGCTAAATTAATTTTTCACTGTTGCAAGGCCTGTCCACCTCATAATTTAACATGGGGGGTACCTTTAAATTCAAATAGGATTAAAGTGTAGTTTCCCTTTGGAAGCGGATGGACATGTGGAGTTTGGGGTCTCTGAGCTCACAATTTAAAAATACATCTTTTAGTAAAGTTGATTTTAAGATTGTGTGTTTGAAAATGCCACTTTTAGAAAGTGAGCATTTTCTTGCTTAAACCATTTCTGTGACTCTGCCTATTTGTGGATTCCCTGTCTGGGTCAATTTGACATTTGGGCTGGTTGCACTTCTCACTAGACAATGACACAAAGGGAGCTGGGGTATAGTCTGCATTTCCTGAATAGCCATCTGTGCTAGAAGGGAGGGGAGGAGTAGTCCCTCACACCTGAAAACGTTGGGCCTGCCCTCACACAATGCAGTCTCCAACCCCCTGGTATGTGTCTGGGGCCTGGCCTGGGCAAGGCAGGATTTCACAAACAAGAGAGACTTTCCTTTGAAGTAAGCCTACTTCAAAGGGCAAAATGGGTATAAGAAGGGCACCCAAAACCACAGACTTTAGAACACTTCTGGAAACCAAGAGGAACCTCTGCCTGGAGAAGAGCTGAAGAGCTGAGGAAGAAGAGCTGCCCTGCCTGTGACTGTGCTTTATAGAGCTATCCTGCAGTTGCTGCTTCTGCCTATACTAGAGGACAATGACTGTTGCCTTCCTTCTTGTGAAGAACTCTCCAAGGACTTAATTTAAAGCTTGCCTCTTGTTGTCTGAAGTCTCAGGTACAGCAAAGACTTCTCTCTGCCAGCACCTGGAGCCTCTGCTGAGACTCCTACTCTGCCAAGTGGTGCCCATCCAGTCCCTGGGACCCTGAAAGGAGAAGCTGGCAGCCCAAGAGTGAGAAAACCACGCACCTACTGCTGTGCGGGGAAAAGATCAATGCAACTCCGATCTGAGGCTGAAGAATCAACGCGCTGCTGGCTTCGCCCTGAAAATCAATGCTCGCTTGCAACGTGACTGGAAAGATCAACACTCGCGACTGGAGAAATGACGTGCAGCATCGCTGACCGAGGCTGGTGAGATCACAACCCACGCTGCATGATATTCGCATCATCTTGCGGCAGGATTCCCGACGCAAACATTGCTGGGCGTGCAAAAAGGACACAAGGCCTGCCCGGACCCGAGAGTGCGGTTTGAAATGACGCATGGCAACTCGACTGAAGGAGAAAGGACGCAAGGTCTCGCTCATGAGTGATATCGATGCATCGCAAGCCCTTTTTGACGCATACTCACCTGTGTGGGGTTACACACCCAGGTACATTTTCACGCTAACAACGTTAGCCTTGTGTTTAAAATTACATGAAGACTCTTTTTGCTTTTTACTTGATAACTTGTCTTGTGAATTGTGGATTTTTGTCGTTTTGGTCTTGTTTTGTTTATATAAATATTTTCGAAACCTGTGTTGTGTCATTTTGTAGTGTTTTTATTAAGTTACTGTGTGTGTTGGTACAAATATTTTACACCTAACACTCTGAAGTTAAGCCTGCTGTTCATGCCAAGCTACCAAGGGGGTGAGTGGGGGTTAGCTGAGGGTGATTCTCTTTTACACTGACTAGAGTGAGGGTCCTTGCTTGGACAGGGGATAACCTGACTGTTAACCAAAGACCCCATTTCTAACAAGACATTTCCCTTGATGTTTGCACATTTTAACAGCACCCGGGAGGTTGGGCCGGTCTGTGCCTGTGGCCCAAGCTGGCGCTCACCATACTGGGTGACCTCTTTGTTGGGGGTGAAGTTAGTTCTTTTCTGAACTTGAGGCATACGTATGATATCCCAGCTGGGCATTTCCTGTTACATGGAACCCTGATGGTTAAGATCCATGCATGGAGAAGGATGGGTACCAAACAGTGTTTTGAGCATGAGTTTCTCAGCTCTCAGTTTCTTATTATGGGGATAGCAAGTGTGGTCTCACTGCTCTATGGAGCCCTATTGAAAGGGGCCCAGATGGACATGTCACAGATGCAAAAATGACAGGTGACTGACCTGGGACCGATGCTCAGTGACTCTGCCGGGATGAAAACCTTGGCTTTCTTTCCCATGATGTCCCAAAATTCTAGATTTAAACTTATTCAGTTTAATTTCTTGCATCGAGCATGTCTCACTCCTCAACATCTTCATGCCATGTTTCCTGGGGTTTTGTTGGCATGTCCCCGATGTCACCCAACAGAGGCAGGGCTCTACCATATGGTATGGACTTGCCCTGTTCTGGTTCCATTCTGGGCTACCGTACTACAAGTTATTGGTCGGGTCACAGGCAGACACTCTTCTGTGTTTATTGGGTCTTCACTCTTGAAGTACATCCTGGGGTGGAGTTGACTGGATGGTCAGATTGTGAATAGGAGGTGCTTTGGAGGGAAGAGGCCAAGGGAGTCTTTTGGGTCCAGATCTGGCTTGCCCAAGAACTGATGCCCAGGAGTTGATTTTGCCTAAATAAATGGTCTCTGAGGTGCCATCGCTGGAAGCAGGCACAAAACCACTGTCTCCTATTGCTGCTGCTGATGTTCAAATGAGTGAGACCCTTCTCTGTGAGTGCTAGTTGCTCATTTGCTAGATGTCTTTCTGTTGGGTGTGATGGGGGAATGCTGTGGACCTCATCTGGGGTCATGCCACCAGCTTAAAACTCCCAGGCTGGTGCAACAATGTGAGCTGCTGCATCAGCTTTCATTTGATGTACTGGCTTTGTACTTGCTGTATCCTTTTTCTAATTGTTTCTCATTGATGTCTGGTACACAAGTTGGCAGCTATTACCCTGTCTGCACACATCTTCTCTTTTTGTTTGTTATGTAGATCTGTTTACATGAAAATTGCAAAATGGCCCTTTTTGCAGGGTCATCCCTACACTTTTTGCCTCCTTCCACCTATTTTTCTGACCTGTTTTTGTTGGCTTTAGGACTCTGGGCACTTTACCACTGCTAACCAGTGCTAAAGTGCATATTTTCTCCGTGTAAATTGTATTGTTGATTGGTTTATCCATGATTGGCATATTTGATTTACTAGCAAGTCCTTAGTAAAGTGCAATAGAGGTGCCCTAGGCCTGTAAATCAAATGGCACTAGTGGGCCTGCAGCACTGGTTGTGCCACCCACGTTAGTAGCCCTGCAAACATGGCTCAGTCCTGCCACTGAAGTGTCTGTGTGTGCTGTCTTGCACTGCCAATTCGACCTGGCAAGTGTACCCACTTGCCAGACCTAAATATTCACCTTTTCATAAATCTAAGGTACCCCAAAGGAAGGCTCAATGTAGCCTCATGGGCAGGGTGCAGTGTATGTTAAAGGTGAGACATGGACTGATGTGTGTTACATGTCCTAACAGTGAAATACTACTTGATTCAGTCTTCACTGTTGTAAGGCCTATCTCTCTCATAGGTTAACATGGGGGCTACCTTTAAATATAATTAAAATTCAGGTTCCCTCTGAGAGCAGACATAAATTTGGAGTTTGGGGTCTCTGAATTCATAATTAAAAAATACTGACTTTGCCTGTTTGTGGATTGCCTGTCTGGGTCAATCTGACAGTTGGGCCGGTTGTGAATCCCCTCAGGACAGTGAGCCAAAGGGAGCTGGGGTGTAGCCTGCATGTCCCGGTGAGCCATCGGTGCTAGGTCACTTACACCTGAATGGGCTATGACTGTCCTCTCACAATGCAGTCTCCAACCCCCTGGTGTATGTCTGGGGCCTGGCCTGGACAAGGCAGATTCTTATGAACAACAGGGACTTTCCGTTGAAGTAGCAGGGGTATAAGTAGTGGACCCAAAACCCCAGACTTTAGATTACTTCAAGGTTTCAAGAGGAACCTCTGCCTGGAGAAGAATTGAAAAGTTGAGGAGAAGTGCTGCCCTGGCATGTGATTTTGCTGTGTTGGGCTATCCTGCAGTTGCTGCTTCTGCCTGTGCAAGGTAGACAGAGACTGGACTTTGTTTTGCATTCCTGCTTGAGAGGTATCTCCAAGGGCTTAGAGTAGAGTTTGCCTCCTGTTTTGAAGCCTCAGAGACAGCAAAGGCTTCACCACCGAGTTCTGAGTCTGCCTGCTGTGGACTCTAGCTTGTCAGAGGGTGCCATTGCAGTTCCTGGGCCACTGGAAGTGAATTTCTGGAGAAAAACCTGTCTAACGACACCGGACGATGCAGTGCGACTTTGCAAAGGGTGATGCTGCCTGGAACTGCATTGCCGCCTGCCTCGAGGCCATGGACCTCACAGAAGTGCGATGACCCCTATGACCCTGTAGGCTTTGTGTCACTGCTGCCGATGATTCCACCTGACTTCGCTGACTTCGGAGTGTTGTAAGTCTGACGCCCATGACATACAGTTCCAGGGCAGCATCTGAGGCCCGGTGACGCCATCACGACCCCGTGAGGATGCCCCGCAGCATCATGACTTCACCGTACTTTGTGCCTGCCGAAACCAAGTGACCAACTTCGCAACGGATGCTTCTTCACCTCCACCACTCTGTGTGATGCCTCTGCCCTTCTGTCCCTTAGCACCGGAACTGACGCTGCATCGGGTCCAGCGACACTTTACTTCCCAACTCCATGCACTGGCCTGTTTTCTACTTGTTTGCTAAAGTACTGTCCTGGGGGTCGAACAACTCCGTAAACTGCACCATTGGCATTACATTGGAGGAAGCGACTTCGTCATGACACCGCCTAAAACCAACGTACAGCATTTGTGCCTCTAGGCACTATTTTTATGCTTTTAAGTGCTATATTCATATTTTTAACTGTGCATTGTGGATTTTTATCATATTTGGTCTTGTTTATTTAGATAAAATAATAACTATTTTTCCAAACCTGTGTTGTGTCATTTTGTAGTGGTTCACTGTTTTACTGTTTGTGTTTGTACAAATACTTAACACATTATCTCTGAAGTTAACCCTACCAGCTCGTGCCAAGCTATCAAGGGGGTGAGCGGGGGTTAACTGAGTGTGATTCTCCTTTACCCTGACTAGAGTGAGGGACCTTGCTTGGACAGGGGGTATCCCGACTGCTAACCAAAGACCCCATCTCTAACATTGTTGACTAGCGGTGAGGATTGGACTTGTATTTGTACTTGACATACAGTGATTAAGTGTACACTACTGTTTTCAGTGCAGACCATTACGTGACCACATACTACTTGTTTTTACTTTTGCTCTCTTTGGACTTTTTTTGGTGCTTCCATATTTTTGGTGATCTTTTCATTTATTCTTGAACTTACCATTGGGAACTCTTTTTTTCTGCCTTTGGAACTTTGTACTTTTGATTTGCCATTATGTCTCAATCTGGAGATACACCAGCTGGAGCTGTATTGAGTTAGGAAACTGGAAAGTTACACAGGTGCACAATTGAAGCAGTTCTGTAAGGATTTTGCCTGTTCTATTAGATCTCCACCAGGAAGGAGGAGCTGCAAAAGGCACTGAGGGCCTGGGTGACAACGAGGCGAGGGGGCACACAGAGAAGGAAAATGAGGCTAGGGAAGTGCAGAATATAAACTTAACTGAGTGTGATTCTCCTTTACCCTGACTAGAGCGATGGTCCTTGGTTAGACAGGGGGTAATCTGACTGCTAACCAAAGACCCCATTTCTAACACAATAAAAATATGTGATAAAAATAACTCAAGGAGTCAAGCAATGTGAGAAAACTTAGAATGCCATCAAGTCAAAGGCCTGCATTGTAGGACTGAATGGCATATTTTGACACAACTTGCAAAACAAAAGCAGGTGATGCCATCTCAGAGGATAATTCCCAGTAGACCATCACTGTGCTAGAATAAGTACATTATTCCAAAATGTGTCTCATGCCAGTTGAAAGTTCTTAATTTCTGAGAAAGTATATTAGGTGTTAGAAAAGGAAAGCCTAGGGCATTCAGGAGCAGCAAGCAATAACACCATCCCCTGTATAAAAAAACATTTCAAAATCATGTCAGACCTCAAGTACTATATCTTCCCCGGAGACCTCAATTTCTACTTTGATGACTCAGATGACACCAATACCATAAACCTGCTCAAAAGCTTTGGCACCCTCAGCCTCACTCAACTTGTCACCAACCCCAGGCATACTGCAGGACAGGCACTCAACCCTATCTTCATGACCAGTGACAGAGTCAATTACAGCCACATCTCCAAACTCACTGGTATAGACCACGCCATCATCCGCTTCACCATCACAGGTCCTCAGGGACCACCGCCAAACCTCCCAACACCTCTCACTGTAGCTGCAACAAAGTAGCACAGGCTCAATTGATTCACGTACTCAACGCCTTCCACCCGGACCCTGCAACCAACTTAGAATAGGCTGTCAAGAACTTCTCCAACTGGATCACTGATTCCTCTGACAGAGTCACCCACATCAAGTCTACAAAGCCAAAAAGACCCTCCAAGCAGGCCAGCTGGTACACCACAGATCTAAGAAACATAAAATGCAACTGCACGCAACAGGAGAGAAGATGACAAACCATCAAGGACACTACAGATTGAGCACCCTACAAAGCTTCACTCAACCAACACCACCAAATCATGAGAAAGATGAAAAGGAGTGCCCCTGCCAACCACATCAAGGACAGCGCCAGCTGCAGTAAATAACTATTCAACATCATCAGAGAGTTTCTCCAACAATTCAGCCTCTGGGAACATCATCACACCCTCCCAGGAACTCTGCAACAAACTGGCAGACTTCTTCCAAAACAAGATCTCTGACTTCTGCAAACACTTTGGGCCACAACCTACCTCCGCTGGCATCTTCTGCCTCATTATCCCCACAGAAGATAACCACTGCTACCTGCTAATCACCTGGGACCTGCTCACCACTCAAAGCACCTCTGCCATCATGAACTCCTCCCACCCTGGTGCTCCAATGGACCCCTGTCCCCATTACACCTTCAACCTCCAGAGCAAGACAATCAACAACAAATTCTCCACAATGTTCAATGCATACTCACCGTGACCACCTTCCTCGAGAAAAGGAAACATGCCTAAGTCAAGTCCTTTCTTAAGAAACTGTCTCTAATCCCAGCAAACTTAAGAACTTCTATTCCATCTTTCTGCTGCTCTTCCCAAGGTCCACGAAAAAGCCATCAACCGTCAACTGACTGGACACCTGGAGAACAGCAACCTTCTGCACATCTCCCAGTCTGTATTCTTCACCAACCTCAGCACCCAAACTGCCCTCACCAGCACCACAGATGACATCAGAGCCCTTCTTGATTGAGCATCCCTGATCCTCCTAGACCTTTCAGCAGTGTTTTACACCATACTCCACTACACCCTTAACAAGAGACTCCAACACATCAGAATTCAAGGTGATGCCCTCAGGTGAATCGCCTCCTTTCTCACTGGATGAACCCAGAGAATCTGTCTACCTCCCCATGCGTAACAACACAAGAGCATCATCTGTGGTGTCTGTTCAGCACCTACATGGCCCCCCTTCCGGACATCGTCAGAACCCATGGACTAAACATAATTTCTTATGCCAACGGCACTCAGCTCACCCTTTCAATGTCAGAAGAGCCCTCCACCACAAGGGAAAACTTCCATGGGTGTATGACATCGTCGAATGGATGAATGACAACTGTCTGAAACTCACCACAGAAAATGGAAGAACTGATCTTCTTGGATATCACATACCCGTGGAACGACTCATGGTCACCTGTAGAATAGGACCCTCACCCATACCTACAGACCGTGCCTGCAACCTCAGCAGCATCCTAGACAGCAAGCTCACAATGAAAAATCAGATCAACACAGTCTCATCCACCTCTTTCCTCTCTCTTTGCATGCTTCACAAGATCTTTAAATGCCTTCCTATTAACACCAGACATGTCATCACCCAAAACCTAGTCATCAGCCAGCTCAACTACACAACGCACTCTACAGAGGACTCACCTCTCACCTCCTGAAGAGACTCTAGACCATGGGTACTCACAAACTTTTTCTTGGGGGCCAAAATTGCAGTATGGTTTGCGGCCGAGGGCCGCACTGAAGTGACAGCAGGGTTGGGGGGCGGGGCTTATAGGGGGCACAACCACCCCGCCCCCTTTTTCAAAACATAACATACACACACAGCGCCATCTGCACACAGTGCCATCTGCTCTCACCCCTACCACAGTAACACACACAGCGCCATACACACACAGCGCCATCTGCACAGAGCGCCATCTGCTCTCACCCCTACCGCAGTATCACACACAGCGCCATCTGCTCTCACCCCTACCCCAGTAACACACAAAGCGCCATCTGCACACAGCTCCATCTGCACACAGCGCCATCTGCTCTCACCCCTACCCCAGTAACACACACAGCGCCATCTGCACACAGCGCCATCTGCTCTCACCCCTACCCTAGTAACACACACAGCGCATCTGCAAACAGCGCCATCTGCTCTCACCCCTACCCCAGTAACACACACAGCGCCATTTGCACACAGTGCCATCTGCCCACCCCTACCCCAGTAACACACACACAGCGCACACACACAGCGCCATCTGCTCTCACCCCTACCCCAGTAACACACACAGCGCACACACACAGCGCCATCTGCTCTCACCCCTACCCCAGTAACACACACACACAGCGCACACACACAGCGCCATCTGCTCTCACCCCTACCCTAGTAACACACACACAGCGCACACACACAGCGCCATCTGCTCTCACCCCTACCCCAGTAACACACACACACAGCGCACACACACAGCGCAATCTGCTCTCACCCCTACCCCAGTAACACACACACTACATTAAAAACAAATAAATAAATAACCAAAGAGCCTTACCTGCCTCAATAAAGCACTGTAAAGATGCCACAAATGTAGAACGGCAGGCAGGCGGGAGGCAGATGTGGAGCCGGTGACAGGAAGCAGATGAAAAAGCCCCGTAAAAGTTAGCTGCAAGCGCTGACTTTTAAGGGGCTTTGGCTTCCAGGATCATCATGGAAACGCCATAATAATGGCCGCCGTACGTAAACATAGAGGAGGGCCGCGGGAGCATGCTCAAAGAAGCCACTATTGCGCATGCTCCAGCGGCCCTCTTCTATGTTTATATACTGCGGCCATTATTATATGGCGTTTCTTGGACGTGTCTGTCGCTCTAGACCATAGAATACTCTGCAGCCAAACTCATCCTTGACCTCCCCAAGCATACCATATCACCCCACCACAAGAATCTCCATTGTCTCCCCATTCAGAAGAGATGCCACTTTAAGATGCTGATCCATACCTACAAAGCGTTGCAAAACCAAGGACCAGCATACATCAACCACTGACTCCCCCTCCCTTCTCTAATCTCACACCCCTTGCATACATTTAAGCCACAGTGGAGGATGTTTCTTCTCCTCTCTTGAAGTCAGGGCCTGGGACGACCCCTCTCTATACCTCCACACCTCACTCGTGCTGCGGGAATTCATGAAAGGACTCAAGACCTGGCTGTTTGAATGAGCTGCCGCAGCAAGAATCCTCATTGTCTGGATACCTTCACTGTGATAAGCCATGCTTTACAAGTCTTGTTTGCTTGACTGATTGAATGAAGTATTGCTTAAAATATATTTGTTAATTCAAAAATGAACATGCAACTATGAATTCAATATTAGAGCATGTAGCTGTAAGAAAGTGGTAAAGTCTTGAATCACAGAACAAGAAACCGCCACGCAATTATTGCTGCAGATTCAATGACAAGGTCACCAAGACAAAACCTCTGCTATTGTGTGCCATTAGCTGCTGAGATATATCAACAGGCCATCAGAAGAGTGTTTTGGTACATGGTGAATGCATGTATTTACATCAATAACATCTTTGCATTTGGGGTCTCACATGAATAAAATGACACTGATCTACAAAGATCATGCATGGCACTGCCACAAGAAAATCTCATACTCACTTCTGACAAGTGTGAATTGTTCAAAAAGAACCTGAAATTCTATTGACATAGATTTTCAGTGTGGTGTATTCAACTAGAAGTGGAGAAAGTAGACACCCGTGTTCAAACTGTTCCAGCACTTAGCATCAGCACATTGTGTTCTTTGCTGGGCATGGCCAGTGATTATGTCTAAAATACTGAAGAATAGACAATGGTGAGCATTCCATTGTGAGACCTGCCCAAATAAATCAGATGTTTAAAATGCTGACTGTAGGGCATGCTTTGACCCATGCGAGTAAGCCTACATCAACCATTCAGCGGCATGGACTCGCAATGATGAACTGTGTCATATATATAGTACTCTTCAGCGGTAGGGCAGTCACTCTGCTGCTACTTGTATTGAAAAATCACAAAGAGCAATTGATGCTCACAACATTTGGTAACTCCAAAGCAAACGTGCCACCCAGAATTGAATGAGGTGGCATAATACTGCAAGAAATCAGCTATTTTGTAAAGTAGAAACTGGGAGCACATTGAAATCTGGCAGACTAGATTTCCACTCACACATTTAGAAAGTGACACTCATCTGTGGAACAATATCTTAAATAAAGCTTCAAGATAAGAAATACAAAGGGCCTCATTACGCCTTCGGCGGTCAGTGAAATGCGTGATGGGGCTGTGCCTGGGGGCCCCTGCACTGCCCATGTTATGTGCATGGGCAGTGCAGGGGCCCGAAGGGGCACCCGAGTCACCCTTACCGCCAGCCTTTCCATGGCGGTGTTTACCGCCATGGACAGGCTGGCGGTTGGAGACTCATAATCCCTGCCCTGGGGATTATGACCGCCTGGCGGTCAGTTGGAGGGGACGGCGGTATGGCCGTGGCTAATGCACCATTGTCATAATTCACTGCCGGTACACCGCCAGACTGTTGGCGGTGTTACCGCCAGTGTACCGCGGGCCACCAGGGTCATAATGAGGCCCAAAGTGTCAGTATCAGTAAAAGAAAAAGAAACCTAAAGAGCAGTGGCCAACAGTCTACAGTTTGTTGAATAATCTATCCATTCTCAATGCCGGAGGCATCAGAAGGGCATGAGGACACATAACCAACATGTGGAAGTGATTAAAACATAGTATTCAGACTTGTGCAAGAAGAACTCACCATAAGTTCTGAGCGTAACAACGAGGAATATGCACATTGTCATCTTTAAATGTCTGAAGATATGACTTGGATATCTGGTACACAAAAGTCCAAAAGTTCCATAACTACCAAGAACAAGCTCAGATATCAGATCTAGTTTCTTCATTATTCACTATCGTGAGAAGACCCTCATAGAATGTTGTCTTGGTCATTGCATGGAAAAGTAAAACAAACCATTCCGGTTGCAGACGTCTGAACTACCTCATGGATAAGGGGAACTAGCCATGCTGAATGTCTCTGCATTCATGGCAAAAAGGAAATATCTTTTGTTGTGACAGATGAACTCACAGTTCACCACTTTCACAGCGCCATTATAAACAATTGCGGAAAAAAGTGTTGCAGCTCTAGTTGTATTCTTTCAACCTTGGTTATTGTGGTCACTGCTAGGAGGAAACATAGACAACCATTAATCATTCACAGGTTTGAGATATTTGGAGAATACATGAGCAGTATCAGTGAATCACATCACCATTGCCAGAAGCCAACAGCATGTGAGAGGTATTCATTGGGTAAATTAATTTAATGGTAGAACAAACAGAAGACAAACACTGAGCAATAGCGAAAATTCGATGCCAAGTATGAAGAATGTACAGCAACAACAACCAGTACACCACTTCAAAATGTCCAATCGAATTGCCGTATGAGAGGCTGTGTTTTAGTACTTGGTAAGAGAGTTTTGGGTCAAACAGACTAATTACAAGAGAAATTATTAGTGTATTCTTGATTTCCCTTACAAACAGGGCTTGTGTAATGATCTTTTCTCACCTTAGCATGGAATCAGAATTTCTTACTTCTAGGGACATGAGATGCCTATTCAACTGGCAGGTCATGACTTGCTCTAGAAAATGCATTCCAGAATATATCTTAGTAGCCTGATATCATCTGCTCTGGACCCCAGGACAATTCTATTACATGCTACTTACAAGAGGTTTAACCATCCTCTTTTTGCTAGGGCAAAAATGCCAATGTCAATGTTTTGGCAGGGTAGTGGCAGATACATAAAGAAGGATAACAACATCTAACTAACTGTACTTTCACTGCTTCCTACCCTATGGCCAAAGCACACAGGCGTATACATCTTTTAACTTCCTCTACCCCCTGAGTTAGGGGGCTCTTTACAGACAGCAAGACATCTTAGATATTTAGAATAAGATGGTGGCTATTTAGAGGTAGTCTTCTTCCATCCCCTAGCCAACCTTCATCTGTTCTGAGACCACACACATTTTAACCAACCTTCAGTCCCACACTGCAAGGCCTCTCTTCTGGACTAGTAAGCCTTGGGACAAATTAGTAATACATCAGTGCAATACTATACTATTTCTCAGAGGGGATAGACAACAACAGCTGGTAAAAGAGTTTTTCTTCACACCTGTGTGCTGCTTCAAGGTCACTTTAGTAATGGTTTTCCCAAGAGAAAACCACGGTGCAAAAGCAGTCTGTTTGCTTTTAGTGATATTGGAGCTCTTCACATATATGTGGACTGTAGGTAGCACTGTGAGGTCCTTTATTTACAGGACTGAAATCTAATGGCATCCACCCAAGATGCATTACAACTTCAATACCTAGTGCAAGAACTTTCGGGGGAATCTTCAACGGAAATCTGTTATTCCAGTCAGACTCCCAAGACTTGTTTTTTATGCCTGATGTAGCAGAAACTTTAGTGCTGTCCCTCAGGTCACAGAATTCATACATATATGACAATTTACTAATGGTTTGACTGTAGAAATATGCACTGAGAAGGCATTTTTAATGTGCATTTGTTTAGACTAATGTTAGAGCCTGAGACTTTAGAATAATAGTATGTAATAAAGCAATATTTGACTTCTGATTAGTGGTTTAAATACATTTGCAAAAATAAAGAATTGCATTTCCACGTTATGCTGACTGAAATGTATTAACTGAGTTATTTTGCTTGAAGTTATTGAAATCTAAATGTTAATGAAGAATTATTAATGAAAAATTTAAAGTTGGTGTATTAAAATGTGTTTTATTTGATGCTTTTCCATAACATGAGAACATGAACTTTCGTTTACATTTTGTTCCCATGAGAAGACTAGCTTTGGTAGTAGAGCCCAAGGGGCATATTTATACTCCGTCTGCGCCGAATGTGCGTCAAAGATTTTGACGCACATTTGGCACAAACCTTGCCCCATATTTAAACTTTGACGCCCGCGGATGACAAAATCCCGCTGTGTGCGTCATTTTCTGAATGCGGGAAACCGCCTTGCGTTAATGATATGCAAGGTAGGCATTCCGTCCAAAAAATGACTTAAACAGCCATGCGTCGTATTTATGCTTCCGGGCAAAAAATCCTGCAGGGCCGGGAGGCGGAGGCGGAAAATGATGCACAGCACAATTTGCATAAAAAATTAACACCTGGGTCAGGGCAGGCGTTAAAATGGGGCAAACACACCTGTATTTAATCAGAACACACAGAAGCAACAGCAGAGCAGCAAAAGGGAGACATGGAGGTGCTTCTCATCCATCATATACTGCAGGTAGAGTCGGGGTACAGAAGGATGGCCCACCGATACAGGGACGAACGGGCCTCCAGAGCCTGGAGGGCATTACCACAGGGTGGCCCTTCTTTGCCCACCACAGCGACCACCAGCACCACCACCACTACCACCCAGGTGGCACCACCAACAGCTGTGACCGTTGTGCCAACAACATCAGGAAGTGCTCCAGGCCCTAGCACTGGACCACCTTCAGGGCAGCCCACAGGCATTGACCATACACGGCCCCACACTTCCTCAGCTGGCACACAGACCACCCCAGCTGCAACTATTGACCCTGCTGCTTTTGTGGACATGAAGCGCAAAATGAGTCGCCTGCGGCAGGATGTTCACCCTATCAACGGACGGGTGCGGTCCATTAAGCAAACCCTCCGGAGGGCCAACCTCTAGACATTTTTGATAGACATGATTTCCTCCCCTCCCTCCTCTTTCCTTATTCTTATACTTTGTGGGTTTAGGGGGCTTAGTGTTAGGTTAGTATAGGCTGTTAGTTTAGTTAGTGTTAGTGGGTGGGGGTCCTGATTATTTCAAATGTTTTTTTTTTAGTGTGTGGGTGGGTGGGTGGAGAGCTATGTTGGGGTTCCTATGTGTTTTGAAAAAAAAAAAAGAAATTATAAAAAAAAAGAATTTACAAAAAAATATATATTTGTTTAGTATAGGATAGTATGTGATTAGGTTAGTATATGTTGTCCTCCATGTGTCCCGTCTCTTAATGGGTGTGGGGGGTTGATATTTAGAATGTTTCGTTACATGTGATAAGTAAGTTTAGCTTAGGTTAGTTATGGACAGTTGTGAGTAATGAGTAGTTAGGGTAGATTAGGGTAGGTAAGGCTTGTCCCCGAGTTTTCTCTTCTGTTATTACCATTTAATAAATATGTAGTGGACCCTTTACAGTATGTGTAAAATGCTTGTAGATCAGGGCCTTTGCATAAGTGTACATGAATTCTGTTGTATTACATTTGGGTCCTATGCTACAAACAAATCCCAACTGAGCTCTAACATTGGCAGCTACCCCAGAGCTACCTTGCAAAGATTTGACCATTCATTGCAACCACCAATCACAGTTACTATGGATCCCAATGTGTTGTTTTCATTAAGTATGTTTTCAATGTCACATACTGTACTTCCAGATTTGGTATTGGGGACACTGTGTTATGTCTGACTGCAGTGTGATGTTCAAGGAAACCCTTATTAGCTGAGTGGTAGTAAGCACTCTTGTAGCATTGTGTTCATGACTCACATAGATCATTTGTGATACTGTTCAGCATGATTACTTATTTGGATGTACACTCAGACACATTCATCCATGCAGTTTGTTGACTGTTTGCTTAGATTTGTGGGCAATGTTATATGCGTTAGTATTGCATTGTGGCAACATTTTGCTGCCACTATTTAATGACTTAGATATCCCTTGAGGAAGCATTATTCTGTCCAACACAGCATTATGGTGTATGGTTTCTCTTTTCATCAGATATTACCCTCAGGAAGGGCAGAGTATGGTGCAATCCAGGCCACTGTGCATAGTTAGCAGACTACATTATTTCGGGACAGTTGTATTGACAAGCTGTGTAATTTGACAGGAGGCAAATTTCAGTGATCTACTGCACGGTTGATGTGTCACATTACACAGAGAGAAAGTGGTTGTGGAAGTGCGATTTATTGAAAAGTGCTGTAGTGCTATATGTACATTGTCCATGATTGTGAGTCCATTATAGTGACATCTTGCATTGTGATCCTACACAAGTGCTAAAGGAAAATGCATTTGACATGCTGGGGTGATGTGTCAGACAGTGCAGAGGGACAGGATTTGCCAATCAGTAAGTGAGAGACAAGCACTGGGCAGGCTGACAAGATATACAGTGGTTTGCAGAACAGTCATTGAGTACAGTTGTTGCAAGACTGGCATGTTACAAAGCGCTGGACCTTGGTAATAGGTGGCCATGTGGAAGGGACTAGTGCTTCTGGGTACTTTTTTTGTGTGAAGGTGGTCTGTTCCATGTCTTCTTCTTCTGATGTGTGTGTTGCCTCTTCTGTCCTTGTTGGTGGTGGTTGTGAATGGGCAACACACACCTCAGTGTTTGAAGACGTGGAGTCAGACATCCCAGTCGCTGCTACCTTAAGGTCTTAAGGGCAGTACTGCTGTAAGGAGGATCTGCTGGTTCTTGAGAATAGCTGCCACATCATGATGGTAGGCAGCCAGGTCGGCCCTGAGGGGTTCAATGTTGCATTTGTGCACGCGTTGACAGGATTGCTGTTGTAGGTGTTGGGTCAACTGTATTACAGCTGTGCTGCTTTCCTTCAGCCTTTTTTCTACTTCCTGCAAGATAGCTGTTCGCCCTTGCATAGCTGCTGCCTATTCTTCAGTTGACGTCATGCACAAACGCACCCCCTCTAGGCTGGCTGCCATAGTTTGCATCCCCACATGCTCCTCCTTGGCCAGCTCCTGCTGTACTCCAACTACAGTTCTCTCAAAGCTGGTGCCTGTGTCATCTGAGTCCTCAGCTGTATTGGAGCTGGCACGTCTTACAATTGGGGTTGTGGGTGGGTCTTCTGTGATGGCTGCTTGTTCTGTGCTCCTCCTTGTGAAAGAAGGTGGGGTCTGGAGGGTTCCAAGGACATCTTAGAGGGTCTTATGGCTGATGTTTGTCAGCTCGTCATCCATGTCATCAGGGTAGTCCTGGACAGGCATACCCACAGGAGATCCATCGTCTTCTGCAATGCAATAGGGTACAATTAGTGTATCTGTGTTGTGGCATTGGTGATGTGACATGCCTGCCTTGTGATGATTTCACATTGTGATCGTGTTTCCTGTTCATTGATCCAGTCTTTCAGATGGGCATTCTCCCAGGCCTATGCCCCACCTGCACGTCACATGTATTGTGGTAAGTTATTAGACTTGTCGGCATCATCTCCTCTTGGTGTTGGTTAAGGCCAAATAGTGATCTGCCACCTTCTTGTCCTACTCAACCGTCCGTCTACATCCATTCTCATGGTGAGACCTTTCACTGGCTGTGGGTGCTCTGATGGCACTAGCAGCACACTTAACAATCTGGACCTCCCCAGTCTCTGATCTTTCACATCCACTTATATGTAGCTGAAATGTAGCGTATCCTATGCATTGCATTGTTATGGCACAATATGGATGTTAGCATTGGTAATGTGTACAGCTGATGTTGGGGAATGTGTGGAGATTGGATTGCCCTGACAGTCGTAGCAGTGTCCTATTTCCTCCTCTGACTGTGCAGGTGTATTTCAGTGACCAGTTGCATGTGTCCTACCCCTCAATGCTTTTGCCTGAGCAGTATGACATTTGGGATGTTGCATTGTGACCCAGGCACAGGATGGACCCTGGCATATGCAGCATGGGTGTGACATTAGTGCTGTGTACCTCCTAATGTTGTAAATGTTTTTAATGTTGATGACATTGGCTGATGTTTGCGGCAACTATGGGCATTCACAAATGACAGGACTGGAACATTTGTCTTGTTTCAGGGGATTGTTAAAGTTGTCATCCTCAGCCCACTAATTTAGATGTTAATGATCCATGGGGACGTTACTGCCATTGGCTACTTGACCAGCACACACAGCGGAGGTGGTAATGGCAACTGTTGTCACTGTTACATTCCAGTTGTCGGTATGGCTAGAGGTTGTTAATTGTGCCCTAGTTAATGTAGGGGGTATAGTGGCTGACGTGTGACGGGATGTCAGTTTGACGTTGTGCCCTTCCCTCCTGCCGTGGCTTTACCTTTGCTCCATTGTTGGCATGGCAGCATACACCCATGGAACTGTTGTTGGTGTTGTGTTATGGTGTGCCCCAGCTTTTCTCTGTACAGCCCATGCCCCCATGCCATACCCCTTTACCAATGCCACTCCATGTATATCATGACTTCCATGCATTTTGTGGTCGGTATCCCCCCCTCCGGTTGTAGTTGACATTAGTACATTTTAATTCCCCATGCGACTTATGGTGCATGTGTGTTGTTTCCTGGTTCCTGGTTGTCTGCGCTGTCCTGTCCTTGAATCCCTGCGACGATCTCCTCAGGGATGACAGTTGCGACCATCTCCTCCATGTGGTCCAGGGCCTCCTGGTGTGCTGGACTCCCCCCTCCAGTGTGCAGTGCTGCCTTCCTGTTCCTGGCCATCTTTTCCTTGGTCCTGCGCTTGCAGTCATGCCAGCATTTCTTGCACTCGATTACTGTTCTGCGTACTTCTGCCACACTGTTAATCTTGTCAACAATTTGTTGCCATATTGCCTCTCTCCTACTGATTGGCGACTTTGAGGTGACAAACAGTTGGTGCTGGTGTTCCGTCACCTCTTTCACCAGAATTTCCTGTTCCTCTGCACTGGGTCCTCCTGGCTGGTTCCTGGTCTGTTGTCATCTTCATGGGGTCTGTACAGGCATCTGGGATCCATTTTGGCTCTCCTCTGCTGAAATGGCTGTGTTTGCGGGGAATTTTGACGCTATTGCGTCAAAAAACGCTGCATATCCGGTTTGCGGTGTCGTAAATCGACCCACAGTCATTTCTGCCGCGTTAACGTCGTTTTGCTTTACGACTTGACGCTGCAGTGTGCATTAAAAAAAAAGACTCACACCTGTGGTTTGCGCCTCTGTGCGTCAAAGTATAAATTTGACACCTGCACGGTGCACCGAAATGGCGTTAGCCGGCGGTAATATTTTTGACGCAAAACTGCGCAGGCGCAGTTTTGCGTCAAAAAGTATAAATATGGGCCCTATTGTTTTACACATAGAGAAATGTAGAAAGTTGACCTTGGATGAAAACCCTGGACTGTGGACTAGCAATTTAAACATTTGTTTTGAACTCTTGTGGAACTAAATGGGTGGATGCTGATCCCATGACAGACCTGGTAACAGACGCTAATGTTACAGCTTGGAGTTGTGTAATCGATTTGTATTGGATGATTCCCCTTCAAAGTAAAATTAACTGCTGCCCTGAATGAATCAGATTGCTGTATGAACTTTGATATGTCGTTGCCATGTTGGACTATGGTTAGATCTTTCAGATTTCCCCTTGTTTGGCGATCCTATCACATTCCTGAAGATGAAAAGCTGAGCCCCTTTTCCTGTATCCTGAATACTGAACCCCTTGTAGAAGTATGTTTCTTTATGCCTTGCCCCTTTGGAATGCCTTTTTGGATCTTAGAGATTTTCTTCCTACCCCCTGCAGAAGACTCTTGACCAAGCTTCTGACATGCTGATGCTTTCCCTTTTTATCTATCTTTTGCCCACCTTAGTCAGTAGTCTGCTGCCCGAGATGTCCTTTTTC
Source organism: Pleurodeles waltl (assembly GCF_031143425.1). Classification (NCBI taxonomy): domain Eukaryota; kingdom Metazoa; phylum Chordata; class Amphibia; order Caudata; family Salamandridae; genus Pleurodeles; species Pleurodeles waltl. Next base: position 743,741,650 of record NC_090446.1, on the reverse strand, counting down.
CAAATTCTTGTTGTCCTTTTTGGTTTTTTTTGTCCTTTGCCTTCATGTGTTCCTCCCCACACATGTATCTTCCTGATTTGGGTAATTTTCGAGTTTTCTGGTCCCCAGCTAAACTGAACTCTGCTAGTTTGAAATTGACTTGATGCTTAACAAAGCTGAGCAAAACTTGATTTCTGTATCACAGATAATCTTATTGATGTTTTGCATTTCTCTTCTTGAATGTTTAGTTTTGTTAATGCTAGTTCGCCTGAACCTAATTCGCCATCTTGGTGATTTTGTTTCTTTATAACTTTGTCTTGCGAGTTGTCTACATGACTTTGAGCTTAAGTTTGTAATAAACCCACTTAACTATATTCCTGACTGGAGTTTTCCTTGTGTGGCTTCATTTGTCATACCGTGCAACACAGCGGTTTTTTATTTCAATTGTTTTAATGGTACTACCACATCCTATGCAGGGTCCAAAGATCTCTTGGCCACGAAAGGGCATTGATTCCCCTGAAGGATGAAAATGCTTCAGCATGCCAAATGATACAATACTAACTTTACTTCAGTCAGAAGACATCACATAGATTTCTGTATCCAAGTTGTTAATGGAGTGGAGAGTGACGCCACACTTTAGCTCCATTAGACTAGAACCATAATTGGCCAACCACACACTAATTAATAATCACAACTTTTGAAGCTGAGGTAGCAGGTATTTTTGATCTTACTCTAAGGGTATAATCATAATACAAACTATACCCCTGGTCGTAAGGAACATTTATTAATCAATGAGAAGAGATGACTAGGGGTTAGTATTTATATGTGATACTATAAGCAATGACATCATTTGGCTCAACAGAAAATGACAAAGAGAGTTGAAGTGAATTTAAAAAGGATTTATTAACAATTTTCTTCAGATATAGGTCAAAGTATAATCTTTACAAATTTATATTGTCTAAAAGCCAATATTTTGGCATAAGGAAAACATTACATGTGCCAACATTTTACAACCAATACAAAATATCAAGAAAGTGTGTTCAATAAAGGAAAACCCCTAATCTAAATTAAGGAAGGATTTGTTGTAAAAGACATTTTGTTGGGCAAATAGATAAGGTGTCATCTTCAGCAAACCAAATGAAAGTTTCTAATGAGAGAATAAGAATGCTCTGGCATGAAGCCTTTGTGCTTACATTTTGCAGATTTGCAGAGGTGAGAACGATTTTTTGAATTTGAAGTCAGTGATCTCTTTCTAGTGCACAAAGTGTGTGAAACACAGCAAGTGAGATAGTTCATACATAGTCTAAAGAACAAAGGCTAACATATATCAGCAAAACTCTCGTTGCAATACACCCATTCCCTTCCAAAATCTAGGAGCAGGTAAACTCCCTTGTTTCATGTCTTTACAATGGTTCATAATGTCTATGTCTTTGAGTTACACGGGACGTATTCTCTGGTTTGTGCAGCTCTTCACACTTGTTGCACTTCCTAGCATCTTCCCAGTGAGAACCTCACTGTGAGTCGTCTGGTACATAACAAATGTGTATTCACTAGCTAGTAGAAGGGTTTTGGAAAAATACAGCATCTGCAGTGGGACCAAATAAAGTAAAGCATCTCCTGCAAAACAACTGTAAAAATATTTGAGCAAGCCCCTTAGCCTTATATGTGTCAATTTGACATTCAAAATTATATTAATATTAGACTAACATAATTCAATACACCGTGTTAACTCGTGTATTTATAATAGCTAAGTGCTGTTCCAAACTACACATAATAAGATAAGTAGGCATATTGCATTTAATATTGTAAATCACACTTGTAAATGAAATGTGTTCACACTCCATGGACTTAACAGGGAATTTAACATTCTACGATTTATTTACTGCCCAGTTTTATATTTTGTGTAAATTCATGGGGAAGTGACCCAAAAGGCAGCTTGTCAATAATAGCGATTTCTTTCTGAATAGACAGCGCCTTTAGTGGAGATTTTTATAGCTCAGAAAAGCAAAAGTTACAAATGCTTATCTTTTCCTCAATCGCGTAACCCAGATTGCGCACTGAATTTAATTTTTCGGTATTTCAAGTGAAAGCCCTTCACAGATCTTGAAAGGCAGACTGTCATTAAATATTCTCCTGGGCTGAAGACTTCCTGGGGAAAAGCGCATTTTGCAAAACAACACGAGTTAAGTGGTTCCAAGTAAATAGAAGAGAGCGGTTATTCAAAGAAAATGGCCATCAGGGGATATTATATGTTGTGGATTTCGAACGTAAATTTAGACAGTGTCATAAAGTAGTATAACTATTTTAAACTAAATTGTATATGCATGCTAAGAAGTCAACGACACAAAATGCTTCTTTTTTTCAACCGAAAAATCGGCTCTGAGATAACTAAAAGGTTATTATCTGAATATTATACATTTTGACATTTACTTTTTATAGAATGTTCTATAGAAAAATGTACTGCCCTCATTACAAGTGGTACATAAAATTACGAAACCTATGGAGACGTCTGTTTGAGTCAGACTTGGAATATAAAACTAAGCAGGCTTTACCTGCGGTGAGGATTTCTGGGTATGATAAAGTCCTACTCCAGGAATTAAATTTCGGCAGCTCAAATGTTTTTCAGCCAAAGTTGGAGGTTTGCAAGGGTTTCTGGGTAAAATTACCTAGTGAGAGCTGATTGACTCAAAAGCCTCATTTACTCCTCAAAGGGAAGCAATCAAGGAAAAGGTGTTGGCTTACAATTTGCATATTCAACACTAGCAGAAACACTTTGAGGGCATAACCTCCAACCCTTGGCTGCAAAAATGAAGGCAAAACTGATTCCCACCCTCTCATATGGCGGTAAAGTAATGATGGGCACTGACGCCACCTTATTGGATACAATTGTAATAACAACCTCTACACAAGTATTTCAGGTGCTGAGATCTGTAGCGCCCACACAAGTTATGCTTGAGTTCTTGCTGACAAAACAGACACTTGGTAGGCCTCGAGTGTTTGTAAAATGCTGCCATAAACTGAGACCCGCCACTAATGGCTCGCAAACTAACTGGCCCAATCTGAAATCAAACTCCGAGGAAAAGGCCACTATAAAATGTATTGGGGGAGGACAGTATAGAAAAGCTAGGGCTGGATGAGTTATGGAACCGGGATACCTCTGCAGAGAGTATTCAGAAGGGTGCTTAACAAAAGTATCAAGACGTAGAGCTGGATAGGGGATAAAGGAGAAGTGGCCAAGCGACCTCACAGGTGGCTGGTGTTGAGCTCCTACAACGACCAAAAGGATCACTCTCTTTTAGAAGCTGCTTACATCCTGAAAGTTAAACAGAATGTTCTGTTACTGAGATTGGGAGAGCTCCCCACTCTGGATTTTTTATCGAAATGTCAGGAAAAGGACCAACGAGGGGATATGAGATGTCGCATGTGCCATCCCTCAAATGAAACATTGCTGCATGTTCTCTGGATTTGCCCAAGTATAGGGCAACAGCGGCGGTCCCTGCTGATGAAGGATTTAAGGCACTGGGCATTAGACCATGTATATTGGCAGCAATATAATCACTGGACCCAAAGAATACAATGCTTAACATCCAACTGGTGCAGTTTTTGGGCCTTTTTAAGGACCTTGTTAAGAAGAACTTTGTGATTCATACAGGGGTTAATGCTACCAGTCACAATGGATTCCTCCAAGAGAATATGGTTCCACACATGTTACGGCGGGCTGCTAGGGAAACAAAGGGTACACTCATTTCTTACCTCATCAATTTGAGTGGTCCAGTTGGTATTAATATTTTTGATGTCACCTAGAATCTTTTTCCCACAATGTTATGATGGACTGCTTGGGCAAAATATGAATTATGAGCCCCTATCCAGTAAATCGAGGGTTAGTTTTCATATGAATTGATATATGCAGCATGGCACTTTATCCGTGAGTTTGCATAGAGGTTTCCAATGAATTCCATGGAATGCATCATTGCAATATCTGTGTGGGAAACAGTTAGGGTTACGGTGGGCTGCTCGGGTGATATATGACGTACTATCCCCTTTCCCACCAAACTGAGGGTCAGTACACATACTAATAGATATATGTACTATGTCACTTTATCCAAGAGATTGGCAAACATTTGTTTGGAACTCTTCTCTGTAATACCTATGTGGGAAACTGTTGATGCCAATTTTCATGGGCGGTAACCTTCCCGCTTGATCCTTATTTGTACCTTGGTCTTTAGGCACCAAATTGATCAACCACTTCTGTTATGCTTAATGGATCAGCGATGGAGGTAGCATGTCCACCTAAGGATGCTTCTAGTCTCCAACTGGCCTTGAGGGTGCAGGTTAAACTATATGTTTTATTCGCCTACTAGCACTACAGCACTTTTTCTTCATAGTAAAGGCTGTGATTATCTGCCCTTGTGCTAAGCAAAGGCACCAGTTCCTCTCTTAGATATTGTTTACATTCTATGCACCCAGGCACATTATAATCTATGTGCCCAAGTATTTGACATCCTATGTGCCCAGCTGCTTCCTGAGCCTCTAGGTTGTACCAAAGCTTCCATTCACCATATGGGAAACCACAGTAGAAACATTATACAAGCATTTGCCATCTTTTCCATGTTACCTGTCCACATAAGTACTTTTTCCCATGGTCTGGCAGGCTGTATACCTGATCTTATTATTATTTGTGGTGATATTAATTGCAGTTTCATAATGTGTACTGCACATGGATTATGGTGAGCTGCTTATCTTATTTTATTAATATTATCTATTGTAAAATTAATGGTAATTTGATAATGTGTATGGTTTATGCTTCTAATTGACTAATAAACACATTTTACTGCTAGTGAGAGCCACGCAAGTCACACAGTAATGGACCACTTTGGTTATCTAGTTTTCAGAAATATATGGGTTTTGTAGGCTACCCTGGGTGGTGGCACATACTAGCCTCAAAATTCACAGCTACCCACATTGTGAAAACCATCTTGTTACAGTGGAAAAATCGATGAGTCCATGTTGTGTTTTTAGCATAATTGTGCCCTCCTGGGAAAAACAGACATCTTTATTGGCAAATTAATGTGCTCCCCTGGAGGTCAGTCATTATGCTGAATGGGCTGTCCTCCACAGTTACTTTTAATATATTTAGGGGGTCATTATGACCCCGGCGGTGAGTGGTAATGTGGTGGCAATGCCGCCAAAAGGCTGGCAGTACATACCACCACATTATGAAATTAGCGGGTTGGCTGCAGGCAACCTGCCACTTCTCCACTCATACCGTCATGGTGGTATGAGCTGCCAGGCCGGAGACGTCTGTCTCCAGCCCAGCGGCTGGCATAGTACCACTTTATGAGTCTGCCTACCACCATGGTTTTCGTGGCATTAGCAATGAAATTCCTTCCCTGTTACCACTAGGTGGCTCCCCCACACCCCAACACTCACCTGACACCCCACACTCCCCTCCACCCAAACTCACCCCCACCCCCTCTGATCCTCAAACACACACTCCCACCCCCTTCAATCCTCACACACCTCCATGCCCCCATACACGCACACACCTGCAGACATGCACCACACATATTCCCAATCACTCACACTGGCATACACACATTCATACACACACTGGCATTCACGCATACTTCCAGACATGCTCACACACATTCTTACAACAATCACACTGACATGCAGACATACACTCACTTTACCATTCTTACACACATTCACTCACACTCATACAACCACTCAAACAACACAACACACACAGACGCATTCACAAACACACTCACACATTCATGCACACACTTAGACACACAACACCCCCCACCCTCTCACCCCCCTCCCCTGTCGGAAGCCTGACTTAACTTAGTCGAGAAGGTCTTCTGGCAGGGAAGGGGCACTGATACCGCCAGCAGCTCCCCACCAGCAGAACACCCTCAGGCCATATTACTGGACATAATACGGCTGGTAGCGTTCTACTGGTGTGGTGGTGCTGGTGGTAGCAGCGCCAGCTTACACCATCCGCCAGTATGATCACTGCTGGATTTCCTCCCTTATTGTGGCAGGAGTCAGGCAGTGTTCATAATATGGCAGACGGATGGTAGCCACGGGGATGGTATGTTGGCGGCCATCACCACGGCGGTAGGCGGTTTTTACCACCAATGTCATAATGATGACCTTGGGATAGCTGTGGTATCCTATGATAGGATGGTATTGGTGCTCCTTACATGACCAATAGCTACATTACATATAATCATTTTCATTTTTTTCAGCCATCAAGATGTTTGCTCTCCCCCCGGGATGCAATTGTACCCCCCAGGAGAAACAAAACATCTTCATGGACAAAAAAAAAGTGCCTGTAGGGAGTCAACCCACAACCAGAAAGGGCGAAGCCCCACAGTAACTTTTTCTGCATTTTATATAGATCAAACTCAACCTAAAGGGTGCACTCTACTTGTACATTACTTACATTACACAAGGCCATTTTCATTTCTTTAGCTATGGAGATGTTTGCATTCACTTATGGGGCACAACAAGGGAAAGCAAACATTTCCGTAGCCAGAAATAAAGTGCCCCTGGGTGTCATCCCATATGCAGAAACAGCTGACCCCCAAGCAATCATGTACTCCCTTTGGGGATGTGATACTACCTCAAAGAAAAGCAAACCTCAAATAAAAATATATATGCCACTGGAGTGGTCAGCCATTGTACCACAGGGGCAGACCCATGAACCATTGGCATGACCCCCTAAATCACTAAATGCTTATTGTCTAATGGTATTCCTAATCCGGCACGTCCACAATCCACAAGCAGGAAATGGTTTGTATAAGGCATCACTTGAAAAGGGAGATTATCCCCGCTCTGTCAATGCCTCCCACAAATCTGGGAGGCATTCCGCGCAGGGAAAACTCCACCAGATGCAAAAGTAATTTTCTTACCAACTATTCCTTCACTCCGGTGGGTGTTTGTGATGTGAGCTTGCCTCGCATCTCGCTGACATCAAAAATGGGCATTGCAATGGGTGGGGGGCTGAAGCAGAAGATATTCCTCTTCAGCCCCTCCCTTGATCATTAGAAAAGGAAACCCCCAGTACAAGCAACAGCGGTTACTTTCAAGCTCCCCCAAGTTTAGGCTAATGGCCGACAGATGCACTTGAAAGGGAAGGTGGCTGTCAGGCATTTACCCAACAGCCAGATGTAGGGTGTTGATGTAGCTCACTTCTGTGCATTGAAAAACATGTCAAGGCATGTTCATCAAAGGGAGTTATAGGGTACAATAAATCAAAGGGCTCTAAAGATAGGGTGGAGGAGCACTTTGCATTAGTGTTCAACAGCTCGCTTTAGAACTGTGCATTTTCCAATATGCCTATCTCTTTGTCCCCAATTTTGAGCACCTTTAGGATTGGTGCTATTTAACTTGCCAGTGAAATAAATACTTAAGGGTTCATCAGTTCAAATAAACAGTAACAGTTACTAGTTTGTACCAAAATAGGACGTGCGATGTACATTTTTGTACTTTCTGAAGCAAAATGTGCATGTTCAGGTATTTCACAAGTCTTTCTGTCAGTGTGCCCCGATTGGCCTGTTTGTGTCAGGATTCTACCATCCACTCACAAGGACCTTGTGGGGTTTGAAAAAAGGCCACCAACCACCAACTCACAGAACAGCTGGAGGCCAAGAGTCTTCTGCATCCCTCCCAGACCATATTCTGCACCAACCATAGCACTGAAACCGTCCTGATCACTGCTACTGAAGACATCAGAACCCTTCTCGAATTGGGAGAAATGGACGGCTTGATTTTCCTCGATGGCTCAGCAGCTTTTGACACAGAATCCCACCACACTCTCATCAAAAGGCTTCATCACATTGGAATCCAAGGATACACCCTCAAATGGATCACCTCCTTCCTTGCCGGAAGAGCCCAGAGTACCACCTACCATCTTTTACCTCAGAACCCAAGAACATTTGGGGCCAGATGTATCATGAAATGGCCTTGCAAATCGCAAAAAGCGTTTTTTAGGAAATCGCTATTTCCGAGTCGCAATAGGCCATGTATCATAATTGCGATTCGGAATTAGTGATTTCTTAAAGTTCGCTATTTGTGGTTTGCGAGGCCCAAATACTGAATCGCAATTTGCATTTTCACAAATTGCGATTTGGTAATTGAAAATCGCAAAATTGCGAGAACTCACACCTGGAGGAGCCTGATGACATCCCAAGCAGGAAGTGAGTCATCCCAGGCAGTTTGCAGGTGCCACACCCAAACCAGCGCTCAGAGAGAGTCAGCCCAGCCACACTGAGCAAGTCTCTGAAGAAGGCAGCACAGCAGAACAAACATGGACACCTCTGCCCAGGGAAAGGAGAAGGGAGAAAAGAAGCGCAAGCTGAAGTTTAGTGAGCAAGAGCTGTAGGTGCTCACAGAGGAGGTGGTCAGGAGCCATGACCGGTTGTTCGGCAAAAGCTCACTCCAGGTGCCTGAGAGTGTAAAACGCAGACTCTGGGCAGATATCCAGACAAAGATCTGCGCTGTTGGTGTGGCACAGCTCTCTGTGGAAGAAATCAAGAAGAGGTGGTACGACCTGTGGTCCCGTGCCAAGGAGAGGATGTCTCAATGAAGTGTGGCTCAATGGTTAGAGCGGCAGACCCTGATGCAGAAATCTGGCCCGGGACCAGGGTTCAATTCCCACCTCGGCGGGCCTTGGGTTCAATTTCCTCTGACCTGATAAATCTTGCATCAGTGCCTAATCTAATTCATGGGTGCAACTCTGGGCAATAGCTTGCTTAATCTCCACAACGGCCCCAACAGCGCTGGGATGCCTGGCTTCACCTTGGGGGTTGCCCTGGAGTGGGCACCTCACAGGGAAAAGCCAGAAGGGGTTCCACAGCGGTATGCGTACAGCACCTTGAGACGGGTGAGTAGTGCGCTATACAAGTACGAAGTTTACAGTTTTTACAGAGGATGGCAAGACGACTGCAGGAGGCCAGGAGGCCAGGTCACAGGAGGCGGACCACCCACAGAGACACCCTCCACCCCGATAGAAGACCTAGTGGAGTCCACACTCCTCCCGGAAGCAGTCAGTGGGGTCACTAACATTGACACATCCGGCACACCAAGTACCAGTAAAGGTAAGTGCAATATTGAAATGTAACCCCATATGTGTATGCACAAAACCCCCGTAGGAATTAGCAAGTAATGTAAAACATTGTGAAAAGTAGTCCATTCATCTTGGAAGCAACACAACAATGCCTTATGGGAGTGGTAGTCCACAACCCAGAGCTGAAAGTAGCACATACAATGTAAGAGGCAGAGCGACACACAGAAGAACACAACACCCACAACACAGTGAAGAAAAGTACCTGTACCTTTATTACCATTGTGTGACCCTAATTGTAACAAACATAACTGACATGCTGCATATTGTCGTTGAAGGTGGGCCAGGCCCAGCAGCCACAGCATGTGCCAGTGCAGGGGAGACAAACACCCATCCTGCTTCAGACTCCAATACGAGTGAATCTCAGAACATTGCACCACTCCGACGTAGTCCTAGGGCACTGCCAGAACTGAGTCAGGACTCTGATGAGCAGCAGGAAGACTCACAAACACTGTCCCCAACTGGCAGATGCACTCGGATGCAGGAGCCCCGTTCGCAGCAGACCACAGCACCCCCCAGGATGCCTACATATGCAGGTTCACAGGCTTACGAGGCAGGTGAGGGAACATCCTTATTTGGTGGCCTGGAATCAGCTATGTTACAGCAGCAGCGACTGCAAAATAAAAAAATCACAACATTACAAAGGCAGATTCAGCAACATAATGCAAACATGGGGGGCCTGCATTGCCAGCTGGAGTGCCTGAATGCCAACATTGAACAGCTGCATGAGGGACAGGTCCAGGCATCGCAGGATACAAGGGAGCTGACTACTGCTGTGAGGGAACTATGTCAGGAGCTGCGCCATGACAGGGTAAGCCACCGCAGGCAGGAGCGATGCTTCATGAGCATGTTTGGAGGTTTTTGTCGCTCTGTGACTAGGCTGGCTAATTCTACCTCCCCAATATCACGTTGTGCTGTGGCTGCACAGTTTGAGGCAGCACACAGCAGCAGGGACGTGGCCCAAGGACTTGTACAGATCACTAATGTGATAGACAATATAATGGGAAACCGGACAGCCACACCTAGTGAACTTGGACTGGGGGACACGGAGGACACATCCAGCCTCAGCAGCCTAGCTGTGCCTGCAATGGACACCAGACGTCGCAGTGCCAGGCACAGCACTGCCACGGAGGCAGACACTTGAGGTGCCAGTGAGGCAACTGCGCACTCAAGTGGCTTGCGTTGCCGAAAGAAGTGACTGTAGTGGCCACAGGGGACTGTATATATTTCTGGAATGAGGATACTATGAAGGAATAGTGCTTTACTGTGAACTGCTATTGTTTTGTTTTGCAATTACTTTTGTTGGTACTCGTTGAACTTATATTACCTGACATTAAGGTAATAAATGTACTCACTACAGGTACATTTGTCAGTGGATTTGTGTTTTCATACTTACATCTGAAATGGTTGTGTGTGATGTCAGCACGCCTTTGCCTTCCCTCTGCCGCACTGGTCCTCTCTGCTGGCTGTAGGGGTGGTATGGGATCATCATCCTCATCTGATTCAGAATCAGATATTTCCACAGGTATGCCCCTGGTGGTAGCTGAATTGTGCAAGATTGCACAAGTAGCCACTATTGTACATGTTGTCTCTGGGCTGTACTGTAGTGCCCCTCCACTTTTGTGGAGGCACCGGCAGCGACTCTTCAGCAGGCCAAAGGTGCGCTCCATCACGTTTCGGGTCGCCCTGTGTGCTGCATTGTATCTCCGTTCTGCTGGTGTTGCAGGATTTAGGTAGGGCGTCATCATGTAGGTGCGCACTGCGTAGGCACTGTCTCCTGGAAGGGACAGAGGGTATTTTGAGTAACTGAGCCATCTGACATCAGCACGTCACAAATGCGCCAGTGTACAGAGGGACAATACCTAGTAGATATCCTTCACCAACCTCCCCAGCTAGCAGTGAAAGCCGCTGTGGTGAAAGATGTATGAATCATGGGTGCTCCTTGGGTACCTGGCCACGAGATCAGTTATGATGTATGAGGCATTGCATATCACCTGTATATTAATTGAATGTTGGTATTTACGGTTGCGGTACACATACTCTGTAGCTGATGGTGGACAGATTGCAACATGTGTCCCATCTATTGTACCTAGGACGTGGGGGAACTGTGCTATCTGGTAAAAAAAAATTTTTGTCTGCTGTATTTCCTGTGGGGTGTTGGGGAATCTGATGTACTGGTGTATTCTGCTCAGCATTGCGTTAATAAATGTATTGAAAAATGTAGAGAGAGTACTCTGTGAGACCCCTCCAGCTGCTGCTATGACCCCTTGATGGCTCCCTGAGGCGAGTAGGTGGAGGGTGCATAATACATGCACATGGGTGTGTATGCTATGAGTCCTATGTGTTCTGCGCTGCAGTATGGGTTGTAGCTCAGCTATCAGATTCAGTATCATGGCAGAGCTCAACCTATACCTCTCAAATATTTCCTCCTCTGTCTGGTCAAAAAGTGTAATGCGCACTCTGAAAATGTGCTCCTGTCTCCTCCTCCCTCTCTTCAAACCTGCCAAGATCCTCATCTTCCTCGCCATGACGTAGAGTGCAGCCATTGTGAAAAAGAGTCTGAGGCATTCTGGGCCTCCTTATATAGGTTGCACCTGGTTACCACCTGGTTTCACTTAGTGATATTTTGCATGTGCAAAATGCCATTCTGCGAAAAATTGCAATTTGCGATTTTTTGATGCATCGAATTGCGACTTGGGTTTTGCGATTCGCATTTTGTGCCTCGCAATTTCCTACTTGAAATACCGAATCGCAAAATGCGACTCGCAAAACCAGGTTGCAACGCAAAAAATCTAAATTTTTGCGATTTCATATTTTTGGTCTGCGAATGCCTTTCATGCATCGCAGACCACATTTTTGCATTCACAAATGGCCAAATTTTGCGATTCTCACAGTTTGTGAATGCAAATATTTTTGATAAATCTGGCCCTTAGTGACTTGGAATGAAAAAATAAGTAGGCTTTATCACAAGTGGGAATTTCTAGGTATGATAAAGTCCTACACCAGGAGATTCTTTTTCGGCAGGTCAGACCTTTTTAGCCAAATATGGAGGTTTGCAAGGGTTTCTGGGTAAAATTACCTAGTGAGAGTCAATTGACTCAAGAGCCTCATTTGCTCTACAAAGGGAAGCAAATAAGTTAAAGGCATTGGCTTTAAACTTTGCGTTTTTAAAACTAGCAAAAACCCTTTGTCATAACCTCCAACCATTCCTTCAATAATGAAGGCACAACTGATTCCCACCTTCTCATAGGGAGGTGAAGTAATGATGGGCACAGACACCACCTTAGTGGATACAATTGGAATAAAAACCTATCAGCAAGTATTTCAGGTGCCGAGATCTGCATCGCCCACACAAGTTAGGCTCGAGCTCTTACTGAAAAAACAGACCCTGATCTGGTCTGAAATGAGGAGTGGCCAAACATTCCCATGGATGGTTGGTGTTGAACTCCTACGACGACCGAAAGGATCACCCCATTTAGAAGCCACATACACCCTGAAAGTTAAACAAAAATTTCTGTCAATGAGATTGGGAGAGCTCCCCACTCTAGATTTTATATCGATATAGCAGGAACAGGACCAATGGGGGGATTTGAGATGTCGCCTGTGCCATCAGTCAAATGCAAAACTGCTGCACGTTCTCTGCATTTACCCACATCTAAGGCAACAGCGGAAGTCCCTGCTGAGGAAGGAGTTTAAGGCACTGGGCATTTTGACAAGTAGAATGAAAGTAATACAGTCACTGGACCCAAAGAATACAATGCTTAACATCCGACTGGTACAGTTTTTGAACATTTTTAAGGACCTTGTTGAGGAGAACTTTGTACCTCATACAGGGGTTAGTGCTACCAGTCAATATGGCTTCCTCCAAGAGAATATGGTTCCCACCCATGTTACGGTGGGCTGCTAGGAAATCATAGGATCCAATAATTCCTTATCCCGTCAATTTGATTGGTTCAGTTGGTATTAATCTTTTTTATGTCATCTGGAATTTGGTTCCCACAATGTTATGATGGGTGGCTAGTGCAAAATATGAATTATTAGTTCCTATCCCACCAAATTGAGGGTTAGTTTTTGTATAAATTGATATATGCGCCATGGCACCTTATCCATCAGTTTTGCATTGAGTTTGGAAAATAATTACTTGTAGTGTAAATATCTGCATGGGAAGCTGTTGAGGTTACAGTGGGCTGCTAGGCTTCTCATTGATTAATAAATGAATTGTACTACTAATGAGAGCCATACAAGTCACACACTCCTGGACCCCTTTACTTATCATTATCTAGTTTTCAGAAATGTGTGGGTTTTGTAGGTTTCCCTGGGTGGTGGCACAGGCAAGCCTCAAAATCCATAGCTACCCGCATTGCGAAAACGGATTGGTTGCAGTGGAAAAATCGATGAGTCCATGTTGTGTTTTTAGCATAATTGTGCACCCCAGGGAAAAGCAAATATCTTCATGGGCAAATTAATGTGCTCCCCCGGAGGTCTGCCCATAAGCTGAAAAGGACAACCACCTCAGTTATTTTTAATACATTTAATATAGCTAGAGCTCAACTCGATGGTATTGGTGCTCCTTACATGACCACTAGTTAAATTACACATAGTAATTTTCATTTTTTTGTGGCCATGGAGTTTTTCCTTGCCCCCAGGGGATGCAACTGCCACCCCTCCCCCTGAGAAAAAAACATCTCTATTGACCAAAAAAAGTGCCTTTAAGGAGTCCACTTATAGGCAGAAAGGGCGAACCCCCACTGTAACTTTTTTCTGCATTTTATATAGAGTGAACTCACTTTACATGTCCCATGCAGAAAGGTCTGACCCCCAAGCAATCATTTTCTCCCCTTGGGGGCATGATACTCCACCAGTGAAAAGCAAACCTCAAATAAAAATATATATGCCACTGGAGAGGTCAGCCTTTGTACCACAGGGACAGGCCCTTGTACCAGGGGGCATGACCCCCAAAAACACTAAAATGCCTATTGTCTAATGGTATTCCTGATCTGATGCATCCACGATCCACAAGCAGGAATTGGTTTGTTAAAGGATTCACTGGAAAGGTGAGAGTCTCCCCTTTCCGACAATGCCTCCAACACACCTGGGGAGGCATCCTGTACATAGAAAAACCTACTGGATGCAGAAGTAGTTTTCTTACCTGCTGTACCTTCACTCAGATGAATGTTTGTCATCTGAGCGTGCCTCTCATCTTGCTGATGTCAAAAATTAGCATTGTAGTGGGTGATGGCTAAAGCGAAAGAGATTCCACTTCGGCCCCTCTCTTGAGGACTAGAAAAGAAAATCTACAGTGCAAGTATCTGCGGTTCCTTTGAAGCCCTCCCAAATTTTGGCTAATGACCAACAAATGCACTTGAGAAGGAAGGTGGCTGTTGGTCACTGGCCAACAGCCAGATGTAGGGGGTTAATGTAGCTCACTTCTGTGCTTTGAAAATCATGTCAAGGAATGTTCGTCAAAGGGAGTTATATGGTAGAAAAAATAAAAAGGACTGTAAAGATAGGGTGGAGGAGCACTTTGGCATAAGTGTTCAACAGCTCTCCTTAAAACTGTGTATTTTCCATATGTATAACCCTTTGGCCTCACTTTTGAGCACCCTGGAGGATTGGTGATATTTATCTTGCCAGTGAAATCCAATACTTCAGGTTCGTCAGGTCAAAGAAACAGCACCAGTTACTAGTTTGTACCTAAAAGGGATGTAAGATGTAAATGTTTGTACTTTCTGTAGAAATAAGGGCAGGTTCAGGTATTTAAGAAGTCTTTCTCCAGAGATTGAAAACTTTATCACACCACTTGTAACTGCTCATGGGCCACACTGTAAGAAAGGACTCATAACTGTATCCTAGTCTCATTTGTAGGTGAAGAAGTTTTGTCTATGTTTTCTTGCTTCGTTGACCACTTGGTCCCAAATTACAGACAGGGTGCAATGTCTCTGTTTGATCCAATGCACACATTTAAACAAGTATGGCTGGGGCAAACAGAGACAGTGTAACTGTGAACATGTGCTTCCTAGTTGCAGAACATTCAGTGAAATAAAGTGCAGCTGTTTAAAAGCCCCTCTGTGTTTCTATGTGCAGATGGCATCCCAATAATTGACTGCACCTTCCTGCAGGGGATTCCTGGGGGTTCATGGCACTCCTTTCCCCCTCCACAGTACTGCCCTCAGCTCTCAGAATGCCACCTTTTGTGGCATACGGGCAGTGTGCCTCCAAATTACCTGTTTGTGTCAGGATTCAACCATCAACTCACAAGTGCCTTGTGGGGTTTGAAAAGGCCATCAACCCCCAATTCACAGAACACATGGAGACCAACAATCTTCTAGACCCCTCCCAATCCGTATTCTGTATCAGCTCCAACACTGAATTCGTCCTGATCTCTGCCACTAAAGACATCAGAACCTTCCATGAATGGGGAGAAATGACAGCCTTGATCTTCCTCAACCTCTCAGCAGCTTTTGACACCATATGCCACCACACCTTTATCAAGAGGCTTCATCACATTGGAATCCAAGGAGACACCCTCAAATTGATCACCTTCTTCCTCACCAGAAGAGCCCAGAGAACCACCAACCATTGTTCATCTCGGAACCCACGAACAGCATCTGTGGCATCGCTCAAGGATCATCCCCCAAACACAACACTAATCAACATCTACATGATGCCCTTGGCCTACATTGTTACAACTCACAGAATGAACATCTAATCGTTTGCAGATGACACCTAGCTCATCCTCTCACTATCAGAAGATCCCTTCACCATGAAAGCCAACGTCTGCAGGTACATGACAGGCATTGCTGACTGGATGAAAAACAAGGGCCTAAAACTTAACACAGACAGAGTGGAAGTGCTCAGCTTCGGGCACAACACCTTCCTGTGGAACGACTCTTGGTAGCCTCTTCTAAACTAGAAGAAGCACCCACTCCGAAAGACCATGCACACAACCTTGTCATCATCCTGGACAGCAAGCTCACCTTGAAAAACCAGCTTAATGTTACTAGTTCTGAGGTTGAAGCCTCTGAATGAAAGAAAGCACTGTGAATATACAGCTCATTATTGTAAAAGTGCACACAGAATCAGACAGCCCACCACAAACTGTGCAAAAAGATTGATCTTTTATTAAAACAACTGCTTCTAAAATATATATTTTAGTAATACAAATTTAGTCTCCACCCAGTGCAAAGCTTTTTTTATAAGTTTCCGTTTAGAATGATGCAACCCAGATCTCGGTTGTAACACCCTTAAATAACCTCTCAAAACGAATAAAATCTTTCTAACCATAAAGCTTCAAATTAGTTCTACAATTAAAGAAATACAGTCTTACAGGCAGCGTCTAGATTTACTAGTTACCCAACTGCACACATTTCATTCATGTAGCAGACACCCTGGTGAGAAGGCTTGCTGTTCTTTAGCGGACTGCCTCTCTCTTGTCTTCATAGTACAAAGATGCCCTTCCTACCCTTTCATTGAGAGGCATCTCAAAGTCAGAATTAAACATTCATAAATGATTGTTTTAAACAGAAAGCATCGGGCCCCAAAACTGATATTTCCAAATGTAACCCCACTAGGATTATTTGCTCTTTGATACAGAAAAAAATGCTGGATGGAATCACATCAATATTGTCATGTAAGTAGACCTTTCTCAACAAAGCACATTTACTTGGTCTGCTTTAAATCTGTTCAGTAGTTTACGGGAAATGAGCTACAGAATCATCAGCATAATCACAAATCCATGATGGATAGGTGAATCCAATTTAAAAAATGAAGTCACTCCATTGGACAAGATATCATTGTCCACTATCATGCATTGTGGATATGCAAATCTGACTGTTCCTTTGCAAATCACCCAAAGTCTGTTTTATGGCTGGTCAAGCCACTACCAAGCTTCATGCTGGGAAAAAAGGACATATGGGGCAAATTGAACCTAACCTGATTTATATAACCACATGGTGTAGTCCCCAAAGGAATGCTGAATAATAAAATAAGTATGAAAAAATATTATTTTCAAATGATTCATGAATCCTATGCTGAATTCCTAAAGTCTGGACCCACCTGGATACCACCGATGTCGCTGGCACCCTGAGGATTCATGAATCATGTAAAAATGCAAAAGAAAAAATATTCAGTTCACTATTGCTGTGCTTGTCCACTGGACATAATAGGGTTGCTTGCATATTGCGGGGTAGGATCAGGGCCTGACTGCAATCCAGGACCTGTTGCCAGCCCACTACTATGCATGGCCTAATCTGTGCACAGCTAGGGTTGGGTGCCTGAGGAGGGTTGAGAGCAGGGTCCCTGCGACCATCTCCACTGTGCATGGATGAAAGCTTTGTGCAGCTGGGGTTGGACATCACCATAGTGTTGGAAACAGACTGATCAAGCCCTACAGCTAACCCCTGTTGCATGAGGATTCTCTGACCGTAAGGAGCTGATCAAAGGCCATGTACAGCAGGATATTGCCATGTGTTGGCAATAGACTGGCCAAGTCCTTCAACCAATCCTGCTGCACACAGCCAAAGACAATTAGCAAGAGAGATTGCTCCCTCCTGCAGAGGGTGAGGCACAGAGCGTGGATGAGTTGCAAGTCCTGAGCCCAACTCCCCTATGTGGATATTCAAACAGCATGTGCAGTGTGGGCTGTCTGTTGGTGGTGGTTTGGGGCCAGGGTCTGTGGCCAACCCACTGGGTTGGGTGCAGAGCTCAGCCTCAGGCAGCACACAACCAAAGGCCGTACAGAGCAGGGGTTGGCTAACTGTGGAGGGTTGTGCCGAGGGAACACTTGGATGTGGTTTATGACAAGAAATCACTGACAAAAACAGACGTTACATTGAAGTAGTGGTTAACTTTGGTTATAACACCTTACTGTATGTTTGAAAGACCTAACGTATGTTTAAAAACACTCTGAAAGTAGCCTAAACCACAGTTGTATCGTGCAGTTATGGTTAGCAATTAAAACAAAAAACACATACATTTGCAGGTTCTGGTTCGGAGAACAATTCAGAACTCCTGCAACAGCCCTGCATACTATAACTCACATATCAAATGCATTGCCTATGACCTCATCATAGTTATACCAATAAATGAACAACACATAATCAAACCAACCACCTATACCACGTTCACTGTCTCCTACATTGCAGTAGTACGGGTAATGTCTAAAAGAATTTCCACTTTTTAAAGAAGTAGATTTACAGTACTGTGCTACTTGTCCTCGTATAGTGTAGTTGTAGTTGTACATTGATGATGTTCGATATTTTAGTTCACTGCTAGTCTGCCTTTCTTTTTCCCAGCGGGAGATAGGTATTATATTTAATTTTGAACAGAGGTCATACATGCATGTGTTGTAATTTCGTTCAGCAAAACCTACCGAAGTTCAAAAAGTAAGTTAGGTGAAAGTGAAAAACCTGGCAATTCGTTTGGGCCGTGAGACAAGGGCTTCTTCTATGTGAATTGGGCACAATTTGTATCAGTGCCTTCAGACCTCTGTCTCCATTAAGACCACCGAGATATGGTAACTTAGATTGATGTGTGGCTTGGTGATGTGTATCTCTTTCTGATGATAGCTGCAAAATAGATGATGACAAAAAAACAAATAAACATAGGCAACTTTATATCCAATTTAATATCCACCTTTTCACAGATAAGACAGTTATAAAATAATTCATCATCGGGTTCACAAAAATTGCCACTCTAAAGTAAATAATATATCAGGCGCACATTTTATAGGCTCGTTCATAAAAAATAAAAATAAAAGAGTTTTCAACGGTTTCTGTCCTCAGAACTAATTAAGGACATTATCGAAATAGGTAGCATTCAAGAACGTGTATTTTTCAAGCGCTCAGCAAGTTAGAATTAATAAAAGCATAAAAGAAGTCGTGTTATAGTGTGAGACATCTTGGACGTAAGAAACATGCATCCCAGGCTATTTAGAAAAAATATACTTTTGGCATTACACTTCTATGGTAACTAAGCCCCGGACTTCTCTTATTTGTATGACTTTTTGCCTCACTATTTTACAGCCTGGCGGACCATTGTGGCTTCAAAATCAATGCATTTCTGTCAAATACGTTTTAAACGTCCCTCGGCACTCAAAACAGATAGTACCAAGATTTAGTTACAGGCAGTATCAAATTTTATTAACGGCTGCTTCTTCTTTGCTCGAAAGGCTCGTTGGCTGGAGGAGTCCATCACTCGCTTAAACGTTATTTAATTTCCTGTTCTTGGAGAGATAGCAGTAGTGATGACGTCTGACATTTATTTTTTTCCGTTGAATAATAGCCGCTTATTCTACTGGAAGACACCGCAGGGTAAGTCTCAGATAGAAAGGGACATAATACATGAAGGATAAACAATACCGTGACTGGGACCAACCTGAATCCGAGGAAGGTAAACAACGGAAACTGGACAAAAAAGATCACGGGGGGGGTAAAGCGAAGGAACCACTGACATCCTGTGGCATTCATAACAGTTTGCCTTTTTGTCGAGGCAGGACACAACACCCCAAATCACATCCTCACAAGTATCCCTCTGCACATTAGAACAGATCCCTAATCATTATTAAACTAATACATAGCTTTCCCTAGAATTTCCCAACACCTAAGGGTATCAAACACCCCCTCCCCCAGAACAATAATTGGCTCTAACACTTCCTCCTGTATTTATCTGCCCCAGTATCATAAACATTTCTCCTTCTCTTTACCTCACAGTTCCCTGCAAAGGACTACTGGCAACTTTATTTTCTCAAAGACCACTTGGTCTATTTCTCCCTTGACCAATTGTTTCCTAGCCCAGATTACCTGGTCAACGGACTAGTACTGTCTACTAACCTACTGGTATCACACTCCCGCCATGCACAGTTTTGTCCTCAATAATTTATCTGCAAATGTTCCATTAATATTATGAATGATGTTATTAAAATGTTATGAGTGATGTAATACGTGGGGTAATTAGCAGTGCATGGTGAGGGTGCCAGCTATAGTTACCTTATGCCACAAGGTATAGTGACTTTAGATAACCATATCTATAACTGCTGAATTTTTATGGATTTGTGCGAGTGATTTCAGAACCTAACTATAGTGTCCTTCTAACCTCTGTTTTTTAAGTGAATTTCTATTTTTTTAAATTCTATTTCTTAACTACAAGATCCAAATATGTAACCTTTGTTCTTTTCAGTGGTATAAGGTCTGTACGGGGGTGGTCTCATGATGGTCAATTTTGAAAAGACATCCTGGGCAATTCTCAGGCACTTAGTTGTTTATAACTGTATGTCAGCCACTGGGCTGTATAATTGTGGATCATTTATGATATGTATTTCTGACCAACAGTGTATAATTGATGGTACATTTGTTAGTTATTGGCCACTTGGCATTGTCATTTTGAGTTGATAACAAGAAGGATGTGGGGTGTCTTGTTCGCAGAATATGCCTCGACAATTGTAGTTTTACAACTTCGGGTGTAACATTATGCTAAAATTATGTTTGACAATTTTTCTGACAATATTAAGTAAGAATACATTTGGATTAGTATGATGACCAATGATTAGTTCAGGTATTTTCTATGTTGTCTCAAAAAGCTGGTTGGACTGGGTGTGTTTTTTCATTATGTTTATCAAACATGTATTGCACTTTTAAGCAGGAATTGAGCACGGAGATGCATCGCATGGCTTTGACAAAGACTTTTGCGGTTGAAACCCATCAGCCAGTTCTTTCATTTTTTTACGGAGTACCATCCCGGAGTGTCTGCTTTTCCTTTGTGTGAAAGTGTCACACTGGATCCTTGGAGATATATATGTATGTGTATATATATATATATATATATATATATATATATATATATATATATATATATGTGTGTAAAAAAGAAAAGAGAACTCTGGGTAGCTCCAAAGTTTAGGTGGAGAGCAGCTCCCAGTAAGGAGCAACCTGCAACACCAGCAACACTCTAGATTTGCTCACCTCAAATGTCTGTTTATCTAGGAAAGTTTTTAAACAGAGGATTAGCACAGTGCTATCCACGCTCAGCTAGATAAGGACAAAGTATTTTGCCATTTGTACAGCAAAGTCCTTAAGCATAGGTTTAACACAGTGTCAACCTTGCCAAGCTGTTAAATGACAAAAGCCACTTACCACTCCAGGCACAGTATTATAGCTTTGGACTGGTAAAATACCATCCAAGCCAACATAGAATGAGTAAAAGCAACCCCTGACACGTGTTTTGCCCTTATTAGAGCTCTTCAGAAAGGTTTAGCTTTGTCCAGACACAAGGAAGCACCCAGTATAAGTCAAAACAAAACCCTTTCAGGGTTAGAGTGATGCATAAATAACGTAAAAAAGAAAAGAGAACTCTGGTTAGTTCCCAAGTTTAGGTGCAGAGCAGCTCCTGTAAGGAGCACTCTGCAACACCAGGAACACTCTAGATTTGCTCACCTCAAACATCTGTTTATCTAGCAAAGTTTTTAAGCATAGGATCAGCACAGTGCTATCCACGCCCAGCTAGATAAAGACAAAATCTTTTGTCATTTGTACAGCAAAGTCTTTAAGCATAGGTTTGACACAGTGTCAACCTTGCAGAGCTTTAAAATGACAAAAGCCACTTACCACTCCAGACACCGTATTACAGCTTTGGACTGGTAGAATACCATCCAAGCCAACCTGGAATGAGTAAAAGCAACCCCTGATACATGTTTCAGTCTCATTAGAGCTCTTCAAAGAGGTTTAGTTTGTCTCAACACAAGGGAGCACCCAGTATAAGTCAAAACAAATCCCTTTCAGGGTTAGAGTGATGCATAAATTATGCCAAAAAGAAAAGAGAACTCTGGGTAGCTCCCACGTTTAGGTGGAGAGCAGCTCCAGTAAGGAGTACCCTGCAACACCAGTGAAACTCTAGATTTTCTCACCTCAAATGTCTGTTTATCTAGCAAAGTTTTTAAGCATAGGATCAGCACAGTGCTATCCATGCTGAGCTAGATAAGGACAAAGGGGGTCATTACAACATTGGCGGTAAAAGGCGCTTACCACCGTGCAGAAGACAGCCAATACACCGCCGCGGCGGCGGCATTCCGCCACAGCTATTATGACACACATCTTGGAATCCGCCGAAATCCAGACACCCACACAAGACCGCCACACCAAAGGTCAGTGATAAACTAGCGGAAACAAATCCTCCACCTCCACGCCAACAGAAACACGCCCATGCTATTACGACACACGAATCCACGCGGCGGTCTTTCAACCGCGGTATACCATTGGCGGTACACACCGCCGCGCTCAAAATACACACACATCTCCAAAACACCGCCACATTGGCCAATTCAAAATACACACACCTGATACACATACAAACACCACTCCCACACACCCAATACAATATAAAACACACACCCACATCACTCACAAACCCCTACTACCAAAAATTAGAGATGAAGGCGACAGAGAGAGAGCACAGAATAGACAACCCCACTACACAAAGGCACACAACACCATTACCCACACAACATCCACGCACAAAACACCACACACCACTACACTCACCACAACCATCACCACATACACCACCCCACACATCACCCACACCACCCCATGGCACGCAAAAGACACCCACGCTTCTCCAAGGAGGAGCATAGGGTCATGGTGGAGGAAATCGTACGGGTAGAGCCACAGCTATTTGGCTCACAGGTACAGCATACATCAATAGCCAGGAAGATGGAGTTATGGCGCAGAATAGTGGACAGGGTGAATGCCGTGGGACAGCACCCAAGAAATAGGGAGGACATCACGAAGAGGTGGAACGACCTACGGGGGAAGGTGCGTTCAACGGTCTCAAGGCACAACATCGCGGTACAGCGGCCTGGCGGCGGACCCCCACCTCCTCCCCCACAACTAACAACATGGGAGGAGCAAGTCTTGACCATCTTGCATCCTGAGGGCCTCGCAGGAGTCGGTGGAGGATGGGACACTGGTAAGTCAATTCTTAACTATCATATCCCCCACCCTACCTGCATGCTATCACACACCCCCTCCTTCACCCCCTCCCCTATCACTACAACTCCTCACTAATGTACCCATGACACCAACCACCCATCCCAACACCAAGCCCTGCATGACACAACTAAGCATGGACACCCATCACTAAAGCATGCCCACTGCACATACCCAGTACACCCCCCCAACAATCACCACACAAACCCACACACAGGAATGGTTGCACTGGGGTACACAAACACCCACCCATTGCACACCATTACACACACACATGCAATAATCATGCTCTTATGCCCCTGCAGGAACCCGAAGGACCGTCACCACACCAGAGGATCCAGACAACACCACTCCACCCCCAGAAGAGGCCCACAGTGACGAGAGCAGCTCTGCCCTACTGGATCCTGATGACCAGCCCGAACCATCGTGGGCCTCGGGACAGTCGGTTCCCCTTGCACAGGCACAGCCCAACACTGACCTTCCACCCTCTGGTAACACCAGCACAGCACCCACCCAGCTGGCCCGAACCTCCCTACCCAGGACACGTCAATCAGCGGTGTGTCCACCACTACAGGGCACCCAGGGTAACCCACTACCCCAACAACAACAGGGGCCTGGGGGCAGAGGTAGTTGGCACACGGTCCAGGGGACGGAGGCACAGGAACACAGGGGAACTGAGAGGGCTGCTGTGCGACAGGGGGCGGAAAGGCCAAGGGAACCCACTCTCCACGAGGCCCTCTCCTCCATCATGGGAGCATACCACCACTCCCAGGAGACGATGGCGACGGTCCTGGACAAGTTGCAGGAGACCCAGCGCATGCAGGACGAACTGTATTTGGGGTTCAGGGAGGACCTCATGACCATCAGCTCCGCCCTGGGCACCATCGTAGGGGTGCTGAAGGACATACAGCAGACTTTGAGGGACACCGTGGCACTCCAAGGGGCCCCTGACACTAGCATGGATGATGAACTGCCCACCACCTCCGCCGGCGCTAGTGGACAGGACGCCCCGCCACAGGACCAATACACCAGCACCCCACCCCCTGCAGACGGACAACCACCACACATGCGGTCCCTGAGATCCAGGAACAGGACAGAGCAAGATGGCAAGACCCCCGCCAGGAAATGAGACCACCCTGATTGTCACCCCACTGTCCCACTTTGTTACCCTGTCCATACTTAAACTGGCCCAGCTCCACTTCCTATGCCCAGATGGGCAGTGCACATGTGAGACTAATAGACTGGTCTCTGCCATGGACATTCCTCCGCCATCACCCATCCTCATTTTAAAAACCCCTCACATTTCTGAGCACTTCAATAAACACCCTTGAAACACAAAACAATCTGGAGTCAGTCTGTGGTTTAGTAAAAATGTATTAACAATAAAATGTCATAATGGGTGTAACATTGAAAAGCTAACATACCTATGTCACACATCACAAGCCCTTGAAGGATGCAAGCAGTTGACACGTAGGTAACCACACCTGTGAAACCGTAATGGGAGGGTACAACTCAGTTACCAAATAGTGATTTAAATCGAAAAACAGGATAGAGGTAGACGTGTGAAAGTTAATGTAATGGTAAAAATGAAAATGTTCTCACCTGTGTCTCACTGGAAATATTGCTGTATGACTGACTCCCTGTTGTCGTTGTCTTCTTCATCAGCTTCATCCTCATCACTGTCCATAGGCTCCACAGCTGCTACAACACCGTCGTCAGGATCATCCTCCTGCAGAAAAGGCACCTGGCGTCGCAAAGCCAAATTATGGAGCATGGAGCAGGCGATGATGATGGCGCACACCTTCTTCGGTGAGTAGAATAGGGATCCACCTGTCATATGGAGGCACCTGAACCTGGCCTTCAGGATGCCGAAGGTGCGTTCGATCACCCTCCTAGTCCGCCCATGGGCCTCATTGTACTGTTCCTCTGCCCTGGTCCTGGGATTCCTCACTGGGATCAATAGCCATGACAGGTTGGGGTAACCAGAGTCCCCCAATAGCCACACACGGTGCCTCTGGAGTTGACCCATCATATCAGGGATGCTGCTATTCCGCAGGATGTAGGCGTCATGCACTGAGCCAGGGAACATAGCATTTACCTGCGAGATGTACTGGTCTCCCAAACAGACCATCTGGACATTCATCGAATGATAACTCTTCCTGTTCCTGTACACCTGTTCACTCCTGCGGGGGGGGACCAGAGCTACATGGGTCCCATCAATAGCACCTATGACGTTGGGGATATGTCCAAGGGCATAGAAGTCACCTTTCACTGTAGGCAAATCCTCCACCTCAGGGAAAATGATGTATCTCCTTACGTGTTTCAGCAGGGAAGACAACACTCTGGACAACACGTTGGAAAACATAGGCTGGGACATCCCTGATGCCATGGCCACAGTTGTCTGAAAAGACCCACTTGCAAGGAAATGGAGCACTGACAGCACCTGCACATCAGGGGGGATTCCAGTCGGATGGCGGATTGGTGACATCAGGTCTGGCTCCAACTGGGTACATAGTTCCTGGATTGTGGCACGGTCAAACCAGTAGGTTACGATAACATGTCGCTCTTCCATTGTCAACAGGTCCACCAGCGGTCGGTACACCGGAGGATTCCGCCATCTTCTCATATGTCCCAGAAAACGGTGCCTACGAAGGACTACAGCGAAGAACCAGTCATTATTCCTCCAGGTATGTACCCACAGTCACACACAAGACTACACCACTCACAAAACCCATTCTGTATGTGTGTTGAGTGTAGGCCTAGCTGTGTGTGACGCAGTAGTAAATGAAACCATGTGGGCCCCTGAAATGGCGGCTGCTTGACTTCTAAACTGGGACAATGGGATTGTGGGGTAACTGCGCTGGCGTTGCACACCGTCGCGGTAGGCGGTCGTAGACCACGGCGCAATGCTGCATTGGTTAACATTGGACCCTATGGGTCCCAGGAGCCAATGAACAGGTGCGCTGGCGGTGATGATGCGCACCGCCGCGGACGTCACTGCCGCGGACGTCACCGCCATTTTCTATCTCTTCAATCACTAGATACCTGACCTTCGACAGGAGAGGACCTACACTGCAAGTGCTGCTGTGACCTCGGTCTGGAAGCGACGATGGCTGCTGCGTCTGGGGAAAGGGCCCCTGCCTTCACTGCACAGGAGTTGGAGAAACTGGTAGACGGGGTCCTCCACCAGTACACGCTACTCTACGGTCCTCCAGACCAACAGGTTAGTACACAGGGAGCACGTTGTATGGGATATGCCTGGGTGGAGAGGGCTGGTTGGAAGAGGGAAGGGTGCAGAGTTCATAGAACGTTAATGCATGGGAATGAATGGGCCACATGGCCAGAGTAGGGAGGGGGCCACTCACAACGACGGTGCAGTTTGTAATGACTGTTCCTCTTTCCTTGTACATGTCATGTAGGTCAGCGCCCACCAGAAGAGGGACATTTGGCGTGCCATCGCCAAGGAGGTCCAAACCCTGGGGGCCCACAGAGACAGGGCACCCACTGCCGTAAGAGATGGGAGGACATTCGCCGCTGCAGCAAGAAGACGGCGGAGGCTCAGCTGGGGATGGCCTCCCAACGTGGGAGGGGTGCCCGTCGCACCATGACCCCCCTGATGTTCCGGATCCTGGCGGTGGACTACCCGGAGTTGGATGGGCGCTTGAGGGCATCACAGCAGACACAAGGGGGTGAGTACAACCTCATTCTGATGACTTTGCGTGCAGTGGAGGTGTCTGGGTAGGGGAGGTGGGCTGTGGGTGTCCCTAGGGCAGGGCGAGTTCGGTAGGCAAGGCCCCTCCGTAATGTAGGCCTTGTGGCACTCTAACCCACCTCAGCAGAGTGCCAAGTCGATGTATAGTTGCCCCTGTGGCATCCATGTGCACAGATGTCCACCATTGCCATATAGGCCATATCCCAGAAATTGCATGTGCAGAGGGCAGGAGCACGGCGTAATGCAGGGGGCAGCTGCGTTTGTCTTGTCCGCCAACGGTAGCGGTATGCCATGCACTAAAACCCTCTTTCTTCTGTCTCCCCCCCTTTTTCTGCTCTCACTGTCCTTTTGTACATCAGCATCAACAGGCGGAGGTACAGTGGCACCGGAGCACGAGGGAGCTGCATCCCACATGGCCATGGAGGGCCACACCACGGACTCTGAATGCACCAGTGGGACGGAGGGCGAGGGGAGCTTCACGTCGGCCACCGGATCAACAAGCAGCGACACGGACTCGTTCGATGATGTGGGCTCCCTTGTGGTGGCGGCATCATCTGTGCCCCCCACCTCTACAGGTACAGCTGCCACCTCCCCTTCCAGCACCGCCCTCCCAGCAGCCCCTCAGCGTTCGCCCCGTGCCCGCTCACCCAGGAGGGTGGGCATCATCTTCGCCCCAGGCACCTCAGGCCCTGCCCCAGTCACCCCTGCTGCCCTCAGTGAGGAGGCCATTGACCTCCTCAGGTCACTCACTGTTGGGCAGTCTACCATTATGAATGCCATCCAGGGTGTAGAACGAGAGTTGCAACACGGTAATGCATTCCTGGATGGCATACATTCTGGTCAGGCTGTCCTTCAGCGAACCCTGCAATGTCTGGCCTCAGCTCTGATGGCAGCCATTGTCCCCGTGTCTAGCCTCCCTTCCTCCACCCAGACCCAATCTCCTGTACCCCAGCCCATCCCAAGCACACCTACCGACCAGCATGCACACAAGTCAACACACCCAAGTAGCTCAAGCAAACATAGGCACCACACACACCACAGGCACTCACGCAAGCCTCAGCCACATACAGACACAACAACATTCACTGCCTCCACTGTGTCCCCCTCCTCCTCTTCTCCCTCCTCCCTCCCAGTCTCGTCTACACACACACCTGCATGCACCACATCTAGAGTCACCATGAATCGCACCAGGACACCCAGCACCACAAGCCGCTCACCTGCACTCACCACCTCCACTGCCATTTACACGTCCCCTGTGTCCTCTCCCAGTCTGTCTGTGACGCCCCCTCCCAAAGTACACAAACGCCGGCAATCACTCACCCAACATCCATCCACCTCACAACAGCCACCACTAACTGCACCTGCACCCAAAACACCAAAAGTGACACCTCCTACAACCACCTCCTCTTCCTCCACTCCCAGAACCCCTCCAGCTACCCATCCCAGTGTTCGTCAGAAACTGTCCCTCTGTAAAGTTGAACTTTTTGCCCCCATCCCCCCTCCAATTCATCAGTCCCGTCGTAGCGCCTCAGCCAAAAAGCCTCCAATACCAGTGGGGACTGTTCAAGGTTTTTGGAGTGCACCGGCCACCAGGGCAGGCAGTAGGACCCGGAGCCAAGGCACTGGCAGCCCACCCCCTGTAAAGGCTCTAAAATTGGAGAGTGGACGACGGGACCGTGTTAAGGCTCCTGGTGGGAAAACAACTGACATGGGTTCCAAGGGGATTGGAGAGTCAGCTGTGACTCCACCAAAGGTGGGGAAGGGCCAGAGGAAGTCTCCCCAGCCTGTTGTGAGTGTCACGGCAGAGAAGTGCGCCATCATTTCCGGCAGTTGAGACACAACCGCCAGCACCGTTGTTACTGGTCTGGAGACCACCACCGGAGTCACAGCCCAGGAGGGCCCAAGTATCGTCACTGGTCCGGAGACCACCGCCGGAGTCACAGCCCAGGAGGGCCCAAGTATCGTCACTGGTCCGGAGACCATCGCCGGAGTCACAGCCCAGGAGGGCCCAAGTATCGTCACTGGTCCGGAGACCACCGCCGGAGTCACAGCCCAGGAGGGCCCAAGTATCGTCACTGGTCAGGAGACCACCGCCGGAGTCACAGCCCAGGAGGGCCCAAGTATCGTCACTGGTCAGGAGACCACCGCCGGAGTCACTGCCCAGGAGGGCCCAAGTATCGTCACTGGTCCAGAGACCACCGCCGGAGTCACAGCCCAGGAGGGCCCAAGTATCGTCACTGGTCAGGAGACCACCACCAGAGTCACAGCCCAGGAGGGCCCAAGTATCGTCACTGGTCCAGAGACCACCGCCGGAGTCATTGCCCAGGAGGGCCCAAGTATCGTCACTGGTCCAGAGACCACCGCCACCGCCGGAGTCAGTGCCCTGGAGGGCGACGGCTGCCACAGCCCCGCTGGGCAGTGATGAAACGTCATGCCACACACCAATGTCCTTATCAGAACCGCCATGGCAAAGCACCGCTGAACAGGGCAAAGACTGCCATGGCAAAGCACCGCTGAACAGGGCAAAGACCGCCATGGCAAAGCACCGCTGAACAGTCCTGAACCGCCATGGCAAAGCACCGCTGAACAGGGCAAAGACCGCCATGGCAAAGCACCACTGAACAGAGCAAAGACCGCCCTGGCAAAGCACCGCTGAACAGTATGGAACTGCCGTGGCAAAGTACCGCTGAACAGGGCAAAGACCGCCATGGCAAAGCACCGCTGAACAGTCCTGAACCGCCATGGCAAAGCACCGCTGAACAGGGCAAAGACCGTCATGGCAAAGCACCGCTGAACAGGGCATAGACCGCCATGGCAAAGCACCGCTGAACAGGGCAAAGACCGCCATGACAAAGCACGGCTGAGCAGGGCAAAGACCGTCATGGCAAAGCACCGCTGAACAGGGCATAGACCGCCATGGCAAAGCACCGCTGAACAGGGCAAAGACCGCCATGACAAAGCACGGCTGAGCAGGGCAAAGACCGCCATGGCAAAGCACCGCTGAACAGTCCTGAACCACCATGGCAAAGCACCGCTGAACAGGGCAAAGACCGCCATGGCAAAGCACCGCTGAACAGAGCAAAGACCGCCATGGCAAAGCACCGCTGAACAGTCCTGAACCGCCATGGCAAAGCACTGCTGAACAGGGCAAAGACCGTCATGGCAAAGCACCGCTGAACAGTCCTGAACCGCCATGGCAAAGCACCGCTGAACAGGGCAAAGACCGCCATGACAAAGCACTGCTGAACAGGGCAAAGACCGCCATGGCAAAGCACCGCTGAACAGTCCTGAACCGCCATGGCAAAGCACCGCTGAACAGGGCAAAGACCGCCATGGCAAAGCACCGCTGAACAGGGCATAGACCGCCATGGCAAACACTAAAGAACAGGGCAAAGTCCGCCATGACAAAGCACCGCTGAACAGGGCAAAGACCGCCATGGCAAAGGACCGCCTGACAGGGCATATACCGCCATGGCAAACACCACTGAACAGGGCAAAGACCGCCATGACAAAGCACCGCTGAACAGGGCAAAGACTGCCATGGCAAAGCACCGCTGAACAGTCCTGAACCGCCGTGGCAAAGCACCGCTGAACAGGGCAAAGACCGCCATGGCAAAGCACCACTGAACAGGGCAATGCACCGGGTAGGAATGAATGGACCGCCACATCAGGCATCCTTATCCCATGTGCAGCTGGGACAGTGACAGGACACAACCTTTCACAGGGAGACTCATCCAGTCTGGGCACCAGTCCCCCCCAGTACCAGTAGAGATCTGCATCAACTTGAGAGACTGTGGCTTTGCACTCCCCAGGATTGAACAGTGGGCAAGCCACCCACTGTATAGACTTGAGAGACTGTGGCTTTGCTCTCCACAGGATGGCACAGTGGGCAAACCACCCACTGTATGGACTTGAGAGACTGTGGCTTTGTACTCCCCAGGATGGCACAGTGGGCAAACCACCCATTGTATGGACTTGAGAGACTGTGGCTTTGCACTCCCCAGAATGGCACAGTGGCCAACCCACCCACTGTATTGACTTGTGAGACTGTGGCTTTGCACTCCCCAGGATGGCACAGTGGGCAACCCACCCACTGTATTGACTTGAGAGACTGTGGCTTTGCACTCCCCAGGATGGCATAAATGGGCATGGAGCCCCGTCGTGGATCTGGCTTTGCACTCATCCGGCTGAGGTGCCCCCCTTCCCTTCCCCCTGAGGTGCCTGTAGTATTTCTATCTGATGCCCCGGCAGTGTTCTCTCCGATTGTGGTCAGGTATCATTTGTGGGCCTCGCCCATGCATTTTTGGACTTTTTGTGCACGGACATTGTTATGTACATATCTGCACTACTTCTCGTATTGTATATAATTATGACTGATTTTCAAATATATATCTGTATATTTTTGTATGACATGTATATTGGCACATTACATTGTTTGACCGATTTTTGCTTTGTGTATTCATTCTTCCGGGGGAATTTTGGGTTGTTACTGTGATTTTTTGTGAATGCATTGCTGTGTATGTTGTAATATGCGAGGGTGGGGGTGGGGGTGTTTGGTGTGTGTCCCCCTAACTTTTGCCTTCCCCCTCCCCCATGTCTTAGGTGCAGTACTCACCGTTGTCTGCGGCGCCTACGTAGCTGTTGGTCGTAGAGGAGCAGAAACACAAGGGCAGGGAGTATTTGGAGTTCCGGCTCCATGGATTCCTCGTTCCTCGTGGGATATGTTCAGGTGAGCGTTTTCCCATAGCAAAACCTGTTTCCGCCGTGTTTTTATCCATGGTGAATCCGCCCCGGAAAAGGTGGCGGATTGGCGGGTTGTAATACTGTGGGCGGTACATTGTCTTCCGCCTGTCTGTTGGCGGTGACCGGTGCGCTGCTTGTCTGTACCACCGTGGCGGGCGAAGTGTTAAAGTGGCTGTCTTTGTTGGCGGTTTCCGCCAGGGTCATAATTCCCTTTTTTTGTCCGCCGGCCTGTTTGCGGTATTTCCGCTGCTTTAACACCGTCCGCCAGGGTTGTAATGACCCCCTTAGTCTATGAAAACATTATCCTAACTATAATAACTACCTACTGGTGACTGCCAGTAGATAAAAAATAATAATAATAATAAAAAAAAAAATATAAAAATATATATATATATATATATATATAAATATATGTACAACTATATATATATGTACATGTATATATATTCACTGAAAAAAACAAAGGTTACAGGAATGTTATAGTTAGGTTCTGAATTTACTAGTACAAAACAATAGAAATTCAGCAGAGTTCTTTTAAGTAACTTAACTCGTGCCCTAAGGTAACTATTACCCTTGCCATGCACAGTTTTCTTATCAATAATTTTAGTGTAAATGTTCCAGTGATAATATCAAAGATGCCATGCAAGATCTCATCAATGATATACTATGTGGACTAATTAGCAGTGCATGGCAAAGACGCGAGTTATAGTTACCTTAGGGCACTGAGATATACAAATTTATTTTCCCTTTAATATCTCAAAAACCACTGAACAGATTCACACCAAATAAGCAGAAGCCTAATCTGTGTATCAACAGCTAGCTTTCTGCCAAATTTGGTGTAATTCCATTCAATGGTTTGATCTGTAGTCGTGTCTAAAGAATCCTATTGGAATTTACATGGAAAATGCAATGTTTTTTAGCCCCCTTTTTCTCGGCCCCTGCTTCAAGGATCATCCCGAAACCTTTCATGCGCAACAAGGATCACTGCGATTATGTTTTTAGAAAATGACATGAACATTTTTCAAACGCTGCCAAAGTTATATGCAAGTCAAAAAATGCTTTTTCTATGGAAACATGACGCTTGTGCTCTAAGGTAACTATAACTAGCACCCCCTCTAGGCAAAGTTTATTAGTTAAAAATGTTACTGCAAATATTACATTGATATTATTATCAATGATGTAATCAAGAATGTTTTGAGTGTTGTAAGTTGTGGGGTAAGCTGTAAAGCATGCAGAAATAGTAATGCCCTCACACAGTAACACATTACACAGTACAAATCACCTCTTATTGACACAATGACGAGTATTATCTAGTACTTCATATGTTCAAGTGATCTTACAATATATGTATTGGAATGCCCAGGTAAAATGTGATATATTGGCAGTACTATACCTGCCACCAGAAAGTGCATACTGGAACACATGAGAGCGATAACCCGGGTTGACACACATTACACAGTTGTGAGACATTTTAATTCAGAACACAATACGGATGTGTCCAAATTGAGTTTTTCATTATCAACAGGACACCTTCCTAGAAACAAGGAATTGCAGTTGAGGAGACAAGAGTCCCACTACATAATAGCCCTAAATACCATGAAACCGCGTGGACTGAATAAGAATGGAGAGTTGGAAGTGCATTAGGGGGGGAACCCTGATGTGAGGGTGGTCCTGGGTCTTTGGGCGCTGTCTGTATGTGACTCTAAATTTAGTGAATTCTACCTTGAACTTTGGCTCTGTTGTTGGATAAGCTTTGTGATATTTGTGGTAAGGCCACCAGGTGACTTTGGTGGTCATTAACATGTATTTTGTTCTCTCTCTCTCTCTCTCTTTCCATTTTCACTTACCCATTTTATATAACTCCTCTACCTTTTTTTAAATCTTCCATCTTTCCCCTGTGTGCTTCTTTATCTGCTGCCCATATGTATGTATATACAGAAATAATGTAGGACTAGGCAGGTGATATGCTGTGAATTAACTAAGAGCCAGTTCCTGGCATCCAGTGTTCATCGCAACATGGACAGTATTGTTTATGAGTATTCTTACAATTATGCCTATTAGTAACTGTTGATGAGTAATTTGAAATTTGAGATATGAGTATTGTAATTGGGGGTGAAGGTTAAAATGGTGCTTGATGGCCCACTTGGGTGTAATGCACTTATGCTTTGCAATTATTTGGGCAATAGAAGTTTGACCACGGGGGATTTTCTGATAGAATGTAAATATTGATGATGTTGCATGTACTGTATGATAGTGTATTTCAGGGGATATTAGGAATGCAGTAGAGAAGGAGATCCTGAGTTGGGATGCAGCATCTAGTGGAGTAATAGGAAATAAGAGAAGAGCAGTATGGTATATTGGAGGATAGCATGATTTAACCCCTTCGCTGCCTGGTCTTTTCCCCCTCTTGTGACGAGCCTTTTTTTGCCTACTTTGTCCATATAAGCTATCTACGTCAAAGTTGTGTTCTTTTTTTTCCAACAACCTAGGGATTCTAAAGGTACCCAGGTTTAGTGGGTTCCCCTGAAGAGTCCAAGAAATTAGCCAAAATATAGCTAAAATGTGGAGGTTTTTGTGGGGAAAAATGGGAAAAAGTGCTGCAGAAGAAAGCATGTGGTTTTTCCCTGAAAATGGCATCAACAAAGCGTTTGGGGTACTAAAATCACCATCTTCACAGCTTCCAGGAACAGACAGACTTGAATCAGAAAACCACAGTTTACAACATAATTTTGGCATTTTACTGGGACATACCCCATTTTTACTAGTTTTTGTGCTTTTAGCCTCCTTCCAGTTAGTGACAGAAATTGGTATGAAACCAGTGGTGGATCCCGGCCAGCTAAACATTTCTAAAAAGTAGACAACATTCTGAATTCAGCAAGGGGTCATTGTGTAGATCCTTCAAGGTTTTTCTACAAAAATTGACACAAAAATTTAAATAAAAAAATATTGCAATTGAGTTGAAAAAAACAGCCATTTCTGTCCACGTTTCTTCTGTAACTTTTTCCAACTTTTGCAGATTTTTAAAAGCAATATACTGTTACCTCTTCTGGACTCTAATGGTTGCAGGGGAATATATGGTTTGTAGGTTCATCAAGAACCCTAGGTAGTCAGAGCTAATAAATGAGCTGCACCTTGCAATGGGTTTTCATAGGTTACCAGGTATACAGCAATTTATTTGGTAAAATATAAAGAGTGAAAAATAGGTATCAAGGAAACCTTTGTTGTTCCGAAATGGGCACAGATAAAGTGTTGATAAGCAGTGGTTCTTTGCACATATCTGAATTCGGGGGTCCCCATACTAGCATGTGAATTACAGGACATTTCTCAAATAGTCTTCTTTCTTATACACTGTCTTACATTTGGAAAGAAAAACTGTAGAGAAAGTCATTGGTCAATAACACTTGTTCTTCTATTTTGTGTTTCCCCAAGTCTTCCGATAAAAATGGTACCTCAAGGCCTAATGCCCTCCGCAGGAAACACCCCCAAAAGCAACATGGACACATCACATATTTACAGTGAAAACTGACATGCTTGTTGGAAAGTGCCTAGTTATGGATTTTGGCCTCTAGGTCAGCCGGCACATAGGAAAACCTACCAAACTGTGCCTTTTTGAGAACTAGACACATAGGGAAACCCAGTATGGTGTAACTTGTAGCACTCTAACCAGGTTCTGTTACCCAGAATCCTTTGCAAATCTCTAAATGTGTCTAAAAAAACACTTTTCCCTCACATTTCAGTGCTATAAAGTTCTGGAATCTGAGAGAAGCCACAAACCTCCTTCCATCCAGCGTTCCCCCAAGTAACCCAATAAAAATGGTACCTCACTTGTTTGGGTAGGCCTAGTGCCTGCAGTAGGAAATGCCCCAAAACACAATGTGGACACATCACATTTTCTGAAAGAAACGGACATGTTTTTTACAAAGTGCCTAGCTGTGGACTTATAGCCTTTAACTCAGCCAGCACCTGGGGAAACCTAGCAAACCAATACATTTTTTAAAACTAAACACCTAGGGAAATGCAGAATAGGGTAACTTGTGGGGCTCACACCAGGATCTATTACCCAGAATCCTTTGCAAACCTCAGAATTTGGCAGAAAAAACACAGGAGATCAGGGGGAACAGTGGGTGATGTAAGTTTCTGGTTTATTTTTGCTTCTGGAAGAATATGGAACAGAAATGCAAGAAAAATGTGTGATTTTAATCAGATTCTAAAGTTTAATGGGCATTGTGTCTAAGAAACATGTTTGGATGCACAAGAGGCACACCACCCTGTACTCCACCGGGTGTCTAGTTTTTGAACTAATCTAGAGTTGGTAATTATTTCCTGGACAAAATGCAACCAGATTACCAATATTCTTAATTCTGTGATGTTCCAAACATTCAAATTTTGAAAAAAATGCCATTTGGTTATGCTAAAAAGACCCCTCACCACCAACCTAGTTGGTGGCATGCTTCATCATTGGGGTCCCACCGGAGACACCTAGCATGTCAGGGGTGTGCTTCGACACCTGATTACAGCAGTGTTTTTTTCATTTTTTATTTTACCACACATTCTGGCTGGATTTGGCACGAGGGTGAGTGATGGTTCAATAGATCAAATTTTATTAACAAGAGATTTCACAAAAATGAAATGCACTGTTAATAACTGAAAGGCCAAAAAACAGAACTAATGACTCACAAGTCATGAGCTGTAAAGCCACGTCAAGACACCAACCGCTTTACAGTCCAGTCACACACCTCTCATACGTGACATGCAAAAGACCATTCATGCTGCTAGCCTCGGGCTCAGCACATTACAACACTCACATCAAAAGACAGCGCCATGCAAGGGCCCATCACATTCATACACCCACATGCCTGACACAGCAATCACACCAGTTGACGGAGTCTGTGGCCTGGAATTTGGCTAGGAGTATGTTGTAGTGTCCAACAGCAAGAGTAACTATTTACACTGCCAGCCAAGCACCACTCCACGTACACCGCCAACCAAGTGCCACTCTATGCACACCGCCAGCCAACCACCACTCCACGCACACCGCCAGCCAAGCGAAACTCCACCCACACCGCCAGCCAAGCGCCACTCTGCGCACACCACTAGCCAAGTGTCATTCCACGCACATCACCATCACCTTTTTTCCAACAAAAAAGAAAACCCTAACTAATTATAAGTAAGAACAAAACTACAAACAAAAACTTCTAACTAAATACATGACAGTAATACCAACCGTGAAACTGAGCACAAAATATAAAACAATATAGAACAGGCAGTTTAAGCTCATGGTAGTTCCCAATAATTCTTTTGGGTGTGGTAACTTCTGAAACAGCCGGCCACACATAGCCCAGGCTGAGAAGGGCAATTAGGGCAGTGCATACAAGTCTCCCTCCGGATACCTCTTTGGGCACAGACCATACATCTCTTAGTGTGAAAGTTCTTTTTGGGAGTGGGAGGAATGTGATCAGAAATGTGGCGATCTTTTAATCTAGCCACATCTTCCACCACTTCTTATTGAGGAACTCTTGTCTGTTCGACAACAACATATCACCAACTCCTGAAAAATAACAAATGTCATCCTTGACTCTAGAGAACAATGCTTGAACACAACAAAAGCATTAAATGTTGCTAAATGGAAGAGATGTATAGCTAACATAAGATTTCCGAACAGCAGTGAAAGGTTCTGAGAGAGCGTAGCTTATATAATCTATATTAACATGAAATGTTTATGAATCAATGTGTGATAATGCTGCATAGAAACTATAATGATAGTAATTTTGCTTAAACGTGCACTTGAATTGTGACCATGGGGAGTGGCCACCAATGTATACGTAGACTAATAATAATGACCAAAATGTTTATATTATGTTTAAATAAGTTCATACTAATGATTGTGTTATTGAATCTGTGCTGAAATCCTCTTAGGTCTTAAGTTAGCATGAGCCAAAGCTTAGCTGCCTTGGCTCTCATATTAAATGCATTTTTCTATTTTTCAGTATGCTGACTCACAAAGGGATGTGACCCTGCGTGTTCCTTTTCTTCAAATTAGAAGACGAATGTAACCATGTTAGATCCGTTCTCACAGTTTCTCTCGTTTTCAGAATAAATGTTAAAAGTAAATTGAAACAGTGTAGATTAATGTTATGTACAAGGTCATTCAAACCGGCGAAGACAATGGAACTGCTGACCAAAAGATGTGCAAAGAATTACAGAAAGATGAAATCATACCGGCCGTGCCACCTCTGAAGACGTCAATTACGAAGACCGATCAAAGACTTGTAAAATAATATGGGTTGAAGAGTTAGATTACGTCATGTGTTCTATGATAGGTTAAAGATAGTGGCGTATAGCAGATGACCAATAAAATTTTGGGGGAATGTACAATGGAAAAGGGATAAAAACCCATGT
Source organism: Pleurodeles waltl (assembly GCF_031143425.1). NCBI lineage: Eukaryota > Metazoa > Chordata > Amphibia > Caudata > Salamandridae > Pleurodeles > Pleurodeles waltl. The sequence goes on along the minus strand of NC_090446.1, from coordinate 743,703,702 downwards.
CACGAGGAGTCATTTAGAATTAGGTAGGGAATGCTATTGATTTTATCCAGAAACTCTGTCACTCTGTTTGGTGACTTGATAATTTACTAAAAAAATAAAATAAAAAAAAATAAAATCATCCTTGCCCTTAGATTGTCCAATTTTACACTTTATCTCCTTATGAGGGAAGTGCCCTTTTGGAGGGTAATTATGACAATGAAATTGTGATTTGTCTGTTTGCTTTTCCTTTCTAGGTACCAACTGCTTACTTTTGACCTTAGTTAGATGTGTTCCAAATTGGTGTTCCAAATTGTTTTGCATGAAGCCCAACATGCTAATGCTAATTAGTGGTTAGGACAGGTCTTCACTAAAACTGATGCAAATAGACAAACGACCGAGAGTATGCTTTGTTGAGCTGACGCAATAATGACACTCTGCTAAACTTGATCTATGTTCACGCCATGTTATGTTCTGATGTTTGTGATTCTCGCTTTAATGAAATCTTATCAAATTTGCCATATCGTGACTATGCTGTTATGTTTCTTGGTTTTGAGATTGACGTACCTGATATTAGAATTGTAAGCAATAGGGAATAAAACTCATAAAATTCTACTAAACTGGTGTGGTTATTCATGGCTGCAAGGTCATGGTAGAGTTTTGAATTGATTAATGACTTTGACTATAGTGAAATGCATTGTCGTGATAAATATTGATGACATTATTGATGTTTTGATTGATTTATTGATTAGCTATCTCGTCCTAAGGTGTCTCTCAACTAGGTCAAAAGATTAATGTGCCTAAAACGAGTCCTGATGTGTAATAAAATATCATAAAGGGACGCGTTAGCAGTTCTGGTAGCAGAGCGACGGTTTGGCCCTTTGGGGCCCTAGTCCATTATATCCTATGGAACTCATAATACGGCTGGTGGTATATCCGTCACTTTACCGTCACTTTTGGGATGGATTAACACCTCCTCCAAAGTTGTACTAACCCCCAAAGTGTTTGATTACATGTTCCAATGATGGGATTGAGGTGCAGACAAACAGTGATGATGAAGGGGATGATGGTCAGTTCTCAAAGTCGGAAGCAGAAACCGCAAATGAAGATTACCCTTTGATAACATTATTCCCGATGCTTACAGTGACTGACTTATCAGCCGAGTTGCAGGGAACAGTGACAGAAAAAGTGTGGGACTTGACAGGAAAGGAAGTGGGACTGATAAAAGGAATGGAACCAGTTAAAGTTCAAGTGAAGCCAAATGCAGTGTTTCCCCAGATGCCACAATATCACATGGCACAAGATGTTCTTATCCAGGTGGCACAAATAATTGCAGACTTTGTGAAACAGGGAGTCTTGAAGGAAGTATTAAGCATCCCATGTAATTCACCGATAATGGGTCTGTAGGGGGGCACAAATTAGGCCCCCCTATGCCACAAAAAGAAGAAAAAAAAAAATACTTACCGGAACTTACCTTAATGTCCCTGGGATGGGTCCCTCCAGCCTTGGGTGTCCTCCTGGGGTGGGCAAGGGTGACAGGGGGTGTCTCTGGGGGCATGGGAGGGCACCTCTGGGCTCCTTCCGAGCCCACAGGTCCCTTAACGCCTGCCTTGTCCAGGCGCTAAAAAACGGCGCAAAAGCGTCCGTACGTCTTTTTTTTTGACCCGCCCACTCCCGGGTGTGAATTTTGCCCGGGAGTGTAAATACGGCGCACATGCCTCGGAGTCAATTTTTTAGACGGGAACGCCTACCTTGCATCTCATTAACGCAAAGTAGGTGTCCACGCAAAAAAATTACGCAAACTCCATGGACTTTGGCGCTAGACGCGTCTCACGCCAAAGTATAAATATGGAGTTAGTTTTGCGTCGGAATTGCGTAAAAAAAAACGACGCAATTCCGGCGCAAACAGAGTATAAATATGCCCCTTAGAATCCCTAGTACTGCCTTTCAATTCAACTCTAGTACAGTGCATTGATGACTTGCTGATTGCGTCCAGGACAAAAGATGACTGTAAATATGATACAATTGTCTTACTGAATCATCTGGGAAAGAACGGACATAAAGTGTCACCCAAGAAGCTGCAGTACTGCCAGAAAGAAGTGAAGTACTTAGGACATTTGATTGAGAGGGGGTCCAGGAGAATATTGAAGGAAAGAGTGACTGCTATCTTGCAAATGAACCCCCCGACAACAAAGAGAGATGTCAGGATGTTTTTGGGAATGGTGGGCTACTGTCGCCAGTGGATACCCAACTTCTCGATTATCTCAAAACCATTGATAAAGCTGACAGGAAAAGAGATTAAGGATGAACCATACACAATAACCCTATCAAAAGAAGAGCTTGAGTCATTCATGGAATTGAGAGAGTGCATGTGCAGGGCACCAGCTTTGGGTATGCCTGATTACACGAAACCTTTTCTACTGTTTTGTCATGAACATGAACATGATGCTTGTTCTTTGTCTGTCTTAACACAGGTCCATGGAGGTGCAAACCGCCCTGTAGCATATTTTTCAGCTACCTTGGACCCCGTCGCAGCAGCCTTACCGGGTTGTTTGCACGCAGTTGCAGCAGTTGGTCAGAGCCTCACACAGTGTGATGGGATATCCCTTGACAGTAGTGGTTCCCAATTCAGTTGAAATTCTGTTGACTCGAACCAAAACCCAGCACATGACAAATGCCCGACCTACCAGATATGAGACAATTATATTGGGGTCACCTAATGTTTCACTGAAGCGATGTACTGTATTAAACCCTGCAACTCTTCTTCCTGTTGAAAGTACCGAGATTCATAATTAAGAAGAAGTGGAGCATGATTGTCTTGAGCTAACAGAACTATGTACCAAGCCCCGACCTGACATTCAAGATACGCAGTTAAATGAAAATGACTGCATTATGTTTGTTGATGGATCCTTTTTGAGAGTCTCAGTTGGAATGCTGAGAGCTGGTTATGCTGTGTGTACCATAGCTGGTATCATTGAAGCTTCCTGGCTCGAGAGAGTGTATTCCGCACAAGTGGCAGAATTAATTGCCCTTACTAAGGCATGCCGTGCAGCTGAAAATCTGAGAGTCCCTATCTATACTGACAGCAGATACAGATTTGGAATTGTACATGATTTTGGCCAATTGTGGTCACAGAGAGGTTTCATGACCTCTTCTGGTTCTCCTGTGAAAAATGGTGAACAAATTAAGGATTTGTTATATGCGATTCAGTTACCTCCTGAAATTGCCTTGGTGAAATGCAATGCTCATGTTAAGTCACAAGACTTTGTGGGGGCGTGGCCAAGATGGCTGCCGGAGAAGACGCTTAAGTGAAGAGCTCCTCTCACGGCCCACCAATACTGCATGATCTTGTGCTCTGCCGCATCCTGAATCGGGAACTGATGCGAGCAAAAGATCCCACCACCCGGCCGTGAACGCACCGGAAGATTACTGTGCTTGAGGAGGAGGTGCCTGGCGGGGAACCGGAGAAGCGGAGGAGGTGGCGCGGGCTTTGCCTGGGGCCACAGGCCTTACCGGAGGGCACCACGCGCTGGGCGGTAACATCGTGGGATCTACCCGGTCCCCCTCGGCCCCTACCGGAGCTCCTTTTAATTAACGCTGCCGTGGCGCCCGTGGGTGAGGGCCGTGGTGCCGGGTGCCGTCCCCGGGAAGGTGAGCTGCGCACGCTGCGCTCCGGCCCGGCCGCGCCCTAGCAGGGTGATCCGAGGGTGCGCCTTACTCAAACGGGCGAGCGCACGTGGTGCATGGGAGCGCGCTCCTGGTTTCACCCATCGGATCGTTGAGATCGTGGAGGGGCTGCACTGGGCTCGTGTTCGGACAAGGCGCGCCCCCCCTGGCTTCCAGCTTGAGTGAACTCGAAGTGCGCTGAGCCTGGCGCGCTGGGTCGTGGAGGGTGTCTGGCCCCCACTGCACGGAGGAGAATGGGCAGAATGATTGGAGCCATAGAAAAACAGCGCTACTTTAAAACTCAGCAAAAAGGTGGACTAACTACAACAGGAGACAATAGAAAAAGGAAAAAAAAAAAAAAATTCAATGATACAAATGAATAGAAACAAAGAAGCCCAAGTCAAAGTTTAATATAACAAAGGGTCTCCTGACAATTCATCTATCTAAGTGGTAAAGCGACTGCCAATATCAGAAGTAAAACAACCAAAAGGGGAAAGCATAGCTTAAAAATGGGACAAAGTTGCAGTACCCCGGGAAAAGACAGGAAACGGGCAACAAGTAACAAGATGTGCTGGGAGTGGAGTGGCTCGCGTACTGTACGGTGTGCTGGGCTAAGGACTGTATAATTTACAACATAAGTGGGCACATGACCGGTCATAGCCCTGTGCGAACAAATTCTCTGGGGCACTACTCTCGGCCCACAATCACACAGTGCATCCAGCCGCTCCACCCGTGCAGTATACATCGGCCCATCTGACAACACCGTGTAGCGTCCCTGCAGGGCGGAGACCCACACAATCGCCCGGCCGGGGCCCCTGCGGAACGGGCGGGGCTGCCCCCCTCAGAAGAAGCATGGTAAAACCAAAACATCCCAAACCGGGAATCGTGGGGGATGGGGACCCCCATCAGCTGGTCACTCGGACATGCAATCAGCTACACTTCTTCAACTGAATGAAAAACTGCGCGCGCATTCCCTCCAGTTCGACAAAATCATGCAAGCAATAATAGACACTATGGGGGTCATTATGACCCTGGCGGAAGGCGGAGAAGCGGCAGTAAGACCGCCAACAGGCTGGCGGTCTTTTTTTTTGTATTATGACCATGGCGGTTTCTGCCATGGTCATCTGCCGCTTCTCCGTTCCGCCCGCCAGGGCAGAGACAACCGCTGGGCTGGAGACCTGGGTCTCCCGCCCGGCAGCCATCACTATACCGTTGGTGGTATTTGGACCCGGCTGACCGCCATGGATTTCATGCGGTTTGAAACCGCCATGAAATCCATGGCGGTGAGCACTATCAGTGCCATGGAATTCCTTCCCTGACACTGATAGGGGTCTTACCCACCCCCCAACTCCACCCTGACTCCCTCCCCTACCCCCCCACCACCCCTGCCACCCCCCAAAGGTGGCAGGACCCCCCACCCCACCCCTCCCCCCAACATAACATCACTCATACACACACGACACGCATGCAGGCACCACCAACACACATACACGCACACACACCGACATACATGACAACATCCACACACACAGTCAGACACGCACACCCACATTCAAACATACACGCACACATCCATACAGACATCCCTACAGACATACACGCACTCATTCCCAAACACACAACACCCCCGCAAGCATTCATGCACTCACAAACCCCCTCTACATACACACACGCACAACCCCATACACGCACACAACACCCCCCCTCCCCTCACGGACGATCGACTTACCTTGTCTGACGATCCTCCGGGAGGGGACAGGAGCCATGGGGGCTGCTCCACCGACAGCACACCGTCAACAGAACACCGCCACGGCGAATCACAGGACGTGATTCGCTGGGCGGTGTTCTGTTGGCGTGGCAGTGGAGGTGGAGCAACCTCCACTTCCCCGCCGCCCGCCAGTATGGCTGTTGGCGGCTCTCCGTCCGTAAAAGGATGGAGAGCTGCCAACGGTCATAATAGGCCGAGCGGCAAACCGCCACCACTGGTGGTCTTCCGCACGGCGGTCCCTCGCGGGCTTGGAAAAAGACCGCCGAGGTCAAAATGACCTCCTAAATCTTCATTGGAAGGGAAAATCGACGCTGCGGCACTGGAAGTCTCACTCTTTCGTGCTGACCATCGCGAACTAACCGAAAGGGTGCACAACACAGAAACGGCACTAAAAACCAACCAACCAGAAGTGGCAGACAGGAGAACCCTAATCCACTGAATGGAAACGGATGTAGCTCAACTGCAACGCAGGGCTGAAGACGCTGAGGGTCGATCCAGACGTAATAACATCAGATTCTTTGGAATCCCAGAACGTATTGAGTCCCCAAAAAGCAGAGGAATTCATAGAAAGTTGGCTGAAAAATACACTGAATGTGCAGGACCCCACCATAGCTCCAGTGATAGAGAGAGCCCACAGAATCCCGGAGCGCCACCTCGCCCGCTGATAGCGCGTTTCCTAAACTACAGAGGCAGAGATTTGGTCCTCCAACACTTCAGAACCTCTAACCAAATCACTCTGGAAAATAGCAAGGTAACGGCCTACCCAGACTATACGATGGAAGTACTGTGCAAGAGAGTCGCATATGTTAAGATCAAACAATTACTGCGTGAACATGACATCACCGACTCACTCATGTTCCCAGCACGCCTGCGCATAGTCATAGATGAAAAAACTCTAATGTTTCCCTCACCTGAAGACACATGGACATGGATACATGCCAATGGATTGGCAGACCCAGTCAAGGAAGATATAGCGAACGAAGAATGGATTACCCCCAGCTCCAGAAAGAAGAAAAAAGCTAAAGCAACCTCCCGCCCTACAAAATCACAAATGGCAGCAGACCAAGCACAAATCCTTAAGGAAACCAGCTCAATCACCCGTTCACTGTTAGACACCAGGAGTGAAACAGATACCAACGACACTACCTCGCATGGGGGGGACTCCAGCCTGTCCCCCTCCCCGTTGCTGGTTGGCCCGGACCTCACCCCGCGATCGGCGGACGAACTCCAGGTGCTCGTAGTGGACGCCCGCGGCGCCCCCTCCAGGCGTTGCGCCAGCCGGAGCGGGACCTCCCCCTTCCTCAGTGATTACCAGCCAAGAACTGCGACGGCTATTGGAGGGGAGGTAGCGGACAGCCGCATCGGAAGCATTAACTGTCTCGTAGAATATAACACTGGCACACACAGGATCGCACAGACAATGGATCATACTGGAGGTGGGCCAACCAAGGGCCCGACCTCAATCAATCCACGTCCCCCACTACCTGAACGGTACCTGAATTGAACTGATCTTTCTGGACGTTAGCCTAGGCACCGGTTGTGCCACTTTGTTTAAAACTGGACCCCGTCTGGAATATCGTTTTTGTTGTTGTTTTTTTACCTTTCCTTACCCTCCTCTCTCCCACTCTGGTCTTATTCTTTCTCTCTTAGGAACAGGGTTGCATGTGGGTGGGTGTGTGGGGGGTGGAGGGGAGGCTGGGCTCGATGCGCGGGGGCGTGGCGGCGAGGGGATAATGCGTACAAGAATGGGATCTCGGGAACAGCTCATATAGGGGGTCATTCTGACCTCGGCGGTAAAAGGCGCCTACCGCCGGTCAGAAATCCTCCATAATTCCGCCGCGGTCGCGGTAACCCGCCACGGTCATTCTGACCCGCAGCAGCCAAATCTCAGAAAATCCGACAGCCACAACAGACCGCCAGACCAGCGGTCGGCGGAAAAGTGGAGGTGACCAAACCTCCACCGTCACGCCAACAGAAATACGCCCATGCCATTACGACCCACGAATCCACGCGGCGGTCTTTCAAACGCGGTTTTCCATTGGCGGTACACACCGCCGCGGTCAGAATACACACAAACGAACAAAACTCAGCCACATTGGACGATTTGAATTCCACACACCTGATACACATACACACACCACTCCCACACACACAATACAATATAAAACACACACCCACATCACCCACAAACCCCTATGACCAAAAATTCAGAAAGAAGCACTGAGAGACACATCAGCGATCACAGAATACCATCACACAGAGGCACACTACACCATCACCCACACAATATCCACACACAAAACAACACACACCACCACACTCAACACACTTAACTACACATACTCCACCCCACACATCATACACACCACTCCATGGCACCCCAAAGACACCCCCGCTTCTCAGACGAAGAACTCAGGGTCATGGTGGAGGAAATCGTTCGGGTAGAGCCCCAGCTCTTCGGCACACAGGTCCAATACACCAGCATTGCCCGGAGGACGGAGCTATGGCAGAGGATTGTCGACAGGGTCAACACTGTGGGACAGCACCCCAGAAATCGGGAAGACATCAGGAAGCGATGGAACGACCTACGGGGGAAGGTGCGTTCCATGGTATCCAGGCACAACATCGCCGTGCAGAAGACTGGCGGAGGACCCCCACCTCAACCCCCACAATTTACAACATGGGAGGAGGAAGTCTTGAACATCCTGCATCCTGACGGCCTCGCAGGAGTCGGCGGAGGAATGGATACTGGTAAGTTGAAGCTTCACTACTGCTTCCCCCCCACCTGCATGCCAAATCATACCCCAACCCTCACCCCCATCCTCGAACCCCACCCTCACCCCACCACCATCCTCACCCCCACCCTCACCCCCACCACCATCCTCACCCCCACCACCATCCTCACCCCCACCCCCAGCACACCTATTCCCTGCCAATGTCTCACCATCACAACCCACACATCCCAAAACCTAGGCCTGCATGCGTCCACTAAGCATGGACACCCATCACCAAAGCATGCCCAATGCATATACACATCCCCCCCACAAGCCACCCTCACCAAAGCCCCCACACACGAATGCCAGCACTTGGGGACACGGGAACCCACAGATACACCCATATGCCACACATTGAAACTATAACCATACCTCTATACCCCTGCAGGACCCGACCGTCAACACACCGCCACGGAGGGCCCAGAATTCTCCACGTCCCCCACCCAAGAGGCCGTCAGCGATGACAGCAGCTCTGTCGACCTGGACACTGATGACCAGCCCGGACCATCGGGGACCTCTGGACAGTCGGTTCCCCTCACACGGGCACAGGCCACTACAGACCCAAACCCCTCTGGGAACACCAGCACAGCTCCCACCCAGCGGGCCCATGCCTCTGTCTCCAGGGCGCGTCAATCTGCGGTGTGTCTACCACTACAGGGCACCCAGGATAACCCACCACCCCAACAACAACAGGGACCTGGGGGCAGTGGTAGTGGGCACACCGGCCAGGGGGCAGAGGCCCAGGGAAACAGGGCAACTCGGAGGGCAGCTGTGCGACAGGGGGGGGACGGGCCCAGGGAACCCACTCTCCACGAGGCCCTCACCACCATCATGGGAGCATACAACCGCTCCCAGGAGACGATGGCGACGGTACTGGCCCGGTTCCAGGAGATCCAGGTACTGCAGGAGGAACACTATCGGGGGTACAGGGAGGACATCAGAGCCCTCACCTCCACCCTGGTTACCATGGTAGGGCTGCTGCAGGACCTCATCAACACCAGGACGGACACTCAACAACAACAAAGGGCCCCTGCCACTAGCCTGGACCAAGAACAGCCAACCACCTCCGCCGGCGCTAGTGGACAGGAGGCCCCCGCACAACAGCAGCCCACCAGACCCCCACCTCCTGCAGGAGAAGAACCACCCCGCAAGAGGGCCCCGAGATCTCGCAAGAAGACAGAGTAGGATGTCAAGACCCCCGCCAGCAAAGGATACCACCTGATGTCATCCCACTGTCCCACATTGTCACCCTGTCCATCCTTGAACTGCCCATGCTCCATCTCTCCACAGGCCTCTGGACAATGCACCTGTGTGACTGTTACTCTGGACTCTGCCATGGACATTCCTTCACCATAGCCCCCACCCACTTGAAACCACCCATCCCATTTTGAGCACTGAAATAAACACCTATTTAGCACAAAACTATCTGGAGTCTGGCTGTGATTTCAAAATATTGTAATTGACATGACAGTGCAAATATGTCCTTGTACATAGTGAAGTCAACAAACAGCTGCCACAAAGCTGTAGTCCATGGGGAAACGAAGCACAGGACTCGTAGTGGGGACCCCAGATCTGAAATAGGGAGGGAAAAGCCACAACTCAGTCATCATACACTGGGGCAAATAGACAGGCAGCAGAGATGCAGGAGAGTAGTTCTCATTTACTGAATTATGTTTGAATTGTTACCTGTGTCCTATTGGAAGTACTGTTCAATGATTCTGTCCCTGTTGTCTGTTTCAGCCCCGTCGTCTTCCTCCTCGTCACTCTCCACCGGTTCCACCGCTGCCACAACACCACCGTCTCGACCATCCTCCTGCAGGAAAGGCACCTGGCGGCGCAAAGCCAGGTTGTGAAGCATGCAGCAGGCCACGATGATGTGACACACCTTCTTAGGTGAGTACATTAGGGATCCACCTGTCATATGCAGGCACCTAAACCTGGCCTTTAGGAGGCCAAAGGTGCGTTCGATCACCCTCCTAGTACGCCCATGGGCCTCATTGTACCGTTCCTCTGCCCTGGTCCGGGGATTCCTTACTGGGGTCAGTAGCCACGACAGGTTGGGGTACCCAGAGTCCCCCAATAGCCATACACGGTGTCTCTCTAGCTGTTCCATCACGTAAGGGATGCTGCTATTCCTCAGGATGTAGGCGTCATGCACTGACCCTGGGAATTTGGCATTTACATGCGAGATGTACTGGTCAGCCAAACACACCACCTGGATGTTCATGGAATGGTAACTTTTTCTGTTCCTGTACACCTGCTCCCTGTCTCTTGGGGGAACCAAAGCCACATGGGTCCCATCAATGGCACCAATGACGTTGGGAATATGTCCAAGGGCGTAGAAATCACCCTTCACTGTAGCCAATTCGCCCACCTCAGGGAAAATGATGTAGCTCCTCACGTATTTCATCAGGGCAGACAACACTCTGGATAACACCTTCGAAAACATGGGCTGAGACATCCCAGAAGCAATTCCCACTGTTGTCTGAAATTACCCACTTGCCAAGAAATGGAGTACTGACAGGACCTGCACCAGAGGGGGAATCCCTGTCGGTTGGCGGATGGGGGACATCAGGTCGGGCTCCAGCTGGGCACAAAGTTCATGTATAGTGGCACGGTCAAGCCGGTAGGTCAGGATAATGTGGCGTTCTTCCATTGTCGACAGGTCCACCAGCGGTCGGTACACGCGAGGATTCATCCGTCTCCTCGCCAAACCCAGCGGACGGTGCCTAGGAAGGACAACATGGAGCACAGAGTCAAGCAACCCACAGGTACGTACTCACAGCTTGCACAGTAAACGATTCTCTATGCAGTGAATGGCGTGTCTGAGTGGCTATGCAAGGCCTAGGCCTGTGTGACGCAGTTGAAATTGAGCCATGTGGACCCTCGAAATGGCGGCTGCCTGACCTGTGAAGTGTGACAATGGGAGGTGAGGTCAATGCGCTTGCGTGGCACACCGCGGCGGTCGGCGGTCGAAGACCGCGGCGCGAAGCCGCATTGGTTAACATTGAAGCCTATGGGTTTCAGGAGCCAATGGCGAAGGGCGCCGGCGGTGGCGGAACGCACCGCCGCGGTACGCACCGCCGCGGACGTGACCGCCATTTTCTATCTACTTATCCACTTGCGACTTGAACTTTCACAGGAGAGGACCTATACTGCAAGTGTTGCTGTGACCTCGGTCTGGAAGGGACAATGGCTGCTGCGACTGGGGAAAGGGCCCCTGCCTTCACTGGAGAGGAGTTGGAGAAACTTGTGGATGGGGTCCTCCCCCAGTATGCGCTACTCTACGGTCCTCCAGACCAACAAGTGAGTTTAATTCTATATGGATTTGGGGCCACTGGCTGGCTTGGGGGCCTGGCGGGGGGCCTGGCGGGGGGCCTGGTGGGGATGGGGGGCATGTTGGGCCTGGCAGGGGGCCTGGCGGGGATGGGGGGCATGTTGGGCCTGGCGGGGGGCCTGGCGGGGATGGGGGGCATGTTGGGCCTGGCGGGGGGCCTGGCGGGGATGGGGGGCATGTTGGGCCTGGCGGGGGGCCTGGCGGGGGGCCTGGCGGGGGGCCTGGCGGGGATGGGGGGCGTTGGGCCACTGGCAACGAAAATGCAGACAAACTTGAACGTGGTATTTCTCCCTCCCTGTACGTGTCACATAGGTCCGCGCCCATGAGAAGATCGGGATTTGGCGTGCCATCGCCAAGGAAGTCCGGACCCTGGGGGTCCACCCTCGACGGGGCACCCACTGCCGCAAGAGGTGGGAGGACATCCGCCGCGGGACCAAGAAGACCGCCGAGTCTCTGCTGGGGATGGCCTCCCAACGTAGGCGGGGTGCCTGCCGTCAACTGACCCCCCTGATGTTCCGGATCCTGGCGGTGGCCTACCCTGATTTGGATGGGCGCGTGAGGGCAGCACAGCAGACACAAGGGGGTGAGTACAAGCATTATCTACTCTGTTGTCGCGCAGTGGAGGTGTCTGGGTGGGGGAGGAGGGCTGTGGGTCCCCCTAGGCCAGGGCGATATCTGTAGGCTGGGCACCCCCGTAAGCCCCTGTGTCCCCAGCCACCACCCTCAGTAGTGTGTCAGTACAGCCATCTCTGGGCCGTGTCATCCATGGGTGCAGTTGTCAACTCTAGGCGTGTAGGGCATGTTCCACGGAATGCGTAGCGGACCCCAAGTGCGCAACTTAGTGCAGGGGGCATCTGTGTCTGTCATGTCCGCTAACTGTACCGGTGATCCATGTACTCAAAATCTCTTTATTTCTCTCTCCCCCCCCCTTTTTGTTTGTCTTTCTGTGCTTGTGTGCATCAGCATCATCAGGCGGAGGAGAAGTGGCATCGGGGCAGGAGGGAGCTGCATCTCACATGGCCCAGGAGGGCCATGCCACAGAGTCTGACTGGACCAGTGAGACGGAGGGCGAGGGGAGCTCCACAACGGGGACGACTGGACCCTGCAGCGACACGGACACGTCCTCGGAAGGGAGCTCCCTTGCGGGGGTGGCACCATCCGTGCCCCCCGCCATTACAGGTACAGCCGCCACCCAGCGCACCATCTCTGCACTCCCAGCAGCCCCTCAGCGTTCGCCCCGTCCCCGCTCTGCCAGGAAGCCGGGCATCTCCTTCGCCCCAGGCACCTCAGGCCCTGCCCCTGTTACCCCCGCTGCCCTCAGTGAGGAGGACATTGACCTCCTCCGAACGCTCATTGTTGGGCAGACTACCCTTTTGAATGCCATCCTGGGGGTGGAGAGGGAGGTTCATCGCAGCAATGCGTACCTGGAGGGCATTCATTCGGGTCAGGCTGCCCATCAGCGATCGTTCCAGGCTCTGGCCTCAGCACTGACGGCAGCCATTGTCCCTGTCTCCTGCCTCCCTCTACTAACTCCCTCCTCCCAGTCTCCTGTTCCTCTGCCTGTCCCACCCACACCATCAGACCAGCCTGCACACAACTCAACACCCAAGAGCAGCTCATCCAAACATAAGCACCACAGATCACGCAGACATTCACACAAGCAACATTCCGATGCAGACATGCCAACAGTCACTACCACCTCTGTGACCCCCACCTCCTCGTCTCCCTCATCCCTCCCTGTGACGTCTACACTCACACCTTCATTCACCTCACCATCAGCCAGTGTTTCCATCACCAGCATACCCTCCACTACAGTCCGCACACGTGCAGTCACCACCCCCACTGCCATTTACACGTCCCCTGTGTCCTCTCCCACTGTGTCTGTCACCCCCTCTTCCACACCACACAAACGCAGCCACCCACCCACCCAACAGCCATCCACCTCACGACAGCCTCCCGCTCCTGCACCTGCACCCAAAGACAGCAAACTTGTCTCGCCTACAACCACATCCTCTCCCTCCACTCCCATACCCACTGTACCTACCACTCTCCATTGTCCCAAGAAAATCTATCTCTCTACTGCTACCTTCTTTCCTGACCCTGAGCCCCCCCCTCCTTCTCGTCGGGGTAAAAAGAGCACCTCAGCCACCACCAGCCCTGCAGCCCCCTTGACAAGGGTGCAGGGGTATTGGACCCCACCAGCCCGCAGGTCTGGATCTTCGCCCAGCAGCAAGGGGACAGCCAGCCCACCCCCTGGGAAGAGGAGCAGAAGGCGGAAGGGCCGCCGCCGGAGCCCGGATTCGATATCCCCCCAGGACACTAGCCAGCCACCATCAACAGCCACAGCTCCAAAGGGAGGAAAGGGCCACAGACTCCCGACTAAGGAGGGCAAGGGCAGCAAGGCGGAGAAGTCAGGCAGCAGGCCTGCTGCCCATGAAGGACCCGTCACAGCTGCCCAGGAGGAGCCCGCAACCCCCATAGCCGCTGCCCCGGGAGGAACCGGCACAGCTGCCCTGGGAGAGCCCACCACCCCCATAGCCGCTGCCCAGGGAGGACCCAGCCCAGCTGGCCAGGAGGGCCCCACCACCCACAGCCCAGGTGGGCATTGAAGGAGCACCATCCCCGCTGCCCAGGAGGGCACCACCAGGCAATGAGCAGTTGGCCATAGAATGGCCGCCGTCTCCAGCACCGCTCCGCTGGGGACCGCCATCTCAAGAACCGTTGAACTGGGCCCTTCAAGGCAAGAACCGCTGAACTGGGCCCCGCCGTCTCCAGCACCGCTCCGCTGGGGACCGCCGTCTCAAGAACCGCTGAACTGGGCCCTTCAAGGCAAGAACCGCTGAACTGGGCCCCGCCGTCTCCAGCACCGCTCCGCTGGGGACCGCCGTCTCAAGACCCGCTGAACTGGGCCCTTCAAGGCAAGAACCGCTGAACTGGGCCCCGCCGTCTCCAGCACCGCTCCGCTGGGGACCGCCGTCTCAAGAACCGCTGAACTGGGCCCTTCAAGGCAAGAACTGCTGAACTGGGCCCTTCCAGGCAGGAACCGCTGGCCCTTTGGCAGACGTGGCAGGGCAGGATCTGTCTCGGGCAGGGCTGCAGGATGTCCTCTGGCCAACATGCCTCCTCCAGTGGCAGTGGAGTCTGTTATGGACTGTTTGGACTGTGGCTTTGCTCTCCCCAGGATGGCCCAGTGGGCAGGCCACCCACTGTATGGACTGTTTGGACTGTGGCTTTGCTCTCCCCAGGATGGCCCAGTGGGCAGGCCACCCACTGTATGGACTGTTTGGACTGTGGCTTTGCTCTCCCCAGGGTGGGCCAGTGGTCATGGAGTCCCCTCGTGGATCTGGCGTCGTGTACTCAAGTGGCTGAGGTGCCCCCCCTTCCCTTCCCCCTGAGGTGCCTGTCCTTTTTTCTTTCTGATGCCCCTGCAGTGTTCTCTCCGTGGAGTTCTTGTCGTGGGACTGGGCCTTGCCCCTTTGCTCAGGACCCCTGTGGTCCACGGACAGTGGTTGGACTACATTTAGTAGCTGTATATATTTTGTACATAGTTTATTTATTTATTTGGATTACTGCTGTCCATTTTTCAATATATCTGCCCATTTGAGATCTCTTCTTTTGGTCTTTGCATTATTTCGGAAGGGGGGGGTTTGTGGGTTGTGACAGTGATCTGTGGGAATGCATTGATGTGTGTGTTGTAGTGGGTGTGGGTGGGTGGTTGTGTGCCGGTAATCTTTTCCCTCCCCTGTGTCGTAGGTGCAGTACTCACCGATGTCTTCCGCGCCGCTGGGCGTGCTCCTGGTACAGGAGCAGGTATAGGAGTGCGGGGATGACCTGCAACTCGGGTTCCATACTGCCGGAATCTCGCGTGGAGTATGTGGAGGTGAGCGTTTTCCCGTTCGTAGTCTGTTTCCGCCGTGTTTTTATCGGCGGTGCTCCCGCCCCGGAAAAGGTGGCGGATTGGTGGGTCGTGATAGGGTGGGCGGTACATTGTCTGCCGCCTGGCTGTTGGCGGGGACCGCCGCGCTGTTTGTTTGTTCCGCCGTGGCGGGCGGAGTGTTAATGCGGCGGGCTGTGTTGGCGGTTCCCGCCAGGGTCAGAATTGCATATTTTGGACCGCCGGCCTGTTGGCGGGTTGGCCGCCGCTTTATCACCGACCGCCAGGGTCAGAATGAGGGCCATAGTTCCTTATAACACCACTCAATACAATGAAGAAGGAACCCGTATATAATATATTAACCTGGAATGTGAAGGGTATGGCCGTAATAAATAAACGAAATAGGATACATGCATATCTAAAACGCCACCATATCCATATAGCAATCCTCCAGGAAACACACATGACACCAGAAGACATTACACGACTAGAAAAGTGCTGGGCGGGATCAATATACATCTCTGGTAACTCGTCTTTCTCCAGAGGCGTGCTGATTTGGATAGCCCCGGGGGTCCCTTACACACTGCAACGCAGCATAAAAGATAAGGATGGCAGGTTCATACAATTAAAGGGACTGTTAGATGGGGAGGAGCTTATGATTAATGGGTTATATGTCCCAAACATTAGACAAGGTGAATTTCTACAAAAAACGATATCGCAATTAACAAATGACTTAACTACAGCCTGCGTATGGGGCGGGGACATGAACTGCGTCCCGCAAATAGATATGGATAGATCACACCCCCCACTGGTGGCCGCCCCAATAGCGAAAAATTTCCAGACACTACGATTATGGATAAAAGAGCGTCGCCTGATTGATATATGGAGGCATTTGCACCCGCATGCCAGAGTATACTCTTACTACTCCCCGGTACACCTTTTACCCACCCGAATTGACCTCATCCTTACATCACAGGACCTAACACATAGAATAATGAGTGCAGACTATGCCGCCAGGGTAATTTTAGATCACTGCCCACTCATAGCGCAAATCAGATGGGGCAAACACCGCTCCTGTACCCCAACCTGGCGCCTGCAAACTCAACTACTACATGGCCCTCCTTTCAGAAAAGAGTTAGCCATGCACATCTTTTCATATTTCACACAGAATGATGGGTCAACAAGCTCCAGAGCTATCGAGTGGGATGCACACAAGACAGTCATAAGGGGGATATGTATATCAACAACAGTAGGCGTACGTCAAACACTGATGCGCGAGCTCCGTAAACTAGAACAAGAGATTCACTCCTCTGAGTGCGAATTTGCAAAAGGCATGATAACACAAGCGAAGCTCTCGAGTATACGCTCTAAATGGAACGAAACAGACAACCGACTCAGACACTTTGACTATCGACATTACATGACCCGTACACATACAGAAGGGGATAGATCCGGCAAATAACTAGCATGGCTTATAAACAATGAACGTCGGAATTCCCCTATAGGAGCCATTCGCCTCGATACAGGATTAATAGTTAACACACAGGCAGAGATAAATAGTGCCTTTATAGAGTACTATAGCTCACTATATAAGGCGCAACCCCCACCTACTGAAATACAACTAAACAATTTCTTCAACGGCATCACTCTGAATAGCCTAACGGCCACACAGGTAACAGACTTAGACAGGCCGATAGATATTACTGAAGTGCAACAGGCACTGCAACAATTAACACATGGCAAGGCGCCCGGTAGCGATGGTATACCCATTGAATACTATAGTACGTTCCCATCCCAAACCTTAGCCCCATACCTAGCAATGTTATGGGAAGCCCTAAAACGGGGCCAGCTCCCCGACACTTGCCGTGAGGCGCTTATAGCTGTACTACCTAAAGCAGGCCGCGATCCATTAGATGTACGTTTATACAGGCCATTATCGTTGCTAAACACAGATTGCAAATTACTTGGCAAAATCCTAGCCAATTGCCTGCTCCCATTCATATCAGATTTGGTCCACCAAGACCAATCGGGCTTTATCCCTGGCCGCAATACTTTCAGCAACATTAGGAATCTACTGTGCCTGATGGAAAACTCCCCTGAAGGCGAGTGGCACCGGGTAGCAGTATAACTAGACATAGAAAAAGCATTCGACACACTAGGGTGGCCCTTCCTGACTGAAACACTCTGTCGCATGGGCTTTGGGCAGACTTATATTGACTCGGTGAAAGTGTTATACTCCAACCCAAAGGCTAGGGTCAAGAGAGGGGACACGATCTCCGAGGCACTCAACATAGAAAGAGGTACCAGGCAGGGATGCCCATTATCCCTGCTCCTGTTCGCGCTGGCCATTGAACCACTGGCCGCCCGTCTCCGCACAATGGTCCCTGCTTGGGGCATCCTTGACGGCCGAGCACATCGGATAGTGTCTTTATATGCAGATGATGCATTGATTTTCCTCCAAGATTATACGGAATCCCTGCCTGGTTTATTGAACCTACTACAACAATTTGGCTCGGTGACTGGGTTGATGGTGAACTGGGCAAAATCATGCATATTCCGTATGCGCCCAGTCCCCGAGGTCCACAGGACGCTATCAGGCCCGGGTGACCTGAAGTGGTGCCATGCCACATTTAAGTACCTAGGTATAAATATTTATCATGATAGTCGGGACCTAAGAGAAGGCAACCTTGGCCAAGTGATTAGATCCATAAGGGGCTCCCTGCCCTTTTGGTGCTCGCTCCCACTGTCGCCTATGGGCAGAGTGGCCATAGCAAAGATGATACTATTACCATGCCTTCTTTATTTCTTTATGGCACTGCCGTTGATACTGCCTACTTCCTTCTTCAAACCCTTGAACAGCTTACTTACTGATCTAATATGGGGCAATGGCCGAAGACGCGTTGCGTTATCCAAAGTATACCAACCACTCACTCTGGGGGGCTACGGGCCCCTAGATTTGAATTATACTACGCAGCCGCCCAATTGCAATGGATATCCACCTGGATCGGGAATCCCACCAGCGCAGAAACACAGAGGGTCTCATTGGATCTCGGCGGCACTGAAGTATTGCATTATCTCATGAATCGCGAGGGCCCTAAACATGCATGCAACATCCTATTGGCTACTGCGCACTGGGTCTGGGGACGATTTGCACTACTAGGCGATAAAAACCGACAGTACTCCCCTAGGATTCCACTGTTGGCTCACCCGAAACTTGCGAAAGTAGCGACTAAGGTGGGTCTGAGTACATGGGGAAGTACAGGCGTACACACAATCGGTGACATATGCAATGACGGGCAACTCCAAACATATGAAGCACTGGCTGACAAATATACCCTAGGACGAGGTGGCTTCATAGCCTACGGAGCAGTGCGACAAGCGGTACGACCATGGTGAAATAGCGGCAACGCAGAACCCAATATTTCCCCCATGCTTCACGAACTGCTAGGAAACATAACCGCACTAACAAGCATATCGAACATATACAAAACTCTCACTACTCAGACCGAACACAAACAGGAACAAGCAAAAAATAGATGGGACTGTGTACTTTCTGAACCCTTAGCACTGCACACATGGGAACAAGCTATGAAAATGATTTACGAAGTATCCCGCAACCCTCGCTTCCGGTACACGCAGTTCAATTACGTGCATCAAACATACCTATCGCCACACCGCATAACGCGTATGTTCCCACGGTCGCCGCAGTCGTGCCCCAGATGCGGAACAGTAGAAGCCACTTTCTTTCATATGACATGGGACTGTCCCCCAATCCGAAACACATGGACTGACATAATAACCTTACTAGCCGAGTGGACAGACACCACACTAACCCCCAAACCCGAACTATGCTTACTGGTCATAGGACCCTGTCCCAAAAAACGCAAACAAACACTCCGATTTATCGCCCTAGCACTAGTGATGTACAGGTGCCTCATAGCCATGCAATGGAAAGTGCCGAGTGCCCCCAGAGTAGCCCAATGGCGGACAGAGCTGCTACGGTGGGCTAAAGCGGAAGCGCAGACACTGCAGAACCTATTGGACAAAAGTATCCTGGTCAAGGGTCTAGACACTTGGAACTCGTTCGTGATTGCTGTAGAAAACAAGGATGACGAGCGTCCTCCCTGAAAATAGTAAAAAACAGACAACACCCGTTATTCTAGTGAGTACCCCAAGACACTAACACAGGTGCTCACTGTCACATAAATAACAAGTTGTAAACCAACTTATGAATTGAAATACGCCCTGTGGGAATAGCACAGATACATCACTAGGGGGCCGGAACACTTAACCACATGGTACACTCTGGTGTGTTTGGGTAGCGTAGGTGCCCCCCTCTTGCTCCGGTGCTGCTACGCCATCCTCTTCTCCTCTCACGGGGGCTAGGCCTCGGCCCTCTCCTCAAATTACTAATGGGCCGTGGGGGTGGCAACGCGGCCCTGGCTGTGGTGCAGGCTTGTCGGCGCTAGAAAAGGGGGCTGCACTCCTCCCCGCACCTCGCACTCCGCCTCTGCTCTTCCTCTCCTCCCCACCCCCCCAGCGGCGCTCGCTCAACCCGCTCTGGCTCTTTTCTATATGTTTTTCCTCTGTACTCTTAAGTTTCTCTAATAATATTTTATATGATGAGCCAATTATGCATCTCAAATGTGCCTTATCTCATGCCCTCTTTCTTACCCTTGGGAGGGCGGGTTTCCGCGCTCTCGTGTGTGCATGGGAGATGGGGCTCCCACACAGGACTTGAAGATGTGGCAAAGCAAGACAATTTCACTGTATATGTAAACTGGTACAAATTGCAATCACCTGTATCTCACTCTAATGTTGCCTGTTGGCTGATATAACAATAAAAACACATTTAAAAAAAAAAATTCACATGACTTTGTGTCCATGGGAAACGGCTATGCAGATCAAGTCACAAGGTTTTGCGCATTGAACTGTATTCCGTTCAAGGATCAGTGGGAATTGTTACCGCAAACCAAAAATGACACATGTTTGAACCTTGCATTAAGGGTGGTTGATACACTAGATGAGCTAAAAACACTACAGGGTTGTGCTAGTAAGGAGGAAAAACGCTCCTGGCAGAGAATGCAATGTATACACAGAGCTGATGAGTTATGGGTCTCAGAGGAGGGGAAACTGGTTTTGCCAAACAGTCTTTTGTCACAATTTGCTAGGCTCTACCATGGACAGGCACATCTTGGCAGAGATGCAATCATCAGGTCATTCAAGATTGACTGGTTTAACCCAAACTTCAGACATGCTGCAGAGGTTACCTGTCACAGATGCATCATCTGTCAACAGATGAATGCGGGAAAAGGGACTGTGGTAACTTTGAGCCACATAGGGAGAGCTGGTGGTCCATTTAGCAAGATGCAAATGGATTTAATTGAGATGCCTGTTTGTGGAGGATTGCAGTACGTGTTGGTGATTGTGTGTGTTTTCAGCCACTGGATTGAAGCTTACCCCACACGTAGAAATGACAGTCTCACAGTTGCAAAGCTGCTGCTTAGGGAACTAATACCCGGGTTCGGGTTTCCGGTCTCTATAGAATCAGATAGGGGCAGACACCTCGACAATGAGGTGATTAAGCTCTTGTTTGCTGCATTAGACATTGAACAGAAACTGCATTGTAGCTACCGCCCAGAAGCATCAGGACTAGTAGAACAAATGAATGGTACCTTAAAGTCGAGAATGGCGAAGATGTGCGCAGCTACCAATATGAAATGGCCAGATTCATTGCCCTTAGTGCTGATGTCGATGAGGAACACCCCTGATAAGAAGACAGGACTATCACCCCACGAGATCCTTATGGATAGAGCTATGAGTACCTGCAAATGCTCTTGTAAATATCATGGATGATATGGTGTTGGACTACTGCAAAGGTTTGGCTGATGTAGTTCGCTTTTTTTCTCACCAGGTGGAAGCTAACACATTGCCACCAATCAGTGATCCAGGTCATACCCTGCGAGCCGGTGACTGGGTGGTTGTCAAGAAGCATGTGAGAAAATCGTGTTTGGAGGCGCGCTGGAAGGGGCCATATCAAGTAATATTAACAACCACTGCTGTGAAATGTGCAGGCGTTCCAAACTGGATACATGCCAGTCACACAAAGAAGGTAACGTCCAACTGACGAGGAACTTGAAGTTTCCGACTCAACAGTTCCAGAGAGGGAAGTCTCAGGGCCTGAAAATAGCCAAGAGAGAACTGAGACTGCAGGAGAGCCCACTGAGAACAGCCTTGTCCCTCAAACAGTAAACGAGTTCGAGAGAGGTGACAGTGTGCCTATCTCAGTAGAGGCAGCAGGAGAACTAAATCAAGGAGAGGTTCTCCCAGAAGCAGACGATACGGGTTAGAGCTTGAACCCATTACAGATCCAGAAGAAGAAGAAGAAGGGGAAATAATAGAAAGCGATCAAAGTACACCGGCATCCAAAGAGCCAGTTGCAGGTCCATCAAGAGAAAACACCATAGTACAAGAGGAGGGTGCTGTTCAGCGTCCTGAAAGAACAAGCAGGAAAAAGACGCATAAGGGAGATAACTGGCCAGAGAATCAGGCTGCAAAAGAAAAGGTCGTACCAGGTGAAACAATAACAGAGGAAACCGATACCACAAGAACCGAAGATCTGAGTGAAGGAGAATTTCAAGACGAACGCCGATCAAAAAGAAAAAGAATCGCAAATAGAAGGTACGCAGGTCCAGAATGGGCATATGCAACAACATCTGAATGGCAACAAGAATTCTTAGCATTCTGTTTTGATCGAGAAGTACCAGGCCAGTACTACGGTACCTGAAAGCAATCAGGGAAAGAGACTGTGTTAAAACTGAAAAGAAATTGAAAGTTGGAAAAGCTAAGAAAGAGACTTATAAATGACCAGATGCCACACTGATAACCTGAATAGACTTTGAAAACCTGATTATGACAAGCTGCTAACCTGATTTGACAAAAGGGTCCTGGAGTGAGTGAAGCGCTGTAAATATACACAGAGAGAAAGAGACTTTTTGCATTAAGAAAAGAAAAAAAAGAGTTTTGTATCATCCTCAATTGATTATTGTTCTAATATCTGATTCTTTACAGACATGGCTTATAATAGAGGTAGTAACAAAAAGGGTAAGGTGTGTGGTTGATTGAGTCTTATATTAGGTATTGTGTGTGCGATAATAATTGTAGGTGTGATTGTGGGAATGCCGTGGTTGGATAAGAAAGTGACTAACAATGCTTCAAAACCTGAGACTACAACCCTAACACCGTGGGAGAAGTTTGAGTAGGATGTAAAACACTTGCATGAGGGAACTAATTCAAAAGGGGAGCTTTCTACTAATGTCTTCTATCGCTTGCTGAATGAGTATATTGAGACACTGGATGAGAAAAACTGTTATGTGTGTACCAAGATTCCTTCATCAGTGCAAGAGGGGGTCACTTACCATAGTCTTCCTCTGACTTACGGGATAAGTTGTAGCTTGCTATTAACAAGATTATATAATCAAGAGCATGTGCAATATTTTTATTCAAATTTGGATGTAGTGTTTTGCTTT
This sequence comes from Pleurodeles waltl, assembly GCF_031143425.1. Taxonomy (NCBI): domain Eukaryota; kingdom Metazoa; phylum Chordata; class Amphibia; order Caudata; family Salamandridae; genus Pleurodeles; species Pleurodeles waltl. The sequence continues at coordinate 743,680,778 of NC_090446.1, read as the reverse complement.
GTACCAGTGATTGAGTTTCTGAACAAGCTAGCTAAGGACCATAGTATAAAATTAGTTAGGGGTTTCTTTGAACCGACGCTTACATTTGGGACAGCTTATGCACACCGCAATAATCTGACTTGCTTATTGACACCTGTAGAGAAAAGCTTCTTAGATCACACTGATGATAGACACAAAGCATTGAAAGAAAGATTAGAAAAAGGGTTAGAGAAACGCGCATATGCAAATGATTATGCTTACACTGCAATAAAAACGCAAGGCAAATTAGCTATAGATGCTTTACATGTAGGAAGGCTTTGTATATATTAGCCGAAATATGAACATGACACTTTATTTGTGGGAACGAGTGAATGCAGGCATGTGTTTTTGTTTCAGAGTAAATGGACATTCATGTTAAATGGACAGGATCCAGCGATCCCTGGGATCTATTATATTTGTGGACTAAGGGCCAGATGTAGCAAGATATGCTTTTGCAAGTCTGAAATTGTGAGTCGGTGCGACTCGCAATTTCAGAATCGCAAAAGCATATGCAGAATGGTGTCTCAGACACCTTCTGCGAATCGCTATGGGGTCGCAAAGACCCACCTCATTAATATTAATGAGGTGGGTCGCATTTTGCGACCCCATAGCGATTCCCTGCACTCACAGGGATGGTGGCCTGCTGAAGTCAGCAGACCTCCATGTCTGTGACTGCTTTTTAAATAAAGCAGTTTTTTTTTTTCATTTTGCAGCCTGTTTTCCTTAAAGGAAAACGAGTTACAAAATGAAAAAACTACCGAAACCATTTGGTTTTGTTTTTTTCATAGTAGGCAGTGGTCCATAGGACCACTGCCTGCTCTGAAAAAATGTTTTTGTCAACATTCACAAAGGGGAAGGGGTCCCATGGGGACCCCTTCCCTTTTGCGAATAAGTTACCACCAGTGTGACACTGGTGGTAACTGCGAGTTGCTTTGCGACCGCATTTGCAGTCACAAAGCAATTCTGAATTGCGATGCGAGTCGCAAATAGGAAGGGAACACCCCTTCCTTTTTGCGAGTCGCATTCATAAACTTCTGAGTCGGTACCGACTCGCAATTTGTGAATGTCATCGCGTGAGGCCGTTTGCATTGCGCAAACTGCGATTTTCGCAGTTTGCGACATGCAAACGGCTTGCTACATCTAGCCCTAAATGCTTATTACCCTCTTCCTAAGGGATGGTATGGGACATGTTATTTGGGAATAGTTTTCCCAAAGATTTACCAGATTAATGACTTAAAGCAAATACCTAAAATGTCTGAATTACATGCTAGACAAAAACGAGAGACAGCGGCTGCTGTCGTTGGAGACATATTTGGAGCCATAATTCCTTCAGTAGGGGTTATTTTAAACTCCATAAAGATTCAAAAGTTGTCTACAATTGAGGATAACATGCTGACAAATTTTACAGAGGCTATACTCCTGATGGATACTGAACTTGCTGCGGAAAGAGCTATGACTCTTCAAAAGAGGCTTGCTTTAGACATTCTTTTAGCAAAGAGTGGTGGAGTCTGCAAGATGCTCAACGAGCGTCATTGTTGCTCATATATACCAGATAATAGTAAAAAGATTAGAGGTATGCTTACTAACCTAACTAAAGATAGTGCAGATTTGAAGGATTTGAAGGAACCTGGAGTGTGGGAGAAATTAGGGAAAGGAATTGCTAGAGTAGGGTGCTGGTTTAGCCACATTTGGAATGGGCTACTTGCAAAACTTTTAGGGGTCTATTAATCGTTCTGGCCTGTCTATTAGGATTATGGGGAGCATGCAAAATTAATGATAAAATTAAAAGAAATTGGACAAAGAGAAACAAGAAAAATGAGGAAAATGAAAGGGAGAAAATGTTTATTGAAATTTGGGAGAGTTCACACAAGGGACAAGATGTTGAAATGCGCATTATGCGTAAAGTGAAAAATTAAAGTGAAAGGTCAAAGGGAAAGGCTTGTGTGATGACGAACGTCATCAGAGGAGGGACTGAGAGAGCGTAGCTTATATAATCTATATTAACATGAAATGTTTATGAATCAATGTGTGATAATGCTGCAAAGAAACTATAATGATAGTAATTTTGCTTAGACGTGCACTTGAATTGTGACCACGGAGAGTGGCCACTAATGTATACGTAGACTAATAATAATGACCAAAATTTTTATATTATGTTTAAATAAGTTCATACTAATGATTGCGTTATTGAATCTGTTCTGAAATCCTCATAGGCCTTACGTTAGCATGAGCCAAAGTTTAGCTGCCTTGGCTCTCATATTAAATGCATTTTTCTATTTTTCAGTATGCTGACTCACAAAGGGAAGTGACCCTGCGTGTTCCTTTATTTCAAATTAGAAGACGAATGTAACCATGTTAGATCCGTTCTCACGGTTTCTCTCATTTGCAGAATAAATGTTAAAAGTAAATTGAAACAGTGTAGATTAATGTTATGTACAAGGTCATTCAAACCGGAGAAGACAATGGAACTGCTGACCAAAAGATGTGCAAAGAATTACAGAAAGATGAAATCATACCGGACGCGCCACCTCTGAAGACGTCAATTACGAAGACCAATAAAAGACTTGTAAAATAATATGGGATGAAGAGTTAGATTACCTAATGTGTTCTATGATAGGTTAAAGATAGTGGGGTATAGCAGATGACCAATAAAATTTTGGGGGAATGTACAATGGAAAAGGGATAAAAACCCATGTCACTGGGAGTCATTTAGAATTAGGTAGGGAATGCTATTGATTTTATCCAAAAACTCTGTCACTCTGTTTGGTGACTTGATAATTTACACACAAAAAAAAAGGGAGGGTAATTATGACAATGAAATTGTGATTTGTCTGTTTGCTTTTCCTTTCTAGGTACCAACTGCTTACTTTTGACAGAGACCTTAGTTAGATGTGTTCCAAATTGGTGTTCCAAATTGTTTTGCATGAAACCCAACATGCTGATGCTAATTGGTGGTTAGGACAGGTCTTCACTAAAACTGATGCAAATAGACAAACGACCGAGACTATGCTTTGTTGAGCTGACGCGATATTGACACTCTGCTAAACTTGATCTATGTTCACGGCGTGTTATGTTCTGATGTTTGTGATTCTCGCTTTAATGAAATCTTATCAAAGTTGCCATATCGTGACTATGCTATTATGTTTCTTGGTTTTGAGATTGACGTATCTGATATTAGAAATGTAAGCAATAGGGAATAAAACTCATAAAATTCTACTAAACTGGTGTGGTTATTCATGGCTGCAAGGTCATGGTAGAGTTTTGAATTGATTAATGACTTTGACTAAAGTGAAATGCATTGTCGTGATAAATATTGATGACATTATTGATGTATTGATTGATATATTGATTAGCTATCTCGTCCTAAGATGTCTATCAACTGGGTCAAAAGATTCATTGGCCTAAAACGATTCCTGATGTGTAATAAAATATCATAAAGGAACAGGTTAGCAGTTCCAACCTCTGATCTACACTATCTACACCTCCCAAGTGCTTATTGTAGTCCAAACACCATGCAGGTTTGCACATTTCAGCAACCTGACCACAAACAGTCACGGGGGAAGTACGCTCATCATGGATGGTAGTCAACATGTAGAAATCCCTCCTGTCTGCAAATTTCACAGCTAGCAGCTCATCATTACACAAGGCACTGACCTATCCCCTCTCAAGTTTTTTACACACAAGCTCCCTTGGACAGCCTTTACAGTTAGAGTGAGTGTGTCACAAGCAACAGTGTTCACTTGGAACAATTCCCTGAACAATTGCACTCAAGTGTAGAAGTTATCTAGATACAAATGGTGACCTTTGTTAAACAGTTGTATACCAAGTTGCCACACAATTTTCTCACTAACTACAAAAGTGGGCAGACAACCAGGGTGTCAATACTGGAATCCCTATCCGTGTAGACCCGGAAATTATAAACAAATGCTGTGCGAGGAATGTACTGCCTAAAAAACAATGCCCCTTGAACAGGATCAAAGACCCATCCACAGCTATTTCTTTCCCTGGAACATAGACCTCTGAAAACCAATCTTCAAAATGATCAAGGACAGGACTAGTCTTAAGAAGACGGTCAGAATTGGTGATCTTGTGGCAAGGTTAAAGCGTTATCACCAAAATGAAGCATCCGAAGAAGAAGCAAATACCTATTACAACTCATGGTTGCAGGAAATTTAGCTGTTACCATCAAGGGACTAGTAGACCAATATGAAGACAGTGACAGCACCTTATAAACCCCATCAAAAAAGTTAAGCCCAAGAACATTTTTAACTCTTCCAGATTTGTGGGAATCCACTGGGTAACTTAAAGTGTGCCCTTAGTCTGGCACTGTTGTCCCTCAAATACTGCTCAGCATACAAATTAGTCTGCTCAACAATCTCTTCCAAAAATACATCATCCATAAACAAATGAAAGAAATTGATAGGCAAAAAGTTTTCCATATTCACTCTACACCCCGGGAGACCAGTAAAGGCAGGCAACTCTGAAACCCATAGCTCAGGTCTTCAATGGGAAGCCTTTCAGTCCCAGACTGCTGCACTATTGGCACATCAGAGTCCTCCTCTAAAACAGGCACTTCATTCATACTGAGAGTGGCTTCCTCATCAGATGATTACTCTTGGACAGAAAATTCACTACCAGAATTTGCACTTCTTCCTGTGCCTCAGATACAGAGTCAGTCTCATAATAAAGGTCAGAAGACGACTCAAAAAGCATCCAACAACCTGCTGAGTGGTCACCCTGCAGCTAGCCATGACCCTTTCTAAGAAAATTAGCTTGACAAATGCGCCAACAACACCTAGCACTGTGTAAAATAAGCAATAAACAAAGTATGGCTTTATCACAAAGAGTTATGTACACAAAAACTATACCATTCACTTGCCTGAAAAAGTTAGACTCACCAGCAACTGCTCTGCAGAGACACAGCAATCATCAATGATATCCCACTAAAAAGCAAAAAGAAAAGACAATTACACATTAGACAACACAAATATCATTGTGCACAAATCTAAGAACAATTTCACACACAATCCTGTATTTAGTACACCGTTTACAAAAATGTCATTCATGCATGGCAACAATACTAATTTGTAGTAAATTGTTTTTCTTACTCAAAACATGCAACAACGCAAACTGCAGGTCAACCACTGCTAAAACCACCCCCCTCCCCCGGGGGTAGATTGGCCAAAACAATTACTGATCTAGCCCCCGGGGGGGCCGAAACATGAATTGAATATTTCCCCCCAGGGATCAACCCTTGCCTAAGGAGACGCTCCCCTAAAGTAACAAAAAAAACATCCCTGTTGCCTAGTGGGTGGATTCCTGCTCTACAACTGCAGGCCTTGCCCGTGATCATGGAGCAGAAATCCATGCAAAACAGGCACTGGGAGCAAGGAAAAACTCTTTCCTCTCCCCCTTTGTCTGCCCCCCCGAACCTCCCCACAGGAGAAGAACTTACAGAAAAGGAGGCAGCATCTGATGGCGCTGTGAGCTGTGAGCACACACACACACACATATATATATATATATATATATATATATATATATATATATATATATATATATATGCATATATATATACTTTTTTCAATTTTAAAAAAAAAAAGGTTACAGGGACATTATAGTTAGGGTCACATGTTAAATTTGCAAAACCATAGAAATTCAACTGCTAAAGTTAGAGTTATCTCAAGTAACTATAACTTGTGCCCTATGGTAACTAAACTAGCACCCCCGCCATGCACAGTTTTTTAGTTAAAAATGTTACTGCAATTATTATATTGATATTATGAGTGATGTTATCAAACATGTCATGAGTGTTGTAATTTGTGATTTGGGAGGTAATTATCAATGCATGGTGAGGTCGCGAGTTATAGTTACCTTAGGGCACAAGTTATAGTTACTTGAGATAACTCTAACTAGAACGGTTTAATTTTTGTGGTTTTGTACCTTTAAAATGTGAGCTTACCTATAACATCCTTGTAACCTTATTTTAAGTGAATTTCTATGTTTAAAAAAAATTCTATTTCCTAACTATAAAATCCCTGTCACATTTGTTTTTTCCAATGAATTTCAATGTTTTATTTCACTGTATAGTAATTTCCACTACCCTCTTTAAGCATCCAACCTTGTACCGTACACAGCCTTCACCTGTGCATGGCAGAGGTTGGCCGCAAGGCCTGGTCTGCAGCCTGAACCTGGGGCCAACCCCTAACCAACCATCCTCATGCTGTACACGGCCCTGTGGGCGTGCTTGGCGGGAGTTGGCTGCGGCCTGTCTCTCTGGGTGTGACAATAGGTGTGAGGAGGTATATCTGGAGGTTGGAGTGGCTGTGAGAATCTCTGCCTGGGTGTGAGAGTGAAATACTGTCAAATTCATTTTTGACTGTTGCAAGGCCAATCTCTCTCATAGGATATGTTAGAAATGGGGTCTTTGGGTACCCCCTGTCCAAGCAAGGACCCTCTCTCTAGTCAGGGTAAAAGAGAATCACCCTTAGCTAACCCCTGCTTACCCCCATTGGTAGCGTGGCACAAGCAGAAGGCTTAACTTCAGAGTGCTAGGTGTAAAGTATTTGTACCAACACACACAGTGACTTAATGAAAACACTACAAAATGACACAACACAGGTTTAGAAAAATAGAGAATATTTATATAAACAAAACAAGACCAAAATGACAAAAATCCACTCGACACAAGTCACGTTATCAATTAAAAAGCAAAAAGAGGCTTCATGTAGTTTTAAACACACACTAACACTGTTAGTGTGAAAATGTACCTCTCTTTACAAACACACAATCTTAAAATGAACTTTACTAAAAGATGTATTTTTAAATTGTTGGTTTTTAGATTGTGTGTTTGAAAATGACACTTTTAGAAAGAAGGCATTTTCTTGCTTAACCTATTCTGGACTCTGATTGTTTGTGGATTCCCTGTCTGGGTCAGTTCGACAGTTGGACTGTTTGCACCTCTCCTTTAGACACTGACACAAAGGGAGCTGGGATGTAGCTTGCATATCCTGATAGGCCATCTGGGCTAAGGGGAGGAGGACAGTGGTCACTTAAACCTGAAAGGTCTGTTCCTGCCCTCAGAAAATGCAGTCTCCAACCCCCTGGGTGGTGTCTGGGGCCTGGCCTGGGCAAGGCAGGATTTTGAAAACAACAGAGACTTTTCTTTGAAGTAGGCTACTTCAAAGGCAGAAAGGGGTATAAGAAGAACCCCCAAAACCCCTGAAATTCAGATTGCTTCTGGAACCAAGAGGAACCTCTGCCAAGGAGAAGAGCTGGAAGCTGGATTAGGAGTACTGCCCCTTTGCCTGTAACTGTGCTTTGCTGGGTTGGCCTGCAGTAGCTTCTTCCGTCTGAGAGAGGATAAAGACTTACTTTTGTGTGACTTTCTATGGGTGAAGAATCTCAAAGGCTTGAAGTGAGCTTGCCTCCTGTTGTTGGGCTTTCTGCTGAGAGTCCTGCCTGCCAAGCGGTGCCCTAACCTGTCTCTGGGCCCTTGAAAGGTGTAGCTGGTTAAAAATGACAGAAATCCATGAAAAGACCGCCGTGTGGGGAAACCTTTGATGCACCACCCGTCTCACAACTGAGAAACAATGCGCCGCCGGCCTCGCAGCTAAAACCTTACTTCACCTGCATCGCGGCTGGAAGATCGACGCAAAACGGCTGGAAAAATTACGCGCAAGAGTTGCAGGGGCTACTGTTAACGACGCAAGTCCCCAAGCAGTGCGGTTTCTTGACAACATGCGACCGGATTTTTACATAACATCGCTGGGTGTGGAAAAATCAACATAAAGCCTGCCTGGACCCGAGGTGCCCATCCACATTGACGCATCGCTCTGTTGCGGGAGTAAAGAATCAACACACGCCGACCCGACTGGAAGAGGAACGATGCACGGTCTTGCTTGAGGGTGAAAATTCAATGCATCACTGGCCTTTTCCGATGCACACTCACCCATGCGGCTTTATTTGACGCCACCCAGGTACTTTTGTGCAATAACAGCATTCTCACTGTTTTCTAAGGATTATTTTTTTTAAATTCACAGCTTGACTTGTGCATGTTGGATTTTTGTTGTTCTGGTCTTGTTTTGGTTAGAAAAATATTATCTATTTTTCTAAACCTGTGTTCTGTCAATTTGTAGTGTTTTTACTGAGTTACTGTGTGTGTTGGTAAAAATACGTTACTCATTGCTTCTGAAGTTTAGCCTGCCTGCTCATGCTAAACTACCAAGGAGGTGAGCGGGGATTAACTTAGGGTTTTTCTCCTTTACCCTGACTAGAGTGAGGGTCCTTGCTTGGACAGGGGATAACCTGACTGCCAACCAAAGACCCCATTTCTAGCAGGTGCGTTTTGCAGAAATCAGCTGCAGAACCCACTTCTGAGGCCCAGACTTGAGAGGGGCACCAAAAGAGTTGCAAGCAGTCTTTGATGTCCCCAAGACTGTAGGAGAACAGGGGGCAATCCAGGAAGCCCTTGGAAACACTATGGGTTAGCAGGATGGGCCCAGTCCTTGTCTTCAGCAGGGCAAAGGTCAGCAGGCAGCTGGGCAGCTCAGCAATGCAGAGAAGCAGTTCCTTGGAACAGTCAGTCCAGGCAGAGAGAAAATCCTTACAGTGCAAAATCCTCTTCGTCCAGCAGGGTTCTCCTGAAGTCTAGTAGTGATCTGAGTTGCTAGGGTCAAAGCAGCTCCTTGAAGTGTGCAGGTCCCACTTTCAAACCAACCCTTGCTCCAGACTATCAGTAGGGTGTAATCAGCCCTTTGTGTGGGGACAGGTCCTTCCCTATTAAACTGTAAGTGTGAGCTCCCCTCCACCCTTCCATCCCAGGAAGGCCTATCAAAATGTAGATGAATCCGAATGAGGTCTTTGTTGGGCCCACCCTTCCTGTATTTGTGGCTGTCTAGGAAGAAAGCACACAGTTTAGCTATCATCTAGTCCAGACATTTGTTAGAGATAGGCTGCAAGGCACACAGAGAAGTAAGAGCAGAGAAATGCCCTCTTTATAAAAGTGGCATTTCTTAAATAGTAATGTTTAATCCTACTTTACAATTAAAGAGGATTTACCATTACCATTCCAATGATATGAAACATGATCTAGCAACTCCTTTCTGATCAGAAATTACAGCTTAAGAGCATTCCCAATGCTGACCAATGAGAGGAGTAGACCTCACAGTATTAGAAAATGACCTTGGGAGTTTTTCATTTCCAGGACAACGAAAATGTAAAAGTACATTTCCTGCCTTTTACTTAGATATCACCCTGCCCTATGGGCTACCAGGGCTTACCTTAGGAGTGAGTTATATGTAATAAAAGAGAAGATTAAGGTTTAGCAGGTTTTAAATGCCAAGTCGAAATGGCAGCACATATTGCACACACAGGCTCTGTATTGGCAGGCCTGAGACATGACATCTTTACAGGGCTACTAAAGTGGATGGCACAACAGCACAATCAGTGCTGCAGACCCACTTGTAGCATTTCATATACAGGCCCTTGTTATACGGTATACCATTTTGCAAGGTACTTACAAGTAAATTAAATAACCCAATTTTGGATACACCAATGTTACTATGTTTAGGGGGGGAGCACATGTAAATTAGCAATGGTCAGCAGTTGTAAAGTGCTCAGAGTCTTAAGGTCAACAAAAGGATACAACAAAAATGTAAGGCACACAGGTGAAAATATTGTGGGAAGACCACCCCAAGGCTGTGAGGCCTAACACCAAATTAAATAGCAATTACTGTTTTTTTTTTTTGTTTATAATGTTATACTGCTACTCATTTTACTGTGTGATATCAGAGTTCTTTACATCACACACACACATTGTACATTAACAATAAACTATTAAGTGTGTATATCAATGTACAGGAAAAATGCAGGTTTCAAGGTGAAGGAGTCAGACATCATCCTTAGTGTTAAAGATCATTTGCTAAGACTGCATGGCTGGGAGAAACACAAATTCAGAATTTAAAACATAATGCAGTGCTTGCATTTGTCTATAATAATAGGAATGTGTTACTTCCCAAATAAACCCTTTTTAGTAGCTTTATAATAACAGATTGAGAAAAACAATATGGTTAAAAAACCCTGTCTTGCAGTTTCCATGCAAGTCCTTAATGCTGGTTCATAGCTCACTCTGCTATATTAGAAGGAGTGCAATTCATGAACTTCAAGTAATAATAGCAACTCGGTGTCAAAAGCAGTAAGCCACATACCTATCTAAGTAACATAATAATTTGTTATCTGCATGTTACACAATGTAATTTGAGGGAAACACATTAACCCATCACTGTACTTTATAATTCAAAACTGTGACTAAACGAAACACATCTCACTCTAGCAAGTTCTTTACCCACCAGACTGATCTTACTATTATCATTATTCTTTGAGATTTCCTGGACACTTACAGCTCTTTGCAGTAGATGCCTTAACTCCTCAAGGTAGCTATTTTAAAATGCGGTTTTTGAAACCAGTCATGCCAGAATAGATTTACTGTCACATTTTTGCCTTAGTGCCAAATTCTTTGTGACGACATTTTGAAAAAATAAATGACTGTCAGACTGCTTTTCATGATGCAATGAATCTTTTTTTATTTGGCTAATCATTGTTAGCCATAAATGCACAATAAATAATTATATACGTAAAAAATGCTAATTCATAAAACAAAGAATTAGGGGGAGGATGTAACAGCCAGAGCTGCTGACTTTGGAGCTGGAGAACTAGGTTTGAGTCTCAGCTGGACAAATCACTTAGGTGGTCATTACAACCCTGGCGGACGGTGTTAAAGCTGCGGTAATACCGCAAACAGGCCGGCGAAAAAAAAAAGGAATTATGACCATGGCGGAAAATGCCAACATAGACAGCCACTTTAACACTCCGACCGCCACGGCGGTACAGACAAGCAGCGCGGCGGTCACCGCCAACAGACAGGCGGAAGACAAAGTACCGCCCAAAGTATTACAACACACCAAACCTTTTCCGGGGCGGATACACCGTGGATAAAAACATGGCGGAAACAGCTTTTGCAATGGGAAAACGCTCACCTGAACACACTCCACGAGGAAGGAGGCCACCATGGAGCCCGAACTCCTAATACTCCCTGCGCTTGTCTTCCTGCTCCTCTACGAACACCAGCAATGGCGGCGCCGAAGACAACGGTGAGTACTGCACCTACAACATAGGGGAGGGGGAGGCAAAAGTCAGGGGGACACACACACAACACCCCCACCCTCAACCCGACCCTCGCACACTACAACACACACACCAATGCATTTCCAAACATCACAGGAACAACTCACACCCTCCCCGGAAGAATGCAAAGACAAAACCAAATTACTTGAACCATTGTAATGTATCCAAATACAGTAAGCTCATATATACAGAAATATATACACATTCAAAATATATACATCACGATTAGTAGCCACATTCTCTCAAGTCTCTACAGTGGGTGGGTTGCCCACTGTACCATCCTGGGGAGTGCAAAGCCACAGTCTCCCAAGTCTCTACAGTGGGTGGGTTGCCCACTGTACCATCCTGGGGAGTGCAAAGCCACAGTCTCTCAAGTCTCTACAGTGGGTGGTTTGCCCACTGTACCATCCTGGGGAGTGCAAAGCCACAGTCTCCACTGGTTCTGGAGGGGGACTGGTGCCCAGAGTGCTTCATCCTGTGAAGGATTCAAGTAGTGGATGCAGTTCTCCACTGGTTCTGGAGGGGGACTGGTGCCCAGAGTGCATCACGCTCCCCGTGACGGTCCCAGTTCCGTCACTGTCCCAGCTGCACATGGGCTAATGATGCTTGCCATGGCGGTCTTTGCCCTGTTTAGCGGTGCTTGACTTTGCAGTTTCCGACCTGTTCAGCGGTGCTTTGCCATGGTGGTCTTTGCCCTGTTCAGCTGTGCTTTGCCATGGCGGTCTTTGCCCTGTTCAGCGGTGCTTGACTTTACAGTTTCCGACCTGTTCAGCGGTGCTTGCCATGGCAGTCTTTGCCCTGTTCAGCGGTGCATTGCCATGGTGGTCTTTGCCCTGTTCAGCGGTGCTTGACTTTGCAGTTTCCGACCTGTTCAGCGGTGCTTTGCCATGGCGGTCTTTGCCCTGTTCAGCGGTGCTTGACTTTGCAGTTTCCGACCAGTTCAGCGGTGCTTGACTTTGCAGTTTCCGACCTGTTCAGCGGTGCTTTGCCATGGCGGTCTTTGCCCTGTTCAGCGGTGCTTGACTTTGCAGTTTCCGACCTGTTCAGCGGTGCTTTGCCATGGCGGTCTTTGCCCTGTTCAGCGGTGCTTGATTTTGCAGTTTCCGACCTGTTCAGCGGTGCTTTCCCATGGCAGTCTTTGCCCTGTTCAGAGGTGCTTTGCCATGGCGGTCTTTGCCCTGTTCAGCGGTGCTTGACTTTGCAGTTTCCGCCCTGTTCAGCTGTGCTTTGCCATGGCGGTCTTTGCCCTGTTCAGCGGTGCTTGACTTTGCAGTTTACGACCTGTTCAGCGGTGCTTTGCCATGGCGGTCTTTGCCCTGTTCAGCGGTGCTTGACTTTGCTGTCTCTGACCTGTGCAGCGGTGTGTGGCATGACGGTCCCTCAGTGCCCAGCGGGGCTGTGGCTGCCGGGGCCCTCCAGGGCACTGACGCTGGCGGTGGTCTCCGGACCAGTGACGATTGTGCTGCCCTCCTGGGCACTGACTCTGGCGGTGCTCTCCTGACCAGTGACGATTGTGCTGCCCTCCTGGGAACTGACTCTGGCGGTGGTCTCCTGACCAGTGACGATTGTGCTGCCCTCCTGGGCACTGAGTATGGCGGTGGTCTCCTGACCAGTGACAATTGTGCTGCCCTCCTGGGCACTGACTCTGGAGGTGGTCTACTGACCAGTGACGATAGTGCTGGCGGTGGCGTCCTGGCCAGCGTGGAGGATGGCGGCCTTCTCCGCCGTGCTTCTCTTGCCAGACTTTGGAGACTTCTTCTGCCCCTTCACCACCTTGTGAGGAGTCACAGCTGACTCGGCACTCCCCCCGGGACCCTTGTGAGCGGCTTTGCCGGCAGGAGTCTTCACCCTCTCCCGTCGGGCACTGTCCAAATTCTGGTGCTTTACAGGGGGGGGGGGCTGGCAGTGCTTTGGCTCTGTGTCACACTGGCTGCCCTGGTGCCCGGTGCACTCCATATACCTCTAACACGCACCACTGGAACCGGACTTCTGAGCTGAGCTGAGGTGCTAGTACAGGACCTATGAATTGGAGGGGTAGGGGTGGTGGGAAAGAGGTCAACGTTGCTCAGGAAAAGTTTCTGACGAACACTGGGATGGGTAGCTGGAGGGGGTCTGGGAGTGGAGGAAGAGGAGGTGGTTGTAGGAGGTGTAACTTTAGATGATTTGGGTGCAGGTGCATGTTCTGGAGGCTGTCGTGAGGTGGATGGATGTTGGGTGTGTAGGTGCCCGCGTTTGTGTACTTTGGGAGGGTGCGTCACAGACACACTGGGAGAGGACACAGGGGACGTATAAATGGTAGTGGGGGTGGTGAGTGCAGGTGAGCGGGGCGTGGTGCTTGGTGTTCTGGTGTGAGTCCTAGTGGCTGTAGATGTAGTGCATGCAGGTGAGAGTGTAGACGACACTGGGAGGGAGGAGGGAGACTATGAGGAGGGGGACACAGTGGAGGCAGTGGATGTTGCTGTATCTGTATGTGGGTGATGCTTGTGTGAGTGCCTGTGGGATGTGTGGTGCCTATGTTTGCCAGAGCCACTTTTGTGTGTTGAGGTGTGTGCAGGCTGGTCTGATGGTGTGCTTGGGAGAGGCTGGAGTACAGGGGATTGTGTCTGGGTGGAGGAAGTTGGAGGGGGGAGGCTAGACACAGGGACAATGGCTGCCATTAGTGCTGAGGCCAGAGATTGCAGGGTTCGATGAAGGGTAGCCTGACCAGAATGAATGCCCTCCAGGAATGCATTACTGTGTTGCAACTCCCTTTCTACACCCTGGATGGCATTCACAATGGTAGACTGCCCAACAGTGAGTGACCTGAGGAGGTCAATGGCCTCCTCACTGAGGGCAGCAGCGGTGACAGGGGCAGGGGCTGAGGTGCCTGGGGCGAAGGTGATGCCCACCCTCCTGGGTGAGCGGGCATGGAGCGAAGGCTGAGGGGCTGCTGGGAGGGCGGTGCTGGTAGGGGGGTGGCGGCTGTACCTGTTGAAGTGGGGGGCACAGATGGTGCCGCCACCACAAGGGAGCTCCCATCAGAGGACGACTCTGTGTCGCTGTCTGCTGATCCGGTGACCGACGCGAAGCTCCCCTCGCCCCGACGTGAAGCTCCCATCCAGACACAGCAGCCCCCTGCACTACGCCGTGCTCTTGGCCTCTACAGATGCAGTTCCTGGGATATGGCCTACATGGCGATGAGTGTCATCTGTCCACATAGATGACACAGGGGCATGTATACCTGTACTTGGCACTCTACAGAGGTGGGGTGGAGTGGCACATGGCCAGCATTACGGAGGGGCCCAGCCTATGGAACTCACCCTGGCCTAGGGAAACCCACAGCCCTCCTCCCCCACCCAGACCCCTACACTGCACGCAAAGTCATCAGAATGTGAGTGTACTCACCCCCTTGTGTCTGCTGTGATGCCCTCAAGCGCCCATCCAACTCAGGGTAGGCCACCGCCAGGATCCGGAACATCAGGGGGGTCATGGTGCGACGGGCACCCCTCCCACGTTGGGAGGCCATCCCCAGCTGAGCCTCCGCCGTCTTCTTGCTCCAGCGGCGAAATGTCCTCCCATCTTTTACGGCAGTCGGTGCTCCGTCTCTGGTGGACCCCCAGGGTCCGGACTTCCTTGGCGATGGCACGCCAAATATCCTTCTTCTGGTGGGCGCTGACCTACATGACATGTACAAGGGAAGAAGAGAAGTCATTAGCAACAGCACCATCGAAGTGAGTGGCCCACATCCCTGCCCTTGCCATGTGGCGCATGCATTCACACTCCTTCATGCTCGCATAACTCTGCCCCCTTCCTACTTACATCCAGCCCTCTCCACCCAGGCATAGCCCATACAACTTGCACCCTATGTACTCACCTGTTGGTCTAGAGGACCGTAGAGTAGCGTGTACTGGGGGAGGACCCCGTCCCCAAGCTTCTCCAACTCCTGTGCAGTGAAGGCAGGGGCCCTTTCCCCAGACGCACGTGCCATTGTCTCTTCCAGACCGAGGTCACAGCAGCACTTGCAGTGTAGGCCCTCTCCTGTTGAAGATCAGGTATCGAGTGATTGAACAGATAGAAAATGGCGGTGACGTCCGCGGCGGTGCGTATCATCACCGCCGGCGCACTTCATCATTGGCTCCTGGGACCCATAGGGTCCAATGTTAACCAATGCAGCATTGCGCAGCGGTCTTCAACCGCCTACCGCAACGGTGTACAACGCCAGCACAGTTACCTCACATCCAATTGTCCCAGGTTAGAGGTCAGACAGCCGCCATTTCAGGGGCCCACATGGCGTCATTTACAAATGCGTCACACATACCTAGGCCTGGACTCAACACACTTACAGACAACTTTTTGGATTATGTTTCGTGTACTGTGTAGCTGTGGGTACATACCTCTGAGTTGCTTGACTCTGTGGTCGCTGTTGTCCTTCCTAGGCACCGTCAGCTGGGACATTTGAGGAGATGGCGGAATCCTCCGGTGTACCGACTGCTGGTGGACCTGTTGACAATGGAGGAGCGACATTTAATCATCACCTACAGGTTTGACTGTGCCACAATCCAGGAACTGTGTACCCAGTTGGAGTCAGATCTGATATCACCAATCCGCCATCCCACAGGAATCCCCCCTCAAGTGCAGGTGTTGTCAGTACTCCATTTCCTTGCAAGTGGGTCATTTCAAACAACAGTGGCCATGGCATCAGGGATGTCCCAGCCTATGTTTTCCAACGTGTTGTCCAGAGTGTTGTCTGCCCTGCTGAAACACGTGAGGAGCTACATCGTTTTCCCTCAGGTGGAGGATTTGGCTACAGTTAAAGGTGACTTCTATGCCATGGGACATATCCTTAACATCATAGGTGCCATTGATGGAACCCATGTGGCTTTGGTCCCCCCCCACAGGAGTGAACAGGTGTACAGGAACTGGAAGAGTTATCATTCATGAATGTACAGATGGTATGTTTGGCAGACCAGTACATCGTGCAGGTAAATGCTATGTTCCCTGGATCAGTGCATGACGCCTACATCCTGCGGAACAACAGCATCCCATATGTGATGGGTCAACTCCAGAGGCACCGTGTGTGGCTATTAGGGGACTCTGGTTACCCCAACCTGTCATGGCTATTGACCCCAGTGAGGAATCCCAGGACCAGGGCAGAGGAACACTACAATGAGGCCCATGGGCGGACTAGGAGGGTGATCGAACGCACCTTCGGCCTCCTGAAGGCCAGGTTCAGGTGCCTGCATATGACAGGTGGTTCCCTATTCTACTCACCAAGGAAGGTGCGCCAGATCATCATTGCCTGCTGTATGCTTGACAATCTTGCTTTGCGACTCCAGGTGCCTTTTCTGCAGGAGGATGGTCCAGATGACGGTGCTGTGGCAGCTGTGGAGCCTGTGGACAGTGATGAGGAGGAAGCAGAGGAAGAAGATATTAATAACAGGGACTCTGTCATACAGCAATATTTCCAGTGACACACAGGTGAGAACACATTTTTTTACTATTACATTTACTTTCACACTTCTACCTCTATCCTGTCTGTCAATTTGAAGCAGTATTTGCTAACTGAGTGGTACATTTCCATTACGGTTTCACAGGTGTGGTTACCAACGTGTGTCATCTGCTTGCATCCTTCATGGGCTTGTGATGTGTGACACAGGTATGTTGACATTACATTTTCGAACGGATTTTGTCATTGTCATTGCTAATACACATTTACAAAATCACAAACTGACTCCAGATTGTTTTGTGGTTCAAGGGTGTTTATTGAAGTGCTAATTATTGGAGGGGGTGGCAAAATGGTGATGGGTGATGGTGGAGGAATGTCCATGGCAGAGTCCAGTCTATTAGTCTCACAGGTGCACTGCCCATATGGGCCTAGGAAGTGGAGCTGGAACAGTTCCAATCTGGATAGGGTGACAAAGTGGGACAGTGGGATGACAATCAGGGTGGTCTCATTTCTTGGTGGGGGTCTTGCCATCTTGCTCTGTCCTGTTCCTGGATCTCAGGGACCGCTTGCGGGTTGGCTCTCCGTCTGCAGGGGGTGGGGTGCTAGTGTTGTGGTCCTGTGGCGGGGCGTCCTGTCCACTAGCGCCGGCAGAGGTGGTGGGCAGTTCATCGTCCAGGCTAGTGTCAGGGGCCCCTTGGAGTGCCACGGTGTCCCTCATGGTCTTCTGTATGTCCTTCAGCACCCCTACAATGGTGCCCAGGGTGGAGCTGATGGTTCTGAGCTCCTCCCTGAACCCCAAATACAGTTCGTCCTGCATGCGCTGGGTCTCCTGAAACTTTGCCAGGACCGTCGCCATCGTCTCCTGGGAGTGGTGGTATGCTTCCATGATGGAGGAGAG
This sequence comes from Pleurodeles waltl, assembly GCF_031143425.1. Taxonomy (NCBI): domain Eukaryota; kingdom Metazoa; phylum Chordata; class Amphibia; order Caudata; family Salamandridae; genus Pleurodeles; species Pleurodeles waltl. Next base: position 743,663,253 of record NC_090446.1, on the reverse strand, counting down.
GGCCTCGTGGAGAGTGGGTTCCCTTGGCCTGTCCGTCCCCTGTCGCACAGCAGCCCTCCCAGTTCTGTGTTCCTGTGCCTCAGTCCCCTGGACCGGGTGCCCACTACCACTGCCTCCAGGTCCCTGTTGTTGTTGGGGTGGTGGGTTATCCTGGGTTCCCTGTAGTGGTGGACACACAGCTGATTGACGTGTCCTGGGAGTGGAGGTATGGGCCCGCTGGGTGGGTGCTGTGCTGGTGTTACCAGAGGGTGGAAGGTCAGTGTTGGGCTGTGCCTGTGCAAGGGGAACCGACTGTCCCGAGGCCCACGATGGTCCGGGCTGGTCATCTTGATCCAGTTGGCCAGAGCTGCTGTCAACACTGTGGGTCTCTTCTGGGGGTGGGGTAGAGATATCTGGACCCTCCTGTCTGGTGACGTTAGGTAGTGGTCCTGCCGGGGTATAAAAGCATGATTATTGTATGTGTGTGTGTACCCCAGTGCTAGCTTTACTGTGTGGGGGCTTGTGTAATGATGGTTAGGGGTTGTTATGGTGCAGTGGGCATGCTTTAGTGAGGGCTGTCCATGCTTTGTTGTGTCATGCAGGGCTTGGTGTTGGGATGGATGTTTATGTTATTAGTACATTAGTGAGGAGTTGGAGTGATAGGGGGGGTGAGGGTGGGGGTGTGTGATAGCATGCAGGTAGGGTGGGGGATATGATAGTTAAGATTTGACTTTGCCAGGACCGTCGCCATCGTCTCCTGGGAGTGGTGGTATGCTCCCATGATGGAGGGAAGGGCCTCGTGGAGAGTGGGTTCCCTTGGCCTGTCCGTCCCCTGTTGCACAGCAGCCCTCCCAGTTCCCCTGTGTTCCTGTGCCTCCGTCCCCTGGACCGTGTGCCCACTACCACTGCCCCCAGGTCCCTATTGTTGTTGGGGTGGTGGGTTATCCTGGGTTCCCTGTAGTGGTGGACACACAGCTGATTGATGTGTCCTGGGGACGGAGGTATGGGCGCCCAGGGTGGGTGCTGTGCTGGTGTTACCAGAGGGCGGAAGGTCAGTGTTGGGCTGTGCCTGTGCGAGGGGAACCGACTGACCCGAGGCCCACGATGGTCTGGGCTGGTCATCTGGATCCAGTTGGCCAGAGCTGCTGTTGTCACTGTGGGCCTCTTCTGTGGGTGGGGTGGAGATGTCTGGACCATCCTGTCTGGTGACGTTACGTAGTGGTCCTGCAGGGGTATAAGAGCATGATTATTGCATGTGTGTGTGTCATGGTGTGCAATGGGTGGGTGTGCGTGTACCCCAGTGCAAGCATTCCTGTGTGGGGGCTTGAGTGATTATGGTTGGGGGGGTGTTATGGGTATGTGCAGTGAGCATGCTTTAGTGATGGGTGTCCATGCTTAGTTGTGTCATGCAGGGCTTGGTGTTGGGATGTGTGGTTTGTGTTATTAGTACATTAGTGAGGAGTTGGAGTGATAGGGGAGGGGGTGAGGGTGCGGGTGTGTGATAGCATGCAGGTAGGGTGGGGGATATGATAGTTATGATTTGACTTACCAGTGTCCTTTCCTCCACCGACTCCTCCGAGGCCCTCTGGATGCATAATGGTCAAGCCTTGCTCCTCCCATGTTGTTAGTTGTGGGGGAGGAGGTGGGGGTCCGCCGCCAGTCCGCTGAATCGCGATGTTGTGCCTGGAGACCATGGAACGCACCTTCCCCCATAGATCGTTCCACCTCTTCCTGATGTCCTCCCGATTTCTTGGGTGCTGTCCCACTGCGTTGACCCTGTCGACGATTCTTCTCCATAGCTCCATCTTCCTAGCTATAGAGGTGTGCTGCACCTGTGATCCAAATAGCTGTGGCTCTACCCGTACGATTTCCTCCACAATAACCCTGAGCTCCTCCTCCGAAAACCTGGGGTGTCTTTGGCGTGCCATGGGGTGGTGTAGGTGATGTGTGGGGTGGTGTATGTGTTGATGAGTGTTGTGATGTGTAGTGGTGTGTGGTGTTTTGTGCGTGGATGTTGTATGGGTGATGGTGTTGTGTGCCTCTGTGTGGTGGGGTTGTCTATTGCTGTGCTCTCTCTCTGTCGCCCTTGTCTCTAAATTTTGGTTGTAGGGGTTTGTGGTTGTGGGTGATGTGGGTGTGTGTTTTATATTGTGTTGGGTGTGTGGGAGTGTTGTTTGTATGTGTCTCAGGTGTGTGTATTTGGAATTGTCCAATGTGGTGGTGTTTTGGAGATGTGTGTGGATTTTGAGCGCGGCGGTGTGTACCTCCAATGGAATACCGAGGTTGAAAGACCGCTGCATGGATTTGTGTGTCGTAATAGCATGGGCGTGTTTCTGTTGGCGTGACGGTGGAGGTTTTGTTTTCGCCAGTTTATCACTGACCTTTGGTGTGGCGGATTTCTGTGGGTGTCTGAATTTCGGCGGATTCCGAGATGTGGCTCATAATAGCTGTGGCGGAATTCCGCAGCTGCGGCGGTGTATTGGTGGTCTTTTGTACGGCGGTAAGCAGCTTTTACCACCGATGTTGTAATGACTCCTTAATCTCCCCATGTCCTACAAAAAAGGAATGTGTTTTTGTAACCTAATCGTTGGAAATGTAAAGCGCTCCAATACCTTCGGGTCGAGTTAGCACTAAATAAAACCTTAAAGAAAAAATGGTTGATTCATCACAGAAAAAAATAATATCTATATGCCATAAATGTTCAATAAATGACACCAGCCCTGCAATACAACTTCACTGGAGAGGAGCTTACAAAAAAGGAGAGTGTGTCTTTATTAATAAGGACCCTACAAATTCTTCACTGAAATCGAATAAACTGTGAGGAACTATTTATAATCTCCACAAATAAGTGCAAAATACAACACAATTTAAATAGAGTCAACACAAGTTAGATGTAAAATCATAACCTAAATATTTAATGACGTGCAGCAAACTTTTAAAAAACTGCTGACAGCATCACAACAAATTTATTGGGGATGGACTGCGAGAAATAAAGAGGTGGTTTACAATTGCAAAATCCTTATGATTCCAGCACTGGGATCAGGTAGCGTGTAGTAAAGTGTTTATAATGTCCACAAAAAAGTGCAGCAAGATTTGTATTGAAACTTGACCTTAAGTACAAGTTAAAATTGAAACCATATCGTATTGTCCCAGAAGAAAGGATAATAATGATCTTATACTAACAAGCCAGAATCTCATCAACAGATTTCCCTCTCCCAGACATTACTTACCAAGTGTACATTCGGCTCGAAGGATGGAGAAAAATGAATAATGTAATAATCCCAAACAGACCAGTTAATCAATTCATAACTTTCTCTTCCCATCCTCCTCCTTTCCCAATAGCACTTTTTAACTCAATTTTTGTCTTTGATAGTAACTTTTGCGGAAGCAAAAAACAGATCTGGTCTTCCAAGTTCAGCGGTCAGCTGATCATTATAGTTGAGTCAAGGCAACTTATACATCTCAGTCATGGTCAAAACAGGCTTGGATCCAATTATTTTGACAAAATGTAAGAGTGGTCCCATTACCTGTGAAGCTCTACTGACCCAGGTACACAAACGAGGGCCCCAGTTGTACTGGGAATGTAAAGTAATGTCCAGATTTGGGAAACTATAGACACTTTCTAAGCGCCTCCCCTTAATAAAAATAGGTCTTATTTTTGCTCAACAATTTCTGCTGCCATACAATTAGTTTTAGTAAAGTTAGTCTGCAGACATCCATAAATGTTAAAAAAATTATCCATCCAATTTTTAGACCTGAAGGTGTCCAGGAGAGAAAGACAGCATGGCCCACACATAACAGATCTGTAATGGGTCGATTTTTGACTGTTTGGAGATCTTCTCCTTGAGACACACAGGGGCGTATTTACTAGCTCCTTGCACCACCCTAGCATCTTCTTTTTTTTATGCTAAGAAGGCCCCCACCATGTGCCATATTTACAAAGTGGTGCAATGCATGCATTGCGCCACTTTGTAACTCCTTGCACCACACTATACCCGTGCCAGGTATAATGTTTGTAAGGGGGAAGTTCCCACGCAGGGAGGCCCAAAAAAATGTCTCAGTAAAATCACAGCATATTTACAAGAAAGTGGCGCATCAGCTCTGATGCACCACTTTTTTTGCGTCACCCTGCGCCCCCATAACGTCACCATGGTAGCGCTGTATTTACTATACAGCACACCATGGCACACGTTAGCACAATAACATCATAATTTATGATAATATTGTGGCGCTTTGCTGGATTAGCTCCACACTCACTCCCCATTCCATCTTAAAAGTGTTAGTGCATTCCCCTTTGAAGCCATAATATACAGAAGTTTTGAGATCTTGGAGAAGGACTCAAAGAAAATCAATCAGTTTTTAATCCATGCGTATGTCCGCAAGTATGGCCCAAAGCATTATTTGGTTAACCTGATCAAAAACTGACCTGAGGTCCATGAAAGAGAGGAAAAGTACTCCACCCCTTTCACCACAGTATTTTTATAAATGAGTAGCATCAAGAAGGGGCACAAGGGCGTCTCTAAAGCCATACTGGACACAAAATCCTAACATGGGGCTGTTCAATCAGAAGATGTTCCATAAACAAGGTTAGGTTAAACCTGACCAAGACTGTCAATCAATGGTTAGTATTTATTGCCCGCCATTTAAGGTGGAGCCTTTTATCAGCCACGGGCAGGCCTGTAGGTCCTGCGCTAGGGAATGCACAATCTTGAATCGGAATCCTGTTGGAAAGCACTTAAATAGTACGGTATGCCCCTTCATCCCTCTCCTATTCAAGTCAATTGCAGCTTGGGCAATGGAGTCCAGGCAGTCCACAGAAGCCAAACATTTCCCAGTATTAATTATAATATCTCGTGGAGCTGATGGTTAAGTTCTTGTATTTTCATTAAAGCAACACACAGGCTTTCAATGTTGTGGGAAAAATGTAGCTTTTTGTTTATTTGAATGCCATTCTTTTCCCCGTTCAAACTTAGCAGCAGCTCTCTCAGCTCCCTGAGCCATCTTTCTAGCGCTTCTGTTGGCGGTGGTGGTAGAAGCCCGAATAAAGGTTGCACTGTACCACCTTCGCTTCAGCACCAGCGAGAGGTGAATGTTTTGTAATTTGCGAGTAGTGCCATAGCATGACCACTACTTTATGGATTCCCAGATTATTTTTTTTCCAATTCCACACTGACTTTGATGCAACCATTTCAAGTTGCATCCCTTCTATGCAAGACCGCCACATCAACTGTCACAGAGACTTGAACAGTAATTAATGCGCAGCGACAAATCTTACAGCTCACCAGGAGCCTTTAACTGTGAGTACATATTTGTGTCCGACATTGGCGATGTCAGGTCCACTTTGCTGCTATGGGACGTCTGACCGTCTACCATGGAGAGTTTTCCCTGTAGTTACTGAAAAGACCATTCCAAAAATCTGTTCCTACAGCGCGGTAACTTCAGTGGCTTGGTGGGCAGACAACAAAACTTTGAATATGGGCTGTAATGTGGGGCCCTAGGCCCTCATGCTGGTTAATGAGGTGACACAGACACGGTGGTAGGGTGTTACTGAACTGGCCTCAGGCACGTGCGCCCGGCCCCTTTTATTGGCAGGGTCACCTGACTGGTGACGCCTGTGTTGGGTGGGTGTGTGTTAAATATGTAAGACCAGCCCTCAGCAGAGTGGCTGGCAGAAAGACTAGAATGAGTCCAGCTGGACTCTACATGGGCCACAGTATAATTCTGTTTTCGTGAATTAAGCACTGATGACAGTTAGTTATTCGATCGTGAAATACATAAGGTGATGTTCACCCTCAGATTAGCTGGTGCTTGAAATTTGTATTGCTACACATAGGGGCGCCAAACCTACTTCTTTTAGACTCCTGAGCTGCAAGACATAAAATACCTACTTTGTTTTCTACTAGTACCTCTGTCATGATAAATGATATCATAAAAATGTGTATTGTCTCATTAACGCAGGCTATTTTGAAGTTTATGAAACGTCTTTTAAGAGCATTTTATAGCAGTTTTCACTGAATCATTCAGTCTAAAGCGAGCTTATTTAGCTTCAAAACAGCACAACAAAGGAAAGATTTGTCTTCTCATATTTCATTGTAATTTATACGGATACTATTTCTTTGTTCAGAAACTAATACCTTCCGATAGGCTGTTTAATTTGTTCATGATGATACTGGTTTAGCCTAGTTTACTTGTAACGGTGGTAGAAAAAGACTGGGTGTCAAGTGTACAAAATGGTGCGGTTTTCAAAATCTACTTCAGTTATTTCTCCCATGTTCATGAGATTTCATTAAAAAAAAGTCGGACTTTGCCATTAATATTTCAAAAGTATTATACTTCAGAATGAAAAACAATATTTTCAAAATCAGATAACATTTTTTGGAGTTAAAGATGTACATTTTTGTCATGTTCCTACCTGTTCCAAATGCTTATAGCTTTCAGGAGTTACCTTCAATGTGGTAGATATAAAAATAATTACTTGTGACTCGAGCCTGGCTTCATCAAACTGTTAAGGTGTTCATTTTTTATTTAACGTCTCAATAAATAATGCACGGATTTGGAAATGCTCTTGAATTGGTGTCAGAAAGGCATAGTCGCTATGCTTTTCAAGAGCAGTATTGTTCAAGAGTCCTTCATGAGGACTGATTGCTAAAACTGAAAGAACTGTATTTTAAAAAATCATCATACTGTATATGTGGACGTATGTTGGTGAGAGATACAGACATACATTATGTGTACTTGCGTTTCTGCTCCCACTCTGTTTCTCCCTCGCTAGTTCTCCATGTTTTTCTTCATCTAATTAACTTTCTCATTTTTCTTTTTTAACTTTCTTGGCATCCACTATCGAACACTCACGCCGGTTCTCCACATTTCTCTGTCGGGAACCCCTCGCCTTTTATGAGGTATTACATAACCTACCGTTCTCTAATACCTATATTGTGATAGCCGATCACACATCACTCTCTCAAAGCAGAATCCATCATATAAAACACCACCCTGCACACCTCACCACATTACAACATTCTACATCACATTACAACTTTACAACACAATACACTGTACTACAACTTACGTTGTTCTATATTCATCAAATTCAATACCGAAGTTAAAACATAGTCATACCCAAAGCAAACCAGTATCAAATTTAGCCTCCACAACAGTCAGTAAAATCCTTAATCACTGTAACACAACAACATGTCCAGTCAAACAACAATATTGCACCACAGCTGTCCAAACCACATTGAATTACAAATGAGCTCAAAATAACACCACCAGAATCTAAAAAGCTGCATCATAATCAAATGCATTCAGCCACAACACTCATGCTATATCTCATTCCACTACAACTCACTGCAACCCACTAGGTCACACAATAGCCGAGAACACATCTCTTAGCACACCCTGACAAATTCCGATTCACTTAATTATACCTTGTTATGCTTCAACCAACAACACTTGCCCAACTCTAAGAACTCTGATATTGCTTTGTAAATCCCACAACAATCATTGTCACGTCAAATCATGTATTTAGTAATTATTGTGTGCCATTGCTTATCAATATGACTGTCTATGTGTTTATCCACTTTCTAATATTATTACATTAATACTGCACACAGGTCACAGTTTTTACTGAGTGTGAGAAGACAGTAACAAGGACCACAGTGATAGATGAAAGATCAAGTAATTTATATAATTTTAGTTCTTTCGGTAGTTCCGCGATTGCTCAGTTTTGAAATGAAAATCACCACACTATGGCCCTGATTACAAACCTCGCGGTTGGTGATAAAGCATCGGTAATACCGCCAACAAGTCGCCGTTAAAAAATTGAATTATGACGACAGCGGAAACCGCCCACACAGACAGCCACTTTAACACACCGCCTGTCACAGCGGTAGCAACAAGCCCGCGGCAGTAACCACCAACAGCCAGGTGAAAGACAATGTACCGCCTACTGTATCACAAAAGGCCTGTCTGCCAACTTTTCCGGGGTGGTACTTACAACATCAAAAGCACGGTGGAAACAGTACACAGAAGGCAAAGGACTCACCTCTGTACACTCAGGGGAGAACCACAATGCCATGGAACCCGAACTGCAGGTGTTCCCCATGCTGGACTACCTCCTCCTACACCAGGAATATAAACGCCGGTGACGACAACCACGGTGAGTACTGCCGCCTAGCACACAGGGGAGGGGGGAAGAAAAAGAGAGTGACACACACACACAACACGCAACGCCCCCGCCCCAACACCATACACACTAACAGATGCAATAATATTACACATCCACCCCGTACCCCTCAGGAAAAATATAAAGACAAAAGGAAGTGATTGAAGTGAGTGTAATAAGATAAAATACTACAAATATGTCCTCAAAAATCAAATCAGTATTTGCATATGTACAAATGGAGGGACACTGCGCAGTCCATAATGTCCTTGGGCCACAGGGCCACATCACATAGGCCAAGGCCCCATCTTTCTTCTACATCAACACAGAGAGAACACTGCAGGAGCATCAGGTCGAAAATACACAGGCACCTCAGGGGGACGGGGAAGGGGGTGGCACCTCAGCCGGAAGATCGTACAACTCCACTTGTCCCGGAGGGGCTACATGCCCTGTGCAATGTCCTGGGGAGTGCAAAGCCACAGTCTCTCAAGTGGGTGGTTTGCCCACTGCTTGGCCCTGGGGAATGCAAAGCCACAGTCTCTCAAGTGGGTGGTTTGCCCACTGCTTGGTCCTGTGGAGTGCAGAGCCACAGTCTCTCTAGTGGGTGGTTTTCCCACTGCTTGGTCCTGGGGAGTGCAAAGCCACAGTCTCTCAAGTGGGTGGTCCTGGGGAGTGCAAGGCCACATTCTCTCAAGTGGATGGCTTCTCAACTGGTTCTGGAGGGGGCCTTGTACCCAGTGTGCTTCATCCTGGCAAGGAGGGGGTGAGTGGATGCCTTCTTCCACTGGTTCTGGCAGGGGCATTGTGCCCAGTGTGCTTCATCCTGGCAAGGAGGGGGTGAGTGGATGTCTTCTTCCACTGGTTCTGGAGGGGGCTTTGTGCCCAGTATGCTTCATCCGGGCAAGGAGGGGGTGAGTGAATGCCTTCTTCCACTGGTTCTGCAGGGGGCTTTGGGGCAATAGATGGAACACATATTCCATGTGTGTCCCCCGGAGAAATGAACAGAGAAATGAACAGGTGTTCAGAAATCGAAAGAGCTGTCACTCGATGAATGTGCAGATAGTGTGCCTGGCGGACCAGTACATCTCCCATGTCAATGCAAAGTATCCTAGGTCTGTGCATGATGCCTTTATCCTGAGGAATAGCAGCATCCCATATGTGATGGCTCAACTCCAGAGGCACAGGGTGTGGCTAATAGGTGAGCCCATGGTTTCCACCCAGTCTAAGTTAGTGCATTGGATGGGCCCTAAGGGTTAGTGTCTGGTTAACAGGTATCCCTCGGTATTTACAGGTGACTCTGGTTACCCCAACCTCTCATGGCTACTGACCCCAGTGAGGAATGCCAGGACAAGGGCAGAGGAATGTTACAATGAGGCACATGGGTGAACAAGAAGAATTATAGAGCAAACCTTTGGCCTCCTGAAGACCAGGTTTCGGTGCCCCCATCTCACAGGTGGTTCCCTGTGCTACTCACCCAAGAAGGTGTGCCAGATCATCGTGGCATGTTGCATGTTGCACAACCGTGCTTTACGTCGCCAGGTGCCTTTTCTGCAGGAGGATGGGGCTGGAGATGGGCGTGTGGCAGCGGTGGAGCCTGTGGACAGTGACGAGATGAGGCAGAGGATGAGAATGTGGACAACAGAACAGCTATCATTCAGCAGTACTTCCAGTGACACACAGGTAAGACACTGTGGTGGTCATTACAACCCTGGTGGTTGGTGTTAAAGCGGCGGTAAGACCGCCAACTGGCCAGCGGTAAAGAAATTGCAATTACAACCGTGGCGGAAACCACCAACAAAGACAGCCACTTTAACACTCCGACCACCACGGCGGTACAAACAAACAGCTTGGCGGTCACCGTCAACAGACAGGCGGAAGACAAAGTAACGCCCACAGTATCACAACCTACCAATCCACCACCTTTTCTGGGGCGGATTCACTGCGGATAAAAACACGGCGGAAACAGGATTTCGAAGGGAAAACGCTCACCTCTACACACCCCACGAGGAACCAGGACACCATGGAGCCGGAACTCCAAATTCTCCCTGCAATAGTCTTCCTGCTCCTCTACCAGGAGCACGAATGCCGGCGGTGAAGACCACGGTGAGTACAGCACCTACGACACAGGAGAGGGGGAGGGAAAAAACAGGGACACACACATGCAACACCCCCACCCCACCCCACCCTCACCCACTACAACACACACACTAATACATATTAATACATGATAGTTACACCCCCAACCCCCCCCGGAAGAATGCAAAGACAAAGGTAATTGAGTGTAACCATTGTAATATATTAAAACCAAGTAGGCAGAAATATATCTATACACCATAAACAAAATATACACCAAGCATAGTAATCCAGGTAGTGCTCCAATTAAGTCTGTGGAACACTGGGGCCATACGGTATGGGCGAGGCCCACACAAGATCCCTGACCATGATGGAGAGAACACTGCAGGGGCATCAGAGAGCAAGAAAACAGGCACCTCAGGGGGAGGGAAAGGGGGGCCACCTCAGCCGGTTGAGTGCACAACGCCAAATCCACGAGGGGGACCCATGCCCACTGTTCAATCCTGGGGAGTGCAAAGCCACAGTCTCTCAAGTCTCTACAGTTGGTGGGTTGGCCACTGTTTCATCCCGGGGTGTGCAAAGCCACAGTCTCTCAAGTCTCTACAGTGGGTGGGTTGCACACTGTTCAATCCTGGGGAGTGCAAATCCACAGTCTCTTAAGTCTCACAAGTGGGTGGGTTGCCCACTGTTCAATCCTGGGGAGTGCAAAGCCACAGTCTCTCAAGTCTATACAGTGGGTGGGTTGCCCACTGTTAAATCCTGGGGGGTGCAAAGCCACAGTCTCTAAAGTCTCACAAGTGGGTGGGATGCCCACTGCTTTATCCTGGGGAGTGCAAAGCCACAGTCTCTCAAGTAGGGAACAGTCTCCACTGGTTCTGGAGGGGGCATTGTGCCCAGAGTGATTCATCCTGCTAAGGACAGAGGTCATGGATGTATCTCTCCACTCGGTCTGGAGGGGGCATTGTGCCTAGAGTGCTTCATCCTGCTAAGGACAGAGGTCGTGGATGTATCTCTCCATTGGTTCTGGAGGGGGCATAGTGCCCAGAGTACTTCATCTTGCTAAGGACAGAGTTCGTGGATGTATCTCTCCACTGGTTCTGGAGGGGGCATTGTGCCCAGAGTACTTTATCCTGCTCAGGACAGAGGTAGTGGATGTATCTCTCCACTGGTTCTGGAGGGGGCATTGTGCCCAGAGTGCTTCATCCTGCTAAGGACAGAGGTAGTGGATGCATCTCTCCACTGGTTCTGGAGGGGGCATTGTGCCCAGAGTGCTTCATCCTGCTCGTGACAGACTCAGTAGCGTCAGTGCCCTTGGCGCTCATGGGCCAGCGGTGCTTGAGGCGGCGGGGCACTGTATAGCGTTGCTTGTAGCGGCGGCGCCCTGTTCAGCGGTGCTTGTAGCGGCGGTGCCCTGTTCAGCGGTGCTTGGAGCGGCTGTGCCCTGTTCAGCGGTGCTTGTAGCGGCGGTGCCCTGTTCAGCGGTGCTTGTAGCGGCGGTGCCCTGTTCAGTGGTGCTTGGAGCGGCGGTGCCCTGTTCAGCAGTGCTTGGAGCGGCGGGCTCTTTTGCAGTGACTCAGCTGCTGGCGGTCCTCTCTGTCCCAGTGGGGCTTGCGTTGGTGGTCCTCTCTGTCCCAGCGGGGCTTTTGCTGGCGGTCCTCTCTGGCCCAGCAGGGCTTGTGCTGGCGCTCCTCTCTAGCCCAGCGGGCTTGTGCTGGCGGTCCTCTCTATCGCAGCGGGGCTTGTGCTGGCGGTCTTCTCTAGCCCAATGGGGCTTGTGCTGGCAGTCCTCTGTAGCCCAGCGGGGCTTGTGCTTGCGGTCCTCTCTGTCCCAGTGGGGCTTGTTCTGGCGGTCCTCTCTAGCCCAGCGGGGCTTGTGCTGGCGGTCCTCTCTGGCCCAGTGGGATGATGGCGGTGGCCTACTGGGCATCGGGGATGATGGCTGTGGCAACCTGGCCAGCGGGGATGACAGCTGTGGCCTCCTGGGCAGCGAGGATGACGGCTGTGGCCTCCTGGGCAGCGGGGAGGATGGCGGTCTCCTCCGACGTGCTGCTCTTCCCAGACTTTCCTGGTTTCTTGTGGCCCTTCCCCACCTTGGAAGGTGTCACAGCTGACTCGGCACTCCCCCCGGGACCCTTGTGAGCTGTTTTGCCGGCAGGAGTCTTCACCTTCTCCCGTCGGGCACTTTCCAACTTAAGGTGCTTTACAGGGGGTGGACTGGCAGTGCTTTGGCTACGTGTCACACTGGCTGCCCTGGTGGCCAGTGCACTCCACAGACCTTTAACACGCACCACTGGTACCGGCCTTTTTTTGGCTGAGGTGCTACTACGGAACCTATGAATTGGAGGGGTGGGGGTGGTGGGAAAGAGGTCAACGTTGCTCAGGAAGAGTCTCTGAAGAACACTGGGATGCGTAGCTGGAGGGGGTCTGGGAGTGGAGGAAGAGGAGGTGGTTGTAGGAGGTGTAACTTTAAATGATTTGGGTGCAGGTGCATGTACTGGAGGCTGTCGTGAGGTGGATGGATGTTGGGTGTGTGGGTGCCCGCGTTTGTGTACTTTGGGAGGGAGGCGTCACAGACACACTGGGAGTGGACACAGGGGATGTGTAAATGGTAGTGGGGGTGGTGAGTGCAGGTGAGCGGGTGTGGTGCTGGGTGTTCTGGTGCAAGTCCTAGTGCCTGTAGATGTAGTGCATGAAGGTGAGAGTGTAGACGACACTGGGAGGGAGGAGGGAGACGACGATGAGGGGGACACAGTGGAGGCAGTGGATGTTGCTGTGTCTGTATGTGGGTGATGCTTGTGTGAGTGCCTGTGGGATGTGTGGTGCCTATGTTTGCCAGAGCCACTTTTGTGTGTTGAGGTGTGTGCATGCTGGTCAGATGGTGTGCTTGGGATTGCAGGGTTCGATGATGGGCAGCCTGACCAGAATGAATGCCCTCCAGGAATGCATTACTGTGTTGCAACTCCCTTTCTACACCCTGGATGGCATTCACAATGGTAGACTGCCCAACAGTGAGTGACCTGAGGAGGTCAATGGCCTCCTCACTGAGGGCAGCAGGGATGACTGGGGCAGGGCCTGAGGTGCCTGGGGCAAAGGTCATGTCCACCCTCCTGGGTGAGCGGGCACGGAGCGAAGGCTGAGGGGCTGCTGAGAGGGCGGTGCTGGTAGGGGGGGTGGCGGCTGTACCTGTAGAAGTGGGGGGCACAGATGGTGCCGCCACCACAAGGGAGCGCCCATCGGAGGACGAGTCCATGTAGCTGGTTGCTGATCCGGTGACCGACGTGAAGCTCCCCTCGCCCTCCGTCCCACTGGTGTATTCGGAGTCTGTGGTTTGGCCCTCGATGGCCATGTGGGATGCAGCTCCCTCGTGCTCCGGTGCCACTGTACCTCCGCCTGATGATGCTGATGCACAAAAGAACGGGAAGAGCACAAAAAGGGGTGGGGAAACAGAAGAAAGACAGGTTGAGTGCATGGCTTACCTCTACCGTTGGCGGACAATACAGACACAGCAGTCCCCTGCACTACGCTGTGCTCTTGCCCTCTACAGATGCAATTTCTGGGATATGGCCTACATGGCTATAAGTGTCATCTGCCCACATAGATGACACAGGGGCATGTATACCTGTACTTGGCACTCTACAGAGGTGGGGTGGGGGGCCACAGGGCCATGCCTTACAAAGCGGCCTAGGCTACGGAACTCGCCCTGGCCTAGGGAAACCCACAGCCCTCCTCCCCCACCCAGACGCCTCCACTCCACGCTATGTCTGCAGAATGAGAGTGTACTCACCCCCTTGTGTCTGCTGTGATGCCCTCAAGCACCCATCCAACTCAGGGTAGGCCACCGCCAGGATCAGGAACATCAGGGGGGTCATGGTGCGACGGGCACCCCTCCCTCGTTGGGAGGCCATCCCCAGCTGAGCCTCCCCCTTCTTCTTGCTCCAGCGGCGAATGTCCTCCCATCTTTTATGGCAGTGGGTGCCCTGTCTCTGGTGGACCCGCAGGGTCCAGACGTCCTTGGCGATGGCACGCCAAATGTCCTTCTTCTGGTGGGCGCTGACCTACATGACATGTACAGGGGAAGAAGAGAAGTCATTACCAACTGCACCGTCGAAGTGACTGGCCCCCATCCCTACCCTTGCCATGTGGCACATGCATTCACAGTCCTTCATGGTCGCAGAACTCTGCCCCCTTCCTACTGACATCCAGCCCTCTCCACCCAGCATAGCCCATACAAAGTGCTCCCTATGTACTTACCTGTTGGTGTGGAGGACCGCAGAGTAGCGTGTACTGGGGGAGGACCCCGTCCACAAGCTTCTCCAACTCCTGAGCAGTGAAGTCAGGGGCCCTTTCCCCAGACGCAGCAGCCATTGTCTCTTCCAGACCAAGGTCACAGCAGCACTTGCAGTGTAGGTCCTCTCCTGTCGAAGATCAGGTATCGAGTGATTGAACAGATAGAAAATGGTAGTCACGTCTGAGGCGGTGATGTCCGCGGTGGTGCGTATCATCACCGATGGCGCAATTCATCATTGGCTCCTGGGACCCATAAGGTCCAATGTTAACCAATGCAGCATTACGCAACGGTCTACGACCGCTTACCGCGACGGTGTACAACGCCAGCACAGTTACCTCACATCCCATTGTCCCAGTTTAGAGGTCAGGCAGCTGCCATTTCAGGGGCCCGCATGGCTTCAATTACTACTGCGTCACACCTAGGCCTACACTCAACACACATACAGGAAGAGTTTTGTATTTGGTGTCGTGTTCTGTGTAGCTGTGGGTACATACCTGAGAATTTGTTGACTCTGTGGTCGCTGCTGTACTTCTTAGGCACCGTCAGCTGGGACATTTGAGGAGATGGCGGAATCCTCCGGTGTACCGACCACTGGTGGACCTGTTAACAATGGAGGAGCGACATTTGATCATCACCTACAGGTTTGACCGTGCCACAATCCAGGAACTGTGTACCCAGTTGGAGCCAGACATGATCTCACCAATCCACCATCCCACAGGAATACCCCCTGAAGTGCAGGTGCTATCAGTGCTCCATTTCCTTGCAAGTGGATCATTTCAAACAACAGTGGCCATGGCATCAGGGATGTCCCAGCCTATGTTTTCCAACGTGTTGTCCAGAGTGTTGTCTGCCCTGCTGAAACACGTGAGGAGCTACATCGTTTTCCCTCAGGTGGAGGATTTGGCTACAGTTAAAGGTGACTTATTTGCCCTGGGACATATCCCCAACATCATAGGTGTTATTGATGGCACCCATGTAGCTCTGGTCCCCCCGCAGGAGTGAACAGGTGTACAGGAACTGGAAGAGTTATCATTCCATGAATGTACAGATGGTATGTTTGGCAGACCAGTACATCTCCCAGGTAAATGCTATGTTCCCTGGCTCTGTGCATGACGCCTACATCCTGCGGAATAGCAGCATCCAGTATGTGATGGCTCAACTCCAGAGGCACCATGTGTGGCTATTAGGGGACTCTGGTTACCCCAACCTGTCATGGCTACTGACCCCAGTGAGGAATCCCAGGACCAGGGCAGAGGAACGCTACAATGAGGCACATGGGCGGACTAGGAGGGTGATCGAACGCACCTTCGGCCTCCTGAAGGCCAGGTTCAGGTGCCTCCATATGACATGTGGTTCCCTATTCTACTCACCAAGGAAGGTGTGCCAGATCATCATCGCCTGCTCGATGCTTCACAATCTTGCTTTGCGACGCCAGGTGCCTTTTCTGCAGGAGGATGGTCCAGATGATGGTGTTGTGGCTGCTGTGGAGCCTGTGGACAGTGTTGAGGAGGAGCTGAGGAAGAAGACATAGACAACAGGGAGTCAGTCATACAGCAATATTTCCAGTGACACACAGGTGAGAACAATTTTTTTACTATTACGTTCACTTTCACACTTCTACCTCTATCCTGTTTGTCAATTTGAAGCAGTATTTGGTAACTGAGTTGTACATTTCCTTTACGGTTTCACAGGTGTGGTTACCAACGTGTGTCATCTGCTTACATCCTTCATGGACTTGTGATGTGTGACATAGGTATGTTGACATTACATTTGAAAACGCATTTTGTCACTGTCATAGCTAATACACATTTTCAAAATCACAGACTGACTCCAGATAGTTTTGTGGTTCAAGGGTGTTTATTGAAGTGCTAATTATTGGAGGGGGTGGCAAAATGGTGATGGGTGATAGTGGAGGAATGTCCATGGCAGAGTCCAGTCTATTAGTCTCACAGGTGCACTGCCAATATGGGCATAGGAAGTGGAGCTGGGGCAGTTTAAGTATGGACAGGGTGATAAAGTGGGACAGTGGGATGACAATCAGGGTGGTCTCATTTCCTGGCGGGGGTCTTGCCATCTTGCTCTGTCCTGTTCCTGGATCTCAGGGACCGCTTGCAGGGTGGTTCTCCGTCTGCAGGGGGTGAGGTGCTGGTGTGGTGGTCCTGTGGCGGGTCATCCTGTCCACTAGCGCCGGAGGAGGTGGTGGGCAGTTCATTGTCCATGCTAGTGTCAGGGGCCCCTTGGAGCGCCACAGTGTCCCTCATGGTCTTTTGTATGTCCTTCAGCACCCCTACGATGGTGCCCAGGGCGGAGCTGATGGTTCTGAACTCCTCCCTGAAGCCCAAATACTGTTCTTCCTGCTGGCGCTGGGTCTCCTGAAACTTGGCCAGGACCGTCGTCATTGTGTCCTGGGAGTAGTGGTATGCTCCCATGATGGAGGAGAGGGCCTTGTGGAGAGTGGGTTCCCTTGGCCTGTCCGCCCCCTGTCACACAGCAGCCCTCCCAGTTCCCCTGTGTTCCTGTGCCTCCGTCCCCTGGACCGTGTGCCCACTACCACTGCCCCCAGGTCCCTGTTGTTGTTGGGGTGGTGGGTTATCCTGGGTTCCCTGTAGTGGTGGACACACACCTGATTGATGTGTCGTGGGGACGGAGGTATGGGCCTGCTGGGTGGGTGCTGTGCTGGTGTTACCAGAGGGCAGAAGGTCAGTGTTGGGCTGTGCCTGTGCGAGGGGAACCGACTGATCCGAGGCCCACGATGGTCTGGGCTGGTCATCTGGATCCAGTTGGCCAGAGCTGCTGTCGTCACTGTGGGCCTCTTCTGTGGGTGGGGTGGAGATGTCTGGACCATCCTGTCTGGTGACGTTACGTAGTGGTCCTGCAGGGGTATAAGAGTATGATTATTGCATGTGTGTGTGTCATGGTGTGCAATGGGTGGGTGTGCGTGTACCCCAGTGCAAGCATTCCTGTGTGGGGGCTTGTGTGATTATGGTTGGGGGGGTGTTATGGATATGTGCAGTGAGCATGCTTTAGTGATGGGTGTCCATGCTTAGTTGTGTCATGCAGGGCTTGGTGTTGGGATGTGTGGTTTGTGTTATTAGTACATTAGTGAGGAGTTGGAGTGATAGGGGAGGGGGCGAGGGTGCGGGTGTGTGATAGCATGCAGGTAGGGTGGGGGATATGATAGTTAAGATTTGACTTACCAGTGTCCATTCCTCCACCGACTCCTCCGAGGCCCTCTGGATGCATGATGGTCAAGACCTGCTCCTCCCATGTTGTTAGTTGAGGGGGAGGAGGTGGGGGTCTGCCGCCAGTCCACTGAATTGCAATGTTGTGCCTGGAGACCACTGAACGCACCTTCCCCCGTAGGTCGTTCCACCTCTTCCTGATGTCCTCCCGATTTCTTGGATGCTGTCCCACAGTGTTGACCCTGTCGACGATTCTTCGCCATAGCTCCATCTTCCTAGCTATAGAGGTGTGATCCAAATAGCTGTGGCTCTACCCATACGATTTCCTCCACCATGACCCTGAGCTCCTCCTCGGAAAACCTGGGGTATCTTTTGCGTGACATGGGGTGGTGTAGGTGATATGTGGGGTGGTGTATGTGTTGATGAGTGTGGTGATGTGTGGTGGTGTGTGGTGTTTTGTGCGTGGATGTTGTATGGGTGATGGTGTTGTGTGCCTCTGTGTGGTTGGGTTGTCTAATGCTGTGCTCTCTGTCTGTCGCCTTTGTCTATAAGTTTTGGTCGTAGGGGTTTGTGGGTGATGTGGGTGTGTGTTATATATTGTATTGGGTGTGTGGGAGTGGTGTTTGTATGTGTATCAGGTGTGTGTATTTTGAATTGTCCAATTTGGTGGTGTTTTGGAGATGTGTGTGTATTTGAGCGCAGCAGTGTGTACCGTCAATGGAATACCGCGGTTTAAAGACCGTCGCGTGGATTCATGGGTCGTGATAGCATGGGCGTGTTTCTGTTGGCGTGACAGTGGATGATTTTTTTTTCGACAGTTTATCACTGACCTTTGGTGTATCGGACTTGTGTGGGTGTCTGAATTTCAGCAGAATCCGAGATGTGGGTCATAATGTCTGTGGCGGAATTCCGCGGTCGCAGCGGTGTGTTGGCGGTCTTCTGCAAGGCAGTAAGCGGCTTTTACCGCCGATGTTGTAATGACCCCCTAAATGTTATAAAAGTCTGACCATGTTTACAAGGTGTTTAGGTAACAAGTCATTGTCATTGAGATTATTGTGGATGCCCTCTATAAATTTGATGTGCAGGTACTTTAGGGATAGTTCAGTGTAAAGATCCTGCCAGCAGGAATAAAGCCATACGATGTTGTTAGGGGTCTGAGATAAAACACCCAGAGCATTTGCTAACAGTTTCTTCATAAAATAACTTTTACCGCTATTTGAGGGACCTGCTAAAATGCAGGAGAATGGGTGTTGGAGCCTGCTGTCCATAGTGGTTGGGTGTTCGCCCCTCTAATGTCTTTTAAAACCCGTCCGGCAGTGTTTTGTAGTCCTCGGTCAGGGCCCTTTTATCAAACACTACTCGCAGGGTTTGATATAACGGCTGTGTTGTAATTTTCCACCTTTTTTTGGACCTGACTGTGCTAGGGTGATTTATGACTATTGCTATATTATTTTCGCGATGTGTGGTACTCTTGCACCAGACCCTTCACACTGTCAAAATTGCTTTTAGTCTTATTGCCGACATTTGAAGTGAAGCTTTGGACTTTCATGGAAACCTTGTTCGTTAGATGTTTTGTAACTATAGGTCTTGGGTCCGGAGGAGGTGTACTCGAGTATGTACTCATCCTTTTTGAGCTTGCTGTTCAAATCCCCTAGATAATCACCTAGCGCAGGATCTTCATCACCCTCTATACTCACAAAAATAACAAAGTCGGTGTTGTGGTACAAACAACGGTCCTGAACCTTATCCAGCAACGTGTAAAGTTCTAGACGAGTGTGAGCGGCTGTGAAGCACGTTATGAAGATGTCTATATTGTTACACGTTGTGGTGTACTCTTTGGCATATTTCTAGCATAGAACGGCCATCTCATCGCCAATAAATTCGCAACTGGACACGTCGTAAGACGGAGCAAATAGATACTTGAAAAGATCGTCTGGATCTGTGACGATGGATGTGTTTGAGAAAGTTGGTACGCTGTGCGAATTTTCCCCACAAGGAATTGAGACAGAACTTAGCTAACTGTCGTCTGGCAGGGTTAACCTTAATGAAGACCGGTCTCAGCGTAATACCCTTGTGATCGTGGTAATCAGCGATGTACTTTTGCTTCAAGGGCTCATCGACGCACAAGTTGGGATACCCCAATGTCTCCTGTTTGTCTCTGGACATTTTGAAGCTTCATGGTGATGTCCTTGAGCGGCATCGCCACGCTTACGCCAGTCCCCTTCAGAGTTCTCTTGTATCGACTTTGTTTTGAATACATAAAAGTACGTATTAGAAAAAATTATAAGACACCAATTATGATTACCAACCCTTAGCCACATGCCCCGCACTTATAGCTTTTACAATACATTTTTACAGCCCCTACTACACGCATCAAGAGTAACCTGTTGAGAGATTAGGTTGTTAGGGTTATTTTTGACTGTACAGTTGTGAAAAACATACCTGTTTTTGTTCCTTAGAGGCATTCCTTTCTTTGTGGATGGCCCTTCGCCAAGCACCTGGGACTTTCTTTTCTGACCCTTCTTTTTCGCGATGGGTTCTAACTTTAATGGTCCTACGCAGTCCAGCTACGCTTCCATGGCGACTGTAAAGGAGAAAAAAGACATCAACAGCGCATTTACAATATAATAACAGGCCTGGTTCCTATAGACTGTCTGAGGGTTTCAACCTATACTCTTCTAATGTTAACATAACGTTTGCAACAAGTCCCTATTTTATTTACCTGCAAGTGTTGTAATAGGCGACACTGTGTTTATGGTATCTCGATCATCTAGGATTTGCTGTAGAGCGTCCACAGTCACCTATATTTCCGCGTTGTAACCTGTAGAAACATTTTAGAAATATTACCAAATAAAACACCTAGGGTAAAACACTGGGGTTGTGAATGGGTCTCCAAGCTATAAAGCTCTAAATACTTGTACCTTGTTGGAAAACTTCAGTTTGTTGAAATGTCCACGCTAGTTCTGGGATATCCTGCATACAGAGCAGACAAGTGACATGAGTTTTCAATATTGTAACTCAACAACAGTTTACTAATATTACAGTAGCCCATTTTAGGGTTAAAATGTGGACGGTGCATGAAACATAAACGCACATTTCTCTGCAAAAATGTCTGTCATGCGTCCGACCCAGGCTCCCCAGCATTAAAAATATGTTAAAGGTCCAAACATCTTTTAAAACAAGCTATTTAATGTCAACAGTGCAAGACTCACTACAGAACACGAGCTGGCTGTATCGGGGGAGGGGGGTCCCCAATACCCATGCGTTTCTGCTTTTAATGGGGGAAAAATACCTGTAAGGGAAGGTATGATTGGAGAAAGCAGGGCCAGAGGGGTTAAGTGCAACCATCTGCATGAGTAAGCTGCAGGGTGGGTGGCAAGTGGTGCTTGTAAATGCATTAAAGAGCCCAGAGTATGCTTTAGGATCAGGCAGCCGTGTGTTTCATAGAAGTGTATACCTCTAGGGGAGCAGGTGTCATTGGGGTTGAGGCGCCGACTCCCAAACCACACCGTACTGCCCTCATGTCCAATGTGGGGACCTGCGCCATGCTGGTACGATGCCGGTCCCCAATGATTTTTTAAATATATCGGGAGCTGGTGCCACATTAGGGTGAGGCGCCGGCTCCACGACCCACAACAGCATCATATCACTGAGGGACCGACATGCCGATGTTTTGGCGCCGGTCCCTAACAAATGTTAAAATATATTGGGAGCCGCGGCCATGTTAGGGTGAGGCACCGGCTCCAAGACACCATCACACATCCCTACCGCACCATGGTACTTAGGATTGCTGGGGACCCCTAGACAACCTGACCACTCGAGCTCCAGCACCCCTTAACACAGCTTAGGACGGCATAATATTCGTTGTGGATTCAGATTAAAAAAATACAGCCACCACCAGAAACACTACAGGACCACTAAAAAATGCATCAGTGACCTCACTAGGGCCACCGTCTCAACAATCAGAGAATACCACTGAGGATGTTACCAGCCACCCCACCACAAATACTGCCATCACAGGGTGACTATAGCAAAACATTTAACGTTTTATTTATTTGAAAAATGTCCCATGTACATAGCCTTAACCTCCATTATATTTCACATTTGGGGCTAGTTATACTATGTATAGGCGACCTATTTGCACTAAACTTAAATATAACATTTAAATATGACAGTTACTTACCTTCAATAGTTGTTGGTCTCCACCTGCATTTGGGGGTGCGTCCTTCTGGGCCATTATAGATATCTTGGGGTGGGATCCTGGAAAAACTCTGCGCTGGGTACAACAAAAAATTGATGGGGACTTAAAATTGTCCAAGATGGGTCTGTGTATAGGGTTACTGAGGGTTTTTCTACACCTGTGATAAATGTTAATTCTATGCATATATTGCTTTAGAGAACTATGTTTTGTGTTCACATTGTGTTTTATAGCCCCCTTGTACACTGGGCGCTGTAAGCATACTGTGGGAATAGTGGTGCCTGTCAGAGATTGTCAACAGATCAAACAGTGTCTTGTGACATGGCCCTCACAATTTCTGGTAAAAAAATTCCAACCTTCCTTTGCATTTCGACAGCTCTGGGAGAATTCAGATTTACTTGAGTAGGCTTGATGCTTTGACATATAGGCCCTCATTCCAACCGTGGTGGTCTGTGTTAAAGCGGCAGTAATACCGCCAACAGGCCGGCGGAAAAAAAAAATGGGATCACGACCACGGCGGAAACCGCCAACATAGACAGCCACTTTAACACTCCGACCGCCACGGCGGAAGCAACAAACACTGTGGCGGTAAGTGTCAACAGACAGATAGAAGACAATGTGCCGCCCACCCCATCACAACCCGCCAATCTGCCAGCATTTCATGGGCGGTTCCAATGCCATCAAAACATGGTGGAAACAGAACACAGAAGGGAAACCACTCACCTCTTGACACTCAACGAAGAACCAGGATGCCATGGATCCCGAGTTACAGGTCCTGCCCATGCTGGTCTACCTCCTCATCTACCAGGAATACGAAAGACGGCGGCGACGACCACGGTGAGTGCTGCACTTAGTACACAGGTGAGAGGGGAGGAAAAGGAGAGTAACAAATACATGCAACACCCCCACCCTCAACCACAACACCATACACACAAACACAATCAACAACATTACATTTACACCCCGTAACCCCCTGGAAGAACGCAAGGACAAAAGGAATTGAGTTAAATCAGTGATATATTAGAAATAGGCAGATATACGTAATGAACAGAAAAACAATATTTACAAAAATATACAATATGTACATAAGGCCGTACATTGTCCCTTCCAAATGTCTGTGGGCCACTGGGCCAAAAATCATGGGCCAAGCCCACACTTGACTCATGCCTCAATACAGAGAGAACACTGCTGGGGCATCAGGTCGAAAACACACAGGCACCTCAGGGGGACAGGGAATGGGGGGGCCACCTCAGCCAGAAGATGGGACAACACCACTGCTCCTGGAGAGGGCCCCATGCCCACAGTGTTTTCCTGGGGAGTGCAAGGCTACAGTCTCTCAAGTGGGTGGGCTGCCCACTGCTTGGTCCTGGGGAGTGCAAAGCCACAGTCTCTCAAGTGGGTGGTTTGCCCACTGCTTGGCCCTGGGGAGTGCAAAGCCACAGTCTCTCAAGTTGGTGGTTTGCCCACTGCTTGACCCTGGGGAGTGCAAAGCTACAGTCTCTCAAGTGGGTGGGTTGCCCACTGCTTGGTCCCAGGGAGTGCAAAGCCAGTCTCTCTAGTGGATGCCTTCTTCCACTGGTTCTGGAGGGGCCTTGTGCCCAGTGTGCTTCATCCTGCCAAGGAAGGGGTGAGTGGATGCATATCTCCACTGGTTCTGGAGGGGGCCTTGTGCCCAGTGTGCTTCATCCTGCCAAGGAGAGGGTGAGTGGATGCATATCTCCACTGGTTATGGAGGGGGCCTTGTGCCCAGTGATGCAGCACTTGGGGTGTGGCAGTTCACATTCCCTAACCTGAGTGTCTGAGGCACGAGTATTGCAAGGACCAGGTTGCATGATAGTCCATGGAGGCAGGGCTAGACTCCATCCTGTGGCGGCTAAGGCTGCAAACTGGTGTTAGTGCCGCTGCTGGTGGGGGTGCTTCTAGTGGTGGTGGGAGGCTCCAGCCTGTCTCCCCGCAGCCTCAGATAGCTGCCCACTGGGACTGCTGCTGCTGGTAGTGGTCCTACTGTCAGCGGTGCAGGTGGTGGTGCTCGCGGTGGGGCTGCTGGCGGTGCTGCTGGCGGTGCTGCTGGCGGTGCTAGCTGTGGTGCAGGTTCTGGTGCTGCCAGTGGTGGAGGGAGCCTCCAGACCTTCTCCTGCAGCCTCGGACGGCTGCCCACTGTGGATACTGCTGCTGACAGTAGTGGTGCTCGCGGCGGTGCAGGTTGCGGTTCAGGTGGTGGTGCTTGCGGCCGTGCTTGCGGCGGAGCTGCTGGCGGTGCTGCCCGCGGTGCAGGTGGCGGGGCTGGCGGTTGTGCTGGTGGGCACCAGGCCTTCAGCTGCAGCCTCCCACGGCTGAAGTGCCTTGCCTGGTGTTTTCTGCCCCTTCCTCACCTTGGCAGATGCTGTTGTGACCTTGGCTCTGGCAGCTGGAGTTTTGGAGGAGAGCTTGCTGGGTGGATCATGCTACTTGCCCTTGCTGCATGCTGGCCCCTTCTTCACCTTGACAGGTGGGGGAATGGTTTTGTCCTTTGCAGGGTTTGGTGGCACACTGGCTGGGCTGACGGTTGCCACCTTTGAGCCTCTGTGAGTTGCAGGTACCACAGCGGACGCTGACTTTGTGGCTGAGGTGCTGGCCTGGGTTCTGGACACCCTGGCCTGAGGGGAAGGATGGGGGGAGGGGGAGGTAAGAGGTCAATGTTTGCCAGGAAAATCTTTTTAGACACACTGGGGCGGGAAGAGGGAGAGGGTTTGGGAGTGGAGGAAGAGGGAGTGGTTGTAGGAGGTGTCTGTCTGCTGAGTTTTGGTGAAGGTGCATGGGCTGGATGCTGTTGTGAGGTGGATGGCTGTTGGGTGGGTGGGTGCTTGCGTTTGTGCACTTTGGGAGGAGGGACCACAGACACACTGGGAGAGGAAACAGGGGTTGTGTGCATGGATGTGGGGGTGGTGATTGCCAGTGAGGGGTGAGTAGTGATGGGCATGCTAGTGATGGAGTTAGTGGATGAGGATGTAGTGCATGCAGGTGTGAGTGGAGACATAACTGGGAGGGAGGTGGACGACGAGGAGGAGGGGAACACAGTAGAGGCAGTAGATGTTGGTATGTCTGCATGGGGATGGTGTTTGTGTGAGTGACTGTGGGATGATGTGTGGTGCTTGTGATTGCCTGAGCCACTTCTGTGTTTTGATTTGGGTGAATGCTGGTCTGAAGGTATGCTTGGGATAGGCCGGGGTTGAGGGGATTGGGACTGGGTAGAGGAAGTTGGAGGGGGAGGCTAGACACAGGTACAAGGGCTGCCATCAGTGTTGAGGCCACAGGTCGAAATGCTCACTGTTGGGCCGCCACGCCAGAGTGAATGTCCTCCAGGTATGCATTTGTTTGTTGCAATGCTTCTCGACACCCTGGGGCGAAGGAGATGCCCACCCTCCTGGGTGAGCGGGCACAGGAAACACGCTGAGGGGCTACTGGGAGGTCGGTGAGGGTGGGGGGTGGCGGCTGTACCTGTTGTTGGGGTGGGCACAGAGGTGTCCCCTACCACCATGGAGCTTCCATCGGAGGAGGAGTTGCTGTCAGTGGTCTCCCCTCCTGTCCCCGTCGTGGTGCTCCCCTCGCCCTCTGTCCCACTGGTGCCCTCACCGTCGGTGGATTCGGCCTCCAGGCCCATGTGGGATGCAGCTCCCTCCATTGCCTGTGCCTCTGCTCCTCCGCCAGATGATGATAATGCACACAAGGACAGGGTGACAAAACCAAAAGGGGAGTAGAGACAGAGGATACACTTGGTCAATGCAAGCAACACCACTACTGTTGGCGTACACAACACACAGGGAGCATCCCTATGCACTAGGCCATCCACTACCAGTTTCTAAGATAGTCACCAGCCCATGGGGGACAGTGCCTAATGCCATTAGCTGCACACCTGAAACCCACAGGACCCTGCCCAGTAGTAGATGCCCACTAACACTATTGGGGTAGGAGTGCTTCAGACCCTGCCATCTTCGCCTTGGCCTAGGGGCATCCATAGCCCACATCCCCCACCCAGGTACCTCTTAACGCGTGCAAAGTCATGATTCTGAATCTGTACTCACCCCCTTGTGGCTGCTGTGATGCCTTCAAGCGCCCATCCAACTCCGGATAGGCCACTGCCAGGATGCGGAACATTAGGGGGGTCATGGTGCGACTGGCATCCCTTCCTCATTGGGAGGCCAGCCCCAGCTGGGCCTCCGCCATCTTCTGTGCCCAGCGGCACAAGTCCTCCCACCTTTTGTGGCAGTGGGTGCTCCACCTGTCAAAGACCCCCAGCATCTGCACCTCCTTGGCGATAGCACACCAAATACCTTTTTTCTGGTGGGTGCTGACCTGCATGGAAACAACAGCAGAAAAGGGAATTAGTCAACATCCGGACCGTCAAACTCATGGCCCACCATATCCCTCCCATCCCCTGATGCACATACATTGACCACCTTACATGTAGCACTCTGGCCAGGATGTCTCTGCCCCCCTACATGTGGCTTACATACACAGCAATCCATACATTCATGGCCCAGACATCATGATCACAGTGTACTCTCCTGTGTGTCTGGAGGACCGTGGAGTAACATATACTGGGGTAGAACCCATCCACCAGTTTCTCCAACTCCTCTGCAGTGAAGGCAGGGGCCCTTTCCCCAGACACATCAGCCATTGTCACTTCCAGACACAGGTCACAGCAGTACTTGCAGTGTAGGTCCTTTCCTGTTGAAGGTCAGGTAGCAAGTGAGTGAACAGATAGAAAATGGCGGTGACGTCTGCGGTGGTCCATACCATCACTGCTGACGTACATCGCCATTGGCTCCTTGAACCCATAGGGCCCAATGATAACCAATGCGAAGTTGCGAAGTTGCACGGCGGTCTTTGACCGCCTACCGAGATGGCGCACAATGCCAGCGGAATTACCTCATTTCCACTTGTCCCTCCTCACAGGTCAGGCAGCCCCCATTTCAGGGGGGCACAGGGCATGGCACCTAACTGCATCACAGCAGACATTGGCACAGCAACTGATTGTCGGATTCACATCTTGTTTCTGTAAAGTAAACAAATCATTATTAGTGCAATAGATATGTGAATATGACTCTCTGCTCACCGTTTTCTTCCATAGGCTTCTACCCCTGAGGCTGAATATTAGATGGCGGAATCCTCTGGTGTACAGACCACCGCTGAACCTTGCGACAATGGAGGACAGACAAATTATCATAACCTACAGACTTGATCGTGCCACAGTCCTAGAAATTATGTCAGCTATCCGCCAGCCCACAGGTATCCCCCCTCTAGTGCAGGTCCTGTCTGTGTTCCATTTCCTGGCAAGTGGTTCCTTCCAACCAACAGTGGCCATGGTATCAGGGATGTCCCAGCCTATGTTCTCCAACGTGTTGACCAGAGTGTTGTCAGCCCTGCTGAAACACATGCGCAGCTACATCGTGTTCCCCCAGGTGGAGGATTTGGCCACAGGCTGAATTTTGCACCCTGGGACATATCCCCAACATCATTGGTGCCATTGATGGTACACATGTGGCATTTGTCGCCCCCCCCCCCGGAGAAATGAACAAGTTTTCAGGAATAGAAAAAGCTATCACTCTATGAATGTGCAGATGGTGTGTTGGCGGACCAGTACATCTCCCATGCGAATGCCAAATATCCTGGCTCTGGGTATGACGCCTTTAACTTGAGGAATAGCAGCATCCCATGTGTGATGGGCCAACTCCAGAGGCACCGGGTGTGGCTAATAGGTGAGCCCAAGGTCCCCACACAGTATGAGTAGGTGTCTGGGTATGGGGTTGTCCCTAATGGTTCGTGTGTGTCTAACAGTTGTCCCTCGATATTTGCAGGTGACTCTGGTTACCCCAACCTCTCATGGCAACTGACCCCAGTGAGGAATGCCAGGACAAGGGCAGAGGAACGTTAGAATGAGGCACATGGGTGTACAAGGAGGATTATTGCAAGGACCTTCGGACTCCTGAAGGTCAAGTTCCAGTGCCTCCATCTGACAGGTGGCTCCCTGTACTACTCACCCAAAAAGGTGTGCCAGATCATTGTTGCATGTTGCATATTGCACAACCTGGCCTTGAGACGCCAGGTGCCTTTTCTGCAGGAGGATGTGCCTGGAGATGGTCTTGTGGCAGTGGTGGAGCCTGTGGACAGTGAGGAAGAGGAGGCAGTGGAAGAAGATGTTGACAACAGAAGCAATACAATTCAGCAGTACTTCCAGTGACACACAGGTGAGAGACTGTAAGTTCACTTAACTTTTCAGTTTTCTGTTGGACATTGTACATGGCAGCCTGTTTCCGTATGTTTATGGCCACTGACTGTACCCTTTGGCATCTCTATTTTCAGATCTCTGTGCCCCACTCTGGCTCCTGCTATGTGTACTGCTGCCCACCAAAGGTCATTCCACAGTATATTTCACTATACATTTGAGTTGCAATGCTTTGATAATGTTGAACTAATACATATGTGAATCATTTGACAGACTCCAGATTAGTATTTATTCCAAGGGTGTTTATTAAACTGCTCATAAGTAGAGGTGGGGTGCAATGGGCTGATGGTGTAGGAAAGTCCAGGGTAGAGTCCAGTCTCTTTGTATCACAGGTGCATTGTCCAAGGGGGCATAGGAAGGGTAGCAATGGCAGTTCAAGGTGGACAGGGTGACAGAGTCGGACAGAAGGGTGACAATCAGGAGAGTCTTATTTCCTGGTGGGGGTCTTGGCAATATTCTCTGGCTTCTGCCTGGATCGCAGGGACCATTTGCGGGGTGGTTCTCCTTCTGCAGGGGGTAGGGTGCTGGTGGCCTGTTGATCCTGTGGTGGGACCTCCTGTCCTCTAGCGCCGGCGGAAGTGGAAGGCTGTTCATCGGTTTGGCTAGTGTCAGGGGCCCATTGTTGTGCCACTCTCTCCCTAATGGTCTTGCCCATGTCAGCCAGCACCCCTGCAATGGTGACCAGGATGGTGTAGATGTTTTTTAGGTCATCCCTGATCCCCAGGTACTGTCCCTCCTGCAGCCGCTGGGTCTCCTGCAACTTGGCCAGTATCTGGCCCATCGTCTCCTGTGAATGGTGGTATGCCCCCAGGATGTTGGATAGTGCCTCATGGAGAGTGGGTTCCCTGGGCCTGTCCTCCCCCTGTTGCACAGCAGTCCTCCCAGCTTCCCTGTTGTCCTGTGCCTCTGTCCCCTGAACCGTGTGCCCACTGCTACTGACCCCAGGTCCCTGATCGTCCTGTGACTGTGGGGTTGCCTGGGTCCCTGTAGTGGTGGACACACTGCTGATTGACGTGTCCTGGTGACAGTGGCATGGGCCCACTGGGTAGGTGCTGTGCTGGTGTTTCCGTAGGGGGTAGGGTCTGTGGTGGGTTGGGACTGTAGCAGGGGAACCGCCTGTCCAGAGGTCCCGGATGTGCCAGGTTGGTCATCCTGATCCAGGCGTGCAGACCTGCTGTAATCACTGTGGGCCTCTTCAGGGGGGCAACTGGATGTAGCTGGCACTTCCTCTCCGGTGACCTTGAGTATGGGTCCTGTGGGGATGCAAATGCAGTGTTAGTGTATCTGCGTGTGCCATCTTGTGCATGGGCGTGTTTCCCTGTATGATTGTGACTTCCCTGTCAGCTTGGCCTTGTGTGAGTGGCGATTTTGTGGGCTGGGTGAGTCTCTCTACTGGGCATGCTTTTGTGTTGGGTGTCCATGCAGGTCTGTGTTGGGGGTCCATGCATTGGTGTTACATGCAGGGCTTGGTATTGGGATGGGCGGGTTGTGATGGTGGGATATGTGTGAGGTTGTGGAGTGATCGGGGTGAGTGTAGGGGTAGGAGTTTGTGATGGCATGCAGGTAGGGTGAGGGGGATAAAGTAGTAAAGATTTGACCTACCAGAGTCCAGTCCTCCTGCTACTCCTGCGAGGCCCTGAGGATGCATTATTGCCAAGACTTGCTCCTCCCATGTTGTTAGTTGTGGGGAAGGAGGTGTCCATCGATGACCGCCTGGCAACTTCACATTGGTTATTATTGGGCCCTATGGATTCCAGGAGCCAATGGCGATGTATGCCGGGGGTGACGTGACCACCATTTTCGAACTAATTACTCACTTGCTACCTGACCTTCAACAGAAGAGGACCAACACTGCAAGTGCTGCTGTAACCTGCGTCTGGAAGTGACAATGGCTCATGTGTCTGGGGAACGGGCCTCTGCCTTCACTGCGGAGGAGTAGGAGAAACTGGTGGATGGGGTCCTACCCCAGTACACATTACTCTACGGTCCTCCAGACAAACAGGTGAATACACTGTGAGCATGATAATGCGTGGGCCATGAATGTATGGATGTAAGCCACATGTTGGAGGGTGCTGAGGCATCCTGGCCAGAGTGCAGCATGTAAGGTGGTCAGTGTATGTGCATCAGGGCATGGGTGGGAACTTGTGGGCAATATGTATGACGGTCCGGAAGAGTGAGTAATTTCCTTTTCAGCTGTCTTTTCCCTCCAGGTATGCGCCTACCAGAAAAAGGGTATTTGGTGTGCCATCGCAAATGAGGTGCGGACCTTGGGGGTCTTTCACAGGTGGAGCACCCACTGCCGCAAGAGATGGGAGAACCCGCACCGCTGGTCAAAGAAGACGGTGGAGGCCTATCTGGGGCTGGCCTCCCAACGTGGAAGTGGAGCCCGTCGCACCATGACCCCCCCTGATGTTCCGCATCCTGGCGGTGGCCTATCCGGAGTTGGATGGGCACTTGAGGGCATCACAAGGAGGTGAGTACAGATTCTGAAAGCTGACTTTGCGTGCGTTAGGAGGTACCTCGTTGGGGGATGTGGGCTGTGGGTGCCCCTAGGCCAGGACAATCATGGCAGGGTAGGTCCCTTATAGAGCAGGTTCTGGAGCACTCCTACCCAGATGGTGTAAGTGGCCATCTACTACTGGGCAGGATCTTGTGGGCTTCTGGTGTGCAGATGCTGGCATTAGGCATTGTACCCCATGGGCTGGTGACTGTCTCAGTAAATGGTTGGGCATAGCCTAGTGCATAGGGCTGATCCCTGTGTATCGTGTACATTAACGGTGGTGTTGTTGCTGGCATTGACCAAGTGTATCCTCTGTCCCCCTCTCCCCCTTTTTGTTTTGTCACCCTGTCCTTGTGTGCATTAGCATCATTTGGCGGATGAGCAGAGGCACCGGCAATGGAGGGAGCTGCATCCCACATGGACCTGGAGGCTGAATCCACCAAGGGTGAAGGCACCAGGGGGACGGATGGCGAGGGGAGCACCACGACGGGGACAGGAGGGGAGACGACAGACAGAGACTCCTCCTCCAATGGCAGTTCCCTGGTGGTGGCGGACACCTCTGTGCACACCCCAACAACAGGTACAGCCGCCACCCCCTACCAGCACTGCCCTCCCAGCAGCCCCTCAGTGTGTTTCCCATGCCCACTCACCCAGGAGAGTGGGCATCTCCTTCACCCCAGGCACCTCAGGCCCTGCCCTAGTCAGCCCTGCTGCCCTCAGTGAGGAGGCTATTGACCTCCTGAAATCCCTCACTGTTGGACAGTCAACC
Source organism: Pleurodeles waltl (assembly GCF_031143425.1). Taxonomy (NCBI): domain Eukaryota; kingdom Metazoa; phylum Chordata; class Amphibia; order Caudata; family Salamandridae; genus Pleurodeles; species Pleurodeles waltl. The sequence continues at coordinate 743,631,838 of NC_090446.1, read as the reverse complement.
ATTCTGAATGCCATCTAGGGTGTCGAGAGGCATTTGCAACAAACAAATTCATACCTGGAGGGCATTCACTCTGGCGTGGTGGCCCAACAGAGAGCATTTCAGGCTCTGGCCTCAGCACTGATGGCAGCCCTTGTCCCTGTGTTTAGCCTCCCCAATCCAACTTCCTCTACCCAGACCCAATCCCCTCAACCTCAGCCTTTCCCAAGCACACCTTCAGGACAGCATTCACCCAAATCATCACACAAATGTGGCTCAGCCAAACAGAAGCACCACACTTCATCTCACTGGCACTCACACGAGCACCATGCCCATGCAAACACACCAACATCCACTGCCTCCACTGTGTCCCCCTCCTCCTCATCGTCCACCTCCCTCCCAGTAGCGTCTCCACTCACACCTGCATGCACTACATCCTCATTCACTACCTCCATCACCAGCACACCCATCACTACTCACCCCTCACTGGCAGTCACCACCCCCACATCCATGCACACATCCCCTGTGTCCTCTCCCAGTGTGTCTGTGACCCCTCCTCTCATAGTACAAAAGTCAAACACCCACCCGCCCAACAGGCATCCACCTCACAACAGCATCCAGCCCATGCACCTTCACCCAAACTCAGCAGACAGACACCTCCTACAACCACTTCCTCTTCCTCCACTCCCAAACCCTCTCCATCTTCCAGTCCCAGTGTGTCTAAAGAACTGTTCTTGGCAAACATTGACCTCTTCCCTACACCCCCCGTCCTTCTCCTCAGGCCAGGGTGTCCAGATCCCAGGCCAGCACCTCAGCCACCAAGTCAGCGGATGCTGTGGTACCTGCAACTCCCAGAGGATCAAAGGGGGCACCTGTCAGGCCAGGCAGTGTGCCACCGACCCCTGCAAAGGACCAACCCATTCCACCATCTGCCAAGGTGAAGAAGGGGCCAGCATGCAGCATGGCAAAGGAGCACAACCCACCCAGCAAGGCCTCCTCCAAAATTCCAGCTGCCAGTGCCAAGGTCCCAGCAGCATCTGCCAAGGTGAGGAAGGGCAGAAAAGCCAAGGCAAGGTACTTCAGGCCTCGGAGGCTCCAGGTGAGGGCCTGGTTCCTACCATCAGAACCAACAGCCCCACCACCTGTACCGCACAAGCACCACCACAAGCACCGCCATCTGCCCCGCCGCCTGCCCCGCCATTGCCACAACAACTGTCAGCATCCCCAGTAGGCAGCTGCCCGAGGCTGCAGGAGACAGGCTGGTGCCTCCCTCCACCACTACCAGCACCTGTACCACGGCCAATACCGCCAGCATCCCCGCCGCAGGCACCGCCGTAAGCACCACCTGCATTGCCACCTGCCCTGCCACTGCCACAACAACTGTCAGCAGCAGCATCCCCAGTGGGCAGCAGTCTGAGGCTGCCTGGAGCCTCCCACCACCACTTGAAGCACCCCCACCAGCACCGGCACTACCACCAGTTTGCAGCCTTAGTCGCCGCAGGATGGAGTATCCTGCTACCTGTTCTCTGCAAATCTCGTTCCTCAGACACCCAGGTGAGGGAATGTGAATTGCCACACCCCAAGTGCTGCATCACTGGGCACAAACACTCCTCCAGAACCAGTGGAGAAATGCATCCACTCCCCCTATCCTTGGCAGGATGAAGCAGACTGGGCACAAATCCCCCCTCCAGAACCAATGGAGAAAAGCATCCACTCCCCCTATCCTTGGCAGGATGAAGCAGACTGGGCACAAAGCCCCCTCCAGAACCAGTGGAGAAAGGCATCCACTCACCCTATCCTTGGCAGAATGAAGCAGAGTGGGCATAAGGCCCCTTCCAGAACCAGTGGAGATGCCACTCACTTGAGAGACTGTGGTCTTGCACTGCCTAGGAGCAAGCAGTGGGCAACCCACCCACTTTAGAGACTGTGGCCTTGCACTCCCCAGGTGCAGTGGGCATGGAGCCCCCTCGAGGAGCAGTGGCGTAATACCATCTTTTGGCTGAGGTGCTCCCCTCCCCGTCCCCCTGAGGTGCCTGTGTGTTCTCTCCGTATTGAGGTAGGAGTCAAGTGTGGGCTTGCCCCATGATTTTTGGCCCAGTGGGCCACGGACATTTGCAAAGGACAGTGTACGGCCTTCTGTACATATTGTAAATATTTGTATATACTGTTTTTCTATTTGTTAAGCATATCTGCCTATTTCTAAAATATCACTGATTTAACTCAATTCCTTTTGTCCTTGCGTTCTTCCAGGGGGTGACAGGGTGTAAATGTAATGTTGATGCATGTGTTTGTGTGTATGGTGTTGTGGGTGGGGGTGAGGGTGTTGCATGTTGCTTGTGTGTGTCACGCTCTTTTTCCTCCCCCCAACCCCTGTGTTCTAGGTGCAGTACTCACCGTGGTCGCTGCCGCCGCCTTTGATATTACTCATGTATGAGGAGGTAGACCAGCATCGGCAGGACCTGCAGCTCGGGCTCCATGGCGTCCTGGTTCTTTGTTGATTGTCGAGAGGTGAGTGGTGAGTGGTTTCCCTTCCAAAGACTGTTTCTACTGTGCTTTTGATGGCGTTGGTAGCGCCCCGGAAAAGCTGGCAGATTGGTGGGTTGTAATAGGTTGGGCAGTACATTGTCTTCCACCTGTCTGTTGGCGGTGACCACCGCAGTGTTTGTTGCAACCGCAGTGGCAGTCAGAGTGTTAAAGTGGCTGTCTATGTTGGCGGTTTCCGCCGTGGTCGTGATCCCATTTTTTTTACCGCCGGCCTGTTGGTGGTATTACCGCCGCTTTAACACCGACCGCCAGGGTTGTAATGATGACCTTAATGTTCTATAACTTTTCCCCCTTCACGTAAAAGGGTTCTCTTGGGCTGATCACAGCACTTAGAGTATGTTTTAGCTATGGTAATCTTCATGCTTCTATCATCCCTAAAGTCTGAGAACGAGTTAATTAGCGACTGTAGACATTTGGGGGTAAGTGTGATTAGCACTGCATCACCTGCGTATAATAGGAATAGAATTTGCTGCTGTCCTACCAGTGGGATGTCTGCCCAAACCACCTGGAATGTTTTGTCCACTTTGTTGGTTTACAATGAAAAAAGGAAATGCACCAACATGCAAACTTGTCTTAGCCCTCTCCCTATAAGAAATTGTGTGGTTAGTTTGCCCTGTGAACCGTAGTGGACCCTATCTGTTAAATTACTATATAAATGAGTCAACAATGAGATGATTTTTTTGGGAGCCCCCATTTTATCTATACACTCCCACAATTTAATATGATTACCAAAATCAAAAGCAAAGCTTAGATCCACAAAACATATGTATGGTGACCCTCCCTTCGCCTTATGTACTTCCCCATAAGCAAGTTCAGAGTAAGAGATTGTTCCACTGTCCCCAGCCCTTTCCTAAACCCAAATTGTATATCTGAGAGGGCCTTTCTATCTTCTGTCAAATCCTCTAGTCTTTCTAACAGGACTCTGACCAACAATTTAGTGGAAGAGTTTAGTAGGGAGATAGGGCAATAACATTTATGGTCGATCTTGGAGCCCTTCTTAACGATTGGTATTATAAGTGAGGTACACCAGGAGGGACGGACATACTTGGCCCCCGCAGCGTTGATGACCTTGGTCAGAAATGGAACCCATAATTTAGGGTTGGATTTATTAAAGGTCCATTCGGACCCCATCTGGGCCAGGAGCCTTTATTAAGGGGCTTTTAACTATTGCCTGTCTCACCTCTTCAATAGTAAAAGTCAGTGCGGATATAATTTCCCCATCAAGGGCTCTCCACTCGCTAAGCCCACAGTGTGAAATATTGCACCAAAGTACTCCACCCAATGCACAGATAAATAGAGGAATCTAAATCTGGACCGATTTCCTTGGTGAACAGAGGTGCTTTTATCAGTCTCCAAAAGAGGACATTGTCCTTTGTTTCTGCTGCCTGCCTGTGGTTAGCCCATGCTTCAGCCTGTAGTTCTCTCTTTCTTTTGCTGATGGCTTTTTTATACCTGGCTCTGGCGGCTTTGATTGCTTGGTAATCCCTGGGACGGTGGTTCAAATTTTTTAGCAGGTTGCATCTGGCCTTGGTGCACAGACTGTTAAGCCATCACTTTCCTTCCTTGTTATGCAGTTTAGGCCTCTTAGTCAGGAGTTTGTTCACAGACCTGCAGCTGTGGGCATCCCATGACTGCACATGATTGACAGTGGGTGATAAGGCAGCCATAAAATGGGTCAGGTTTGCTTCAACTAATTCCTTTAAGAAACTTACAGGATTTACCTAGGCCCAAATAATTCTAATCCCATTCATACCAGCAAGTATGATGTTATTCATCCTAGAAGGATCCTGACTGAATCGCAGGTTAGGTTTAAAAATTGAAGACACAGGGTTGTGATCACTTGTACATACACACACTACATGGTAATCAGGTACAGCGATCCTCTCGCTATTTGCGGTGATAAAATGAACAATATTGGTATTACTACCTTTTCCTGTGAAAGTGAAGAGCTGTGGTCCACTGCTGGAGCTATGATGCACTGCACTTTTAAATTACATTTTATAATTGTCATTAAAGCCAGTCCATATGTTCTATGGCTAAATTGTGCAGGGACTACCCTGTCAAGTCTGTATAACCACATAACCATTTTGACATAGTAGGGCACAGGTTAATGTTAAAATCACCCAACCAGAGGTAGAGAAGGTACTTGCTACATCTAATAAGAAACTGGTCCAATTCTATTTTCAGTGATCTCACCACCTCCCCTCTTGAAGAGTCAAGTACGTTATTATACGAATTTATATCTATTATATAAATTTTATTGTCAAGAGAAAATACGATGATCTGGTAGTGAGGAGAGGATAAAAGGCTTTCCTCAATCCTTGGAGCTAGGGTCGTACAGATGAGAGTAACCAGCCCCCCCTTAACCCTACCCATGATGGAATGGACAGCAGCAGTGTTATAAGACACAAAACCATCTATCGCTATTTGTGTGATGACCCAAGTCTCCTGTAAGCCAAGTATGTGAGTAGGCGTAACGTATTTCTGCCAGTCTTTGGTATCTTGTTTGTTCGCAAAGCCAGCTACATTCCATGAGGTAACTAGTGTCCCCCACTTAGCAATATCAGGTGAAAGAGAAGCTGTGTTTTGACAGTTCTCAGTCCCTATTGACTGGCTCCATAGTTGGCTAGACAAGAAGTCATGGGCAAGGAGTCAATCTTGGGAATCCACTTGTGAGAGTACCTGAAATCTATTCGAGGTGGGGACTGAAGGGAGGTGGTCCTGCGGTTTGGCACTGTTAGCCTTAACCTCATTGGTTTGTGAAAAAAACTAGAGATAGAGCCTCAAAGAATGCATCAACACACCCATTCTTGATAGGATAACCTTATTGATGACCTTGGCGTTAAAGCACAGTTGCTTGTATTATCTAAGTTTCTCATTCTGCACAAGATTGATTTGTTCATGTAATACTACTAGACCCTAAATCCTTCCATTTACCCAGTAAACTACCCTATTTAAGAGCTGCCTGTGATCTTCTCTCACTCCCTACTTCGAGGGAGGGACTACTTTTAACACCATAATGTACAGGGTGGCTTCGATGGGAAGCAGTAAGCTTGGCGATGGAGTCGGCTTCCTGGAGTGGGAAATCAGTTGGTTTAGGAGGGTGCCTAAATTTTGCAAATTGGCCTCAATCCCTATAGGACCACCTACTTTGCCACACAGGAGATTATTGCACGGACCTTGTGTTTCCAGCACACTACTTGCAGGCCCCAGGCACGTTGGAGCCCCCGCATTGCTTGCTGCCTAGTTAGTGACACCTGAGCGGAACCCTGGGACCCCCAAGAGGAGGAAGCACAGCCATCCATACCAATCTGCAAGTCTAAGACATTTCCCCCATAACCATTTGGGTACCACTCATGTGTGAGCCCTGCCTCCTCCCAGGTTCCAATTTGGATAGTCTCTTCAATCTTTATTAAATTAACTAAAATGGCTTTTAATGTATATGAGAGTAACCCAAACTCTCAAGATACACCAGCCTGGGGAAAGGGCCTATAGGCCCAGAATTAAGAGAGACTACCACCTCCTTGTGCCACATTAGCCTAATTTTTCCTTTACCCTAATGTGGCCCAATGAGGGCAAAATTGCAGCACCAGATTTACAAAGTGGTGCAATGCATGCATTGCACCACTTTGTGAGCCCTTGCACCAGGCATAATGTATGTAAGGGGACATTCCCCTGTTAAAGGGCCTGAAAAAATAGCGCAAACAAATCTAAAAGATTTCTTTGCCCCATTTTTGCAGCATTTTTAATGCTTGCACAGAGCAGGCCTTATAAGGAGGCACACCATTATAATGGGCCTAAATGTGGTTTGCAGGATTAGCATCAAAATTTTTTACTCTAATCCTGCAAATCGCCAAACTAGTGTCAAAACTTTTGATGCTAATTCACTAACTACCACCATGGTGTGCCATATCTTAAATATGGCACACACATGGTGGTGGTAGGGGTTGCTAATGGGCGCAAGAAAAGTGGCGCTGCATTGAATGCAGCGCCACTTTTCTGAAATCTGCCCCATAGTTTCTTTGTTTTTACCGGGGATGAAAATTGGCCGTAGTATAGTTTGCGCTACTGCAATGGTCCCTCCCATGCTCATTGGGACATATACGTTTTGATGTTTCCCCCCCTCATGTTCTCTTTCCCTTTTGTACTTTAGCTTTAGCTTTACACTGCATTGTAAAGGGGCCAACAGCCCCAAATTGATTCTATCCTCTAGCTCCTCTTGCACTCCCAGATATGGAGCCAGGGTTGAATTTAAGGAACCAGAAATGCCATGGAAAGGCTGAGATACACCAGCTAGAGTTTCAGCTGTTAGTGGTATGATGTGAACATTGGAAAGAGCAGTAGAGCCACCAACAACTGGTTTGGAGGATAAAGATAAGCACCTTTCCCAATGCTACCACCTTAAAATTGCACCCATCATATGCACATCTGTCACCCATCTTTCCTGAGCTTTTAAGTTGTGCTTCTGCCTTCTCATGTTGAGGAGCATCAATAGTCTGTGCGACATTTTACCTTTTACTAGTACAATTTTTACCTGAAGTCAGCAGATCACATAGTTGACTGAATCATGGAGGAGATATAAACATGCATACTGTACCACCTCCTTGTCTTTCCTTAGATTTTAAATTTCTCAGCTTTAAAGCAAAGGAAATCCAGGATTTTATTTAAAAAAAACGATTTCCCACTTTTGTATTGTATTGTATTGTAATCGTATTTATATAGCGCTTACTACCCCTGACGAGGCGTCGAAGCGCTTTTCGATGAGTAGCACGCTACTCTGGAACTCAACAAGAATTAGTGATGGATTAGTATCGGGAAATAATGAGTACAGTTTTAGTATTATTATGAGTTAATTTGAGCCGCAGATAGGAGAGTTTGTTAGTTAAATTGACAAGAGTAATGGAGTGGTTGAAGGAGGAAAGAAATACAGAAGCGTCAATTGGGAGTATATCCTTAATTTACTCAACCCAAAGGCTTGGGATGAGTAAAGGGGGGTGGAGGAGGGAAGAGTATGTGGAAGGGCTAGGGAGAGCATAGTAGCAGGGTGAGATAAATGCGGGAGAATTTAGTAGGGTTGTGTGGGAGGTCACAGTAGTAGAGTGAGGTTTGGTGAGTTAGATGTGGAAGCGGGGGAAGAGCTTAGGCAGAGTTATTTAGGAGATGAAAGTAGTAGAAGGGATTTGGGATGAGTCAGAGTGAGAATGGAGGATAGTTTGCTAGAGAAATGACATATGATGATGAGTAGATAAGTGTGATAAGATGAGAGCAGGAATTCATAGATATCCAGTATAACAACCCATCCAGGAGTCATGCAATGATCCACGAACATGCCAAGCACAGAAACAAAATATACACATACATATATATATATACACACATACACACACATGAATACACACACATATGCACATACAATACATAATTAGAACCACGGGTAAAAATACTTAGTCAAACAGGTTTAAAGAGTGTGTGTGTATTTTATTGTTATGACATAGTAGCGATACATGTTTTCTAAAGAAACAATAAATAGATAGAAATATACACATAATCTGAAAAAATATTTATCAATTTAGGCATATGCAGTTCATAGCTGTTTAAATATGGTGGTTATGAAGGAAAGAGCCAACTCTTGAGTAGTTTTCTGAAGACAAGAAATTTATCTGTGGCTCTTATAGTTGGGGGTAATGAATTCCATAGTTTGGCTGCTTGGACAGAGAAGGATGTACCACCTATAGTCTTTTTCTTGTATGGTGGTGTTCTAAGGCAGGGTGCCAATCTTGAGTGGAGGTTTCTTTGTTGGATGTATCTGGTAATTTTCTTTCTGATAAAAAGCGGTCCTGTTCCATGTATAGCTTTGTGGGTGATACATAGCAGCTTGAAAGTGCATCTTCTGGCAACGGGTAATCAGTGTAGTGCTCTCAAGGCAGGGGAGATGTGGGCTTGCGGCTTTACATGTAATAGTAGCCTGGCTGCGGAATTCTGGATACGTTGTAGTTTTTTCATAACAGATAGAGATGATCCATTGTAGAGGCCATTGGCATAATCCAGTTTGGATAGAGCAAGTGAGATAATAACTTGCACCTTGTGTGGAAATCCGAAGTGGGTGAAGATGCGTCGTAAAGTCTTCAAGGTGATGAAGCTTGTTCGTGCTAATTTGTCCACTTGGGCATTCATAGTTAACTTGGAATCCATAGTGATTCCTAGGTTTTTAACTTCCTTGGATAACTGAGGAGGTGGTCCGAGATCGTCTGGCCAGACGCATAGAGGGTCATAACTTTTCCAGTCACCACATATGAGTATTTCTGTTTTGGAGGTATTCAGTTTGAGATGGCTCCAGGTCATCCACTGATCAACGGCTCTGAGGCAACTGAAGATTTCTGAGTTTTCAATGTTCTTGGGGCATTCTAATTTAAGTAGTATTTGTGTGTCATCTGCATAGTTGTAGCATGTGAGATGGAAATCATTGATCAGTTCTGGTAAAGATATCATGTAGATGTTGAAAAGCAAAGGTGACATGATTGACCCTTGGGGGACCCCTGCTTCTGTGAGGTAGGGTTCGGACGAGAAGGGGGCGAGTGGATGATATTAGATCTTTTTTGAAGATAGGAAGTCATCCAGTCGAGAGCAATCCCTTGTATGCCGGCTCTGTGGAGTCTTTGAGTTAAGTGTCATGGTCAACCGTATCAAAGGCAGCCGAGAGGTCCAAGAGAAGTAGTGCAGCAACTCCATTGCGGTCGACTGTGTTTTTAAGATCATCCTAGATTGCTATGAATGCTGATTCAGTACTTCTTCCTGGGCGGAATCCAGTTTAGAAGTCTGAAATTATAGAATTGTCTTCAATGAATTGTGACATCAGGGCGAATGCTGCTCTTTCTATCAATTTGCCCAGGAAAGGTCCATTTGTCATTGGTCTGTAGTTGTTGGGGTCTTGCGGGTCTAGGTTTGTTTTCTTTAATAAAGGTCGTATGTATGCCTTTTTCAACTGTACAGGAAAAGTTCCTGAAGTTAAAGAGTTGTTGATGATTCTTCTTACAGGTGTGGCAGCAGAAGTAGATAGAAGAATGTTCTTGAAGATTTGTGATGGGCAAGGGTCAGAAGGGCAACCAGAAGGTCTGCTTGCTTTGACAAAATCCATAAATTCATCCTGGGATATTTGTTTGAAGGACTGTAGAGGTTGGGTTGGTTTATTCTTAAAGGGTATTTTAGGAAAGGGGTTGGTGCTGATGTTTTTCTTCTGTTTTAAATAGGAGTCCAATGTGTCTGCCTTGGTTGTGTAGTGAGTTGCAAATCTGTTTGTGAAATCTTGAGTAGTGGGATGACTTCCTTCCATGCATGTAGGTTTTCGAAATTCATTGAGAATTTTATAAAAATTCCTTGGTTGTAGATTTAGCATTTTGAATTCTGTCTGAGTAGTATCTTTTTTTATTTTTTTTGATTGATGATTTGTATATCCCGTTAAGTTTGTGTAGCTGCAGTTTGTCTTGACTGTTGTTTGTTTTGAGCCAGGTCCGCTGCAACTTTCTGATTTGTTGCTTTATCTTTTTAAGTTCTGTGTTTGTCCAAGGTGTTGGTTTTCTTTTGTCGTGTTTAGTTTTTCTGAGTGGTATTAGGATATCAAAAGCTTCCTGTAGCCACTCATAAAGTTTTGGCACATAATTAATTGTATCTAGATCTGTGTTTGCTGTTAGTTGTGTTTCTAAGTGATCCAAATTGAGTTTGCTCCATGGTCGATAGGTGTATGTATGTAAGTAGTTGTGGGGTGTGTTGATTTGTGGAGTTGTATGTCGGAAAGTTATCATATGGTGGTCTGACCAAGTGATTGGCGTGATGCTATAAATAGTAACTAGTTCAGGCTTAGCAAAAATGACATCTAGGATGTAACCAGCGATGTGTGTGGGATTGTGTACAATCTTATGTAGGTTCAATGCGACTAGGCCAGTGGTGATAGCTTTTGGATGGGGCATATTGGGTTTGTCAAATCAAATGTTTAGATCCCCAAGAATGCATAGATTGGAGTATAGTGTAATAAGGTTTGAGACTGTGTCTAGAAAAGCATCTGGGAATTTGGAGTTGTTAGGTGGAGGTCTGTAAAGGAGGAGAAAGTTACAGGAGGAAGTTGGTGTAGGGTGGCATCTGGTAAGGAGGTCTTCACAACCTTGTATCGAGATGTTGTCTGTTTTACTGAGGTTCATTGCCTGTTTGAATATAATAGCTAGTCCACCTCCTCTCTTGCCTATACGGTTTTGAGTGATGGTTTCATAGCCCGGAGGAACGGCTTCGTGCAACACTGGTGCCCAAGGCTTGAAGGTGCTGTGCCAGCCCAGCTGTGATCCTATAAGCAGAACAGATGCAGCATGATGTCTGTACTCGCAGCCACTTCGGAACTGCAAAAGAGCGATGCGTCCTAAATGGAAGACCTCGCATTGCAGCCCACTGCTCCTCAGTACTGCTGCTGCGCAAAGATTCCTCAACGTGGGATCTTGCAATGTTCCCCAAACCAGAAATTAAGGTACATTGTTTAGTGGACCTCACACGGCCTTTGTATCCAGCCTGGGCTCCATCGCAGTCGGCCTGACCTTGTGACATATTCCCAGTCTGGCGTGCATTATTTTCAACTAAATCTTTACATTTGCATGTCTCCGGGTCTAATGATTGGACTTTTGTTGTTTTGATATAATTTATGTTATTGCATTTTACTCAATTTTTCTATATTGGTGTGTGATTTTTTATGTGTTGTAGGGTTTTACTTTTTGAAGTGCTTAATAAATACTATACACATTGCTCTAAGTGAAGCCTAACTGCTTTGAACCAAGCTACCAGAGGGTTAAGCAGAAGTTAATTAGTGATTTGCTTTTGATTTCACCCTGACAGAAATTGTGGTTGCTACTTGAGTAGGGTTTGACCCCCTCTCAACCAGTATCCCAATGCACAACATTCAGTTGGCTTTAGGGTGGTACAACAGGGGAGCTGCACCTGGAACTAGGCTGGAGGGGTGCTGTGTTTAGAAATACTTTTTAGGTCTAAAGAACCTCCTGCGGAGTTCCTTGTGTGTCCAGCAGTTTTTTCAGCATCACTTATAATGTCAAGATAACTTTTGTGATTAATGATCCTGCTGGAGAGAGATTGAGTTTTGTCTAGGGGCAATTTTGATGTATCATAAAGAAGCAGATTGGGTTAATGTGTCTGTCTCAAAGAACATGTACCATACTCACTGAATTTTATGAGGATAGTTCAGTGGGTTACTGCTTTTGTCACAGAGATTAGTTTGTTACTTGCAGTTCATAAATTACAATCCCAACATAGCACAATGACGTGAGCTGTCCTCAAAGAGCTGCATGCAAACTGTGTTTGGGTAGAAATACACTCTTATTAGTAATCCAATCAATGTGGTGTGTTTCAAATCCTAAATCTGTGATGCTCCTGTCCAAAAACTTTTACATCATATTGCCTACTAGTAAGCATGATATGTGATATCTACACTTTGTAATCCTCATTGTTTTATGTAAGATTTCCTATATACTGATTACACACTCATGACTCATTGTCTCCGTATAATGTGATGTAAAGTGCTCTGACACCATACACTAGTATAAGTAGTGCTATGAAAGAAATGAAATGCATATGAGAGAGGGGCTATGGAGAGACACTGGGCACATTTGGAAGGTAGTGTTGAGAGAGTCCGTGGAGAACGTAATTATTGGGGGGCACCAGTAAAGATTGTCGCACCCGGTGAAAGCAGCATAAAAGCTGCCCCTGGGATTCTGCAGACCTTGTTCCTGTGATGCTGTTTGTGCCAAATTATTTCTCAAGATCCTTGTTTTTAACGCAAAGATATTTTGCTCTGATTAAACTAATACCTTGGAAAATGTCTAGGTTTGGAGACACCCACCATCATCCTAATCTTCCGTTCTGTGAATGGTGTGGAGGGCTATTAATTTCAAGAGTTGCGGAAATTTTATTGTTTTTCCGATGCGGTCCCAGCGCTAAGATGCCATTTTACGTTTGGCACTCTAGTGTCTGGAGACCCATGTCACTTCTTTTTCTTTTTTATTTAAGCGCAGACATGCAGCAGATACACAGAGGCGTTTAGGTATGCTTTTAATGTGTTTTTGTCCCTTGCTGCTAAACATTTTTCAAAAATACGGCGTTCTGTTCTCTGCAGGGTGTAGAGAGCTAATCATTTCAACAGTGTGGTACATTCTTGTACCTTTTTATATGCAGTCCCAGCACAAAAATGACATTTGGAGGCTGGAGACGCACGTCACTTCTTTTTTGGGGCATTTAAGCACAGACATGATGCGGAAGCGCACCAGCATTTAGGTGAGACTTTAATGTGTTTTGTCTCTTGCTGCCAATTAATTTTTAAATACTGTGTTCTTTTCTGTAAGTAGAGGGTCAATAATTTCAAGAGTGTGGGGCATTTTTATTATTTTTCCAACCCAGTCCCAGCACCAAGACTCCATTTTGCGATCAGCGCTCTAGTGGCTGCAGACCTACCTCACTTCCTTTTAGGGGCATTTAGGCACAGACATGCCACAGATGTGCAGCAGGCTTGCGCAAATGTGCCCATCCACATCCGGAGCATGGCCAGCCCCAGTCAGGCCACCAGTGAGTTCTCTCAGCACACTAAACTACTCACTTATACAAGGACGGACTTTCCTAATCTTTGCAGACCTCCATGTAGTTACACCTTGGACTTGGCTAATGTCCCTATAAGTATATTTAGATGCCCTGTCTATTCATGTGCCTTAATGCCTAATGATTCTCAGAGAGGAACATTTATCTACCTGCCCCTGAACCTCGGACACAATCTCTGACACATTGCCTTTGCAGGATGTGTGGAAGAAGCTAAATGGAGCTAAGGGTTCCACCCTACCTGTTTACCTGATTAACTGTAGATCCATTCCAAGGCACGAGTTGGACATTTTCAATCTTCTCCTTGAGGACAAAGGCGACCAGTTCTGGTCCTGATTTGAGCTTAGCCATTCCACCTGGTTTTCTGATACAACATATTAATCCAACTGATGGAATGGGAGAAGGTATTGCAGTTATTTATCACTCTAGTTTTACTTGTTCTTCCCACAAGCTGGAGGATATTGGATCTATTGAAGGGCTTTTTTTTCAATCACTTCATGTGTAGTACTTTTACTCTTGCTGATGCTTTAATTTATAAATCCCCTAGTGGTCCAATTGAATTTGTTGCTCGTGTCTCTGACCTATTGGGTGAATTTTGTTTATACATCCTAATTTCATCGTCCTTGGTGAACTTAACTTACATGTGAATAAAACTAGCTGTCCAAATGTGGCACACAATTTTTTATCACTTCAGGGGGGGTTAATCTTGAACAACTTGCAAGACAACCAACACATCAGGCAGGGAATACCCTTGATCCTATTTTTGCAGATCCTCTAAATCTTTCAGTTAACACTGCCCTACATTTAACCTGATCAGATCACTTTTTGATTCCTTATTGTGATCACCCCGCCAAGGGCAGGTAATCAGAGTTATATAGTCCCTAAAAACCTCAAGATCCTGGAATAAAATTTCTGAAGCCACCTAGTAGAGATACGTTCACCTATGCCTTTAGATTTGACAGGGACCCTGAATCATGATATTGAAATCGTAATGTCTTGCGTATAGATGCATTTGATTGTATTGCCCCTGTAAGAACCTCAGCTAGCAAATGATTGATCCTGCCTGCTCCCTAGTTCTCAGAGGATTTAAAAAAAAGAGAAAGCTCTGTGTAAAAAGTTAGAACTAATTTGGAGAAAATCTTATGATGCTGAGGCCAAATGCACATATAGGGTAGCTCTGACATCCTGTTGTAAAGCTATTATCAGAGCTCATAAGGAGTATATATCCTCTTGTGTAGCCAACACAGCCAATAGCCCTAGGGAGCTCTTCAAAACAGCGAATTCCTTCCTCCCTCCAAGCACCCATCAGAATAAGCCAACTGCTTATTTTTGTGAAGAGCTTTCATAGGTTTTTCTACAACAAGATTAGAGCTATCTATGACCAATTCCGAAAGCATGTGGGATCCATGCCTGGCATGGAGGACAACTGCTCCTCTGGGCCAATCCATTGCAAATTTAAGTCCTATATATCTGTAGGACTCTCTACTAGAACAAGTCTGGTTCTCCCCTGGACCAGTGTCCCCCTGACATTCTTACAGTGAATCCTATCTTGAATAAGTTGATACATTCTTTCATTGGCTCAGCCGTTGTTTGTAAGTGCTGGACACAGGCTCTCCTGCTTCCATTACTCAAAAAAGCTATTGCTGATCCTAAGATTTTATGCAACTACAGAGCAATTTCTCTTTTGCTGGCTGTGGTTAAAATGTTGGGGAAGCTTGTTACTAGACAACTTGCAGTTCTTGGAGTTTAATTGCCTCTTTCCTGACTCCCAGTCTGGCTTTAGGGCTACATAAAGCACTGAGTCAGCCCTGTTGGAAGTCTCTGAATGTATTAAGGGGAACCTTGACCAAAACACTTCAGCCATGGTGGTGCTCCTAGATTTATCCTTAGCTTTCGACATGGTCTCTCCTTTGATTTTTCTGGATAGGCTCAGGAACTTTGTGATACAAGGCCAGGCTCTCTGGTGTTTTAAGTCTTTCCTGGAGGACAGGACACAAGCTGTCCTGTTATCTCTTTTCTCCTTTTCATCTGAACCACTGGGTTGTGATGTACCATAAGCCTCTGACCTAAGCCCCAACCTTTTTAACATTTATGTGGAGATGCTAGCCAGCCTAGCTGAAACTCAGTAGTCTTAAGGTGATTTTTTAAGCAGACGAAACCCAATTGCTTTTATTTTTTCAGGAGAAGGAATAGTCAGTCCTTAACTCTCTTAAAGCAGGCCTAAAGTCTATTAGAGATTGGATGAGCGACAATTTCCTAAGGCTTAACTCTGATAATACTGAGGCCCTCTTTTTCCGGTAAAAGTTGATATCCAGATGCAAGAAATTGGTGGCTTTCAGAACTGGGTACTTCCCCAGCACTAACTGATGGGAATCTTGGAGCCATTTTTGACTTTATACTTTTTCCAACGCGTTCCCAGCACTAAGACTCCATTTTGCAATCAGCGCTCTAGTAGCTGCTAAGTAAAAAGTGTATCGGCCAGCTGCTTCCCCACTCTAAAGACTCTAAGAATGATACATCATGTACCATTGTTCACTCCTTAGTAGTATTCAAATTAGACTATACTATTAGTCCTACTTATTCTTAGCATTGTCTACAGATCGTGCAAATTAGGGAGGCCAGACTGATCCTGAAGATTCCGATATCTTAATCAATAAGCCTCCACCTCCAACACCTACACTGGCTAACTGCGGTGAAGCAAGCCTATTTTAAGGATCTCAACTTAGCTCTTAGAACCTTGGAGCTTAGAGGACCTGTATAACTAAGAAGGAGAATCAAAGCATACTCCCAGTGCTGTTCTTTGAGATCCAGCAAACAAAGGCTATTTCGAACTCCTTGTGTGTGCATAGCAAAAAAAGGATGAAGATCGTTCACTTTCCTCACTTCTGGACTCCGGAATGCCCTTCATACCAGCCTAAGGCTTGCTGCCTCTAAAGCAATTTTTAGAAAGACCTGAAAAACGTTCTTTTTATGTGTGAAGTCTAGCTTTGTTGTCGTTTTACCTAGGCTGCTAGCACCGGGACGCCTTTTCTGAGGCTGCTGTGCGCTTTAGAAATTGTTTTATATGGTATTGTATTGTAAATAGAGATTTGATCATTGCATCAACCTTACAGCAATTGCTTCACAGCATTTACAGTTTCATTAATATTGAGTCATTGTAAAGTCTCCACCCTTTGTGTAAAATACTTGAATGGCTTAGCAATGCTATTTACCAAACACCACAAGCACTCTAAAACTGGCTCCTCTGTGAAAGCATAAAATGTAAAGGTAAAGTTTCAGTTAGCAAAGAAATTAGACGTTTTTTTAATTTCAGTATTTCAGGAAATAAGTCGAGCTTAACTTTAAAATACAGCGCTTCAGTTGTAGTTGTTTTTAAATATAAAAGCGAAGGTAAAAGAACTGCAAAGGTAAGTGATGACACCTTTCCTACCTTAAATTATGCACAAATACCTGGGATTCGGGTTCTCATAAGTATATGCAATCAAATTCAGATACAGTCGAAAACCTCAATGTACAGTCCTAAAAATGATTGCTTATCCCGCTATAGCAATACGTTTTTAATGCACCTAGCTCTATATGCTCGTGAAATTAGCAGGGCGTCTTTTCCAGCTAAAACTGGTCACGTTAACTTTCAATCGTTTTTGTTGCGAGATCATTTTCAGAGACTAAACAGCACTGGTCAGCCTTTACCACTTTAGAGAAAAAACAGTCTTCTTTCATATCCTCTTAACATTCTTTTCTCGCTAAAAATAAGACCACCATCCCTCGTCCTTGGTACCTAATACAGAGCAGGGAACCCCCTTTATGCACTTCAAACAAGCCCCATACTTCACCTGAATTCTTTAGAGCGTTTCTAAGCCGAAGCAGTTCTGATGAACTAATTTATTCTATGTAATACCTTATCCACTGGTCCAGACACAATTGAAAACACAGCTCTCGTTCTCATTGTAGTTATTGGGAAAATAATGTTGTCACTGTGGAGCTTTTAAATCTTTATAAATCTTAGAGATTACATGTTAGGTGCTGTATAAATTATGCAGGGGCTGGAGGTCAGGTGTTGCAACTGCATGTAGAAGCAAGAAGAATATCTCCAGCATAGAAAGGTTGAAGCCCACTTGCGTCTGGTTGCAAGTTTTCAGTCCCACCTTACCCACCATAAGGAAGAGGTCGCAAATTTACACTCAATACAGACCATTTTCACTTCTTTCAAGCCCTTGGCAAAATTCCTTATTGTCATAGGATGGGGATGCCCCTGGGGAGTGACTAAGCAGTCCCAATCTGCATCCCATTTCATCTCACATGCATAAAGTGGTACAACCAATCCTATGTCTTATGTTGTAGACACAATTTGAGGAGCCACTAAACTGTAAGTGGAAGCTGCCTGTAACCATGTTTTGTGAGAGTCATCAAATGTATCCAACCACTTTACTGGTGTTTACAAAAACATGTTTTAACACAATAGGTGTACATGTTAAAACAGTGTAAAAATAGAATTTTAAAAATTGATGATAAAATTAGACAAGTAAACACCACGAAAAGGGTGAGGAGTGGGTGAACAAGGCGCTTTTTGAAATCAAGATGCTCCAATGATAGTCAGAGAAATAATGTATTCAATTCTAACACGCTGCCTAACTTCAATGGTTCTAACAAGAAATTCCGTGTCAGTGGAACTACGCAGTACGATTCCTTAAAAGTAGGTAGAAATGCCATAGAAAGACAAAGGAAATTCATAGAGAAGGAGAGCACCACTTAGAGAAAGAAGCATCGAATACACAAGTGGAAAGGAATATACAATGATGTGGTTTGCACTGCAAATTCATGAAAGATTGCTGGCATTCAGAACTTTTGATACAGCGCTTTCCAGCGATGGAAAAGGTCACAATTTTACTGCAAAAAAGGATGAAATAGCCTCCTTTGCAAGAAGTACAGATAGGCATTATGAAAATGAGAGCACGGGGCTTGTGTCACATGATAGTCAAAGAAATATGACTACAAACATGGAGTTTTCAATCCTAGGAATGTTTATGAATTACCAAAATTAGTAAATAGAGTAGAACTACAGATAGATACTTTTAAATGGCCCTGTTTTTGAAAATAAATGTGTTAAAACTTTGTCATGCGCTATGGTTAGACACATTTTAAGTTTTTCATATTTTTCATCAACTTGCACAAATTAATAAAACTTCAATCTTACGTTAATTTGTTAGGCTTGAAACTGAACAATACGGACTTATCCTCAGTTGGAAAGGATTAATAAATGCTAAAACAAATTGCAACAGAACCCCACATTCCTTTTTGATAATCATAAATATTCCTTTATTTCTGTAAAAACATAATTTATTTTGCTTTTTACATAATGCTTATAGGAATGAATAAATAATTTCTAATGAATAGTGGACTTTCTGTTATGTCCTCAGCCCTTATAAGGGCTGGGACGTTCGGTGAACGTAGCGCGCGACAATAAAAGAAATAAAACCGGCCTTTGTTTTGCAGAGGCGCGGCCGAGTGCGTGCGCTTTTGTGTTAAGCCCGTCCGCACGGTGCTTGCTTCATTGGCGTGTCTCCGTGCGCTTCTGCCACACCCAGCCACGCCCTTCTTTATTATATAGCTCCCGGCCGCCGGCCGAGGAGCAAAGCAAACAACAACAATCACCAGCGGAAATGCCCCGAACACATCCGGGTATTTCACCCACTAAACTCACCACCCCCACATCCGTACACCAATTGTGCTGGCCAGTTCCGTCACTGGCCAGCGACATTACACTGTCTACGTTTTTTGAGCAAATATCAGGAGAAATATTGTCCTTTTTGCATTCAAACACGTAGCCATTTTCTGGGAATCTTTTATCTCGGTGTGCAGAAAGTTAAATCACTTGTTCTGCCCTTTAGCTGTTCTGTAATTTTAGAACTGTTCAAACATATAGAAAATAAGTGCCAGAGATGTTTGAAGATTTCGATGTAATAGAAGAAAAATACATGTTCTGGAACAACCTCATTCACATTTGGTGTTTGTGTCTGAAAGGGGTCAAAAAAGAAATTGGAGATGTCTGACAAGCAATTCAGAATTACCAGTACTTCAATCTCTGGCATCTGAAGAAAGAGAAACTGCAGTGTACAGTTCCATTCACCAACTGTCACTAGAAACAGCTAGATATTGGATAATAATTCTGAATGCTGTTATTCTGTGTGTACTTTTCTCTGTCTCAAAAATGTCGGACTCGCAGTATATACCATAAATTTCCAAGCAGTGGATGTAAACAGAAAATGGGTTTATACCGGTGCTTAGTTTGAGCCGTGGTTGAGGCCAACAGCAGTTTTATGTGTAGTGGGACTTATTTTTTAATCATCACAGTTTCATCCAGAGCAAAAGACAGAAAATCAGCAAAAGGGGAGGGAGGAGGGACGGTAGATAAAGACGGAAAAACAGTGGCAAAGGAGGAGAGTCGGGATGAAAAGGAACATACAACACTGTGACATAGGGGCTGGGAAACGATATTGGTGGATGGAAGAGGCATGAGGTGAAATAAGGACTAAACCGACTTGGTATTGGGCAACCGCGACTGTCACTGTCAGCAGCGGCGGACTTTTGAGATCAATTTAGACAGCACTTATTCATTTTTCAAATTAGGTTCTGGTTCATACTGAGGCTTTGCCCATGTGGATGTGTGGGAAGGCTGGAGAAGGGTAGGAGTGCTGATTCTCATTGAACAGTGGGTCTTACAAAGTGGCGAAAGAAAAAGAGATTTAAAATAGGATTGTGAAAAACATGCATAATGGCTTTTCGTAATTACAGAAATTTTTGAGAAAATTGGATAACATTGGGAATAATTACATGAAATGCAAAACTTTCATTTAGCTCTGTATTTTAACACTAAAAGTAATATTGCAAATAAAAGAGCACTGGAACAAAATCCATTCCTGACCTGTTGTTCTCATTGATTCAGTGTGGTCACCGTACATTTTTACAGCAAATGCTGTTTAAGTATGTGGGGAAACGTAATAGTGTAATTTCAGGAATTCCACTTAACCAGAATAATTTGAAATTACCAAAATTATACTAGGTTACATTGGAGTAACGAAGGTTTTTCTCGTACCTAATTTAAATATAAAGCTATTAATTAAACTTTCTGAGAGAATGCCTGCTGTTTTCATGTCTTAAGAATTTTGGGAATAGCAAGAGAGGACAAGAACAGACATATTGATCAGCAAATAGCTCAAAAGCTGAGTTGCAGGTTTTCAAAATCACAAAATGAACTGCCTGTAGCTGAAACAACTGAGCCATAGCATGATATGCACAATAGCAAGTAAGTTTGTGTTAGATAAGTTGTGAAATTGGGAATAAAACCAGCGTGGACTTTCCGAAAGTGGAAGAAGTGCATCCTAGCTCAGCATGGATTTCCACACAAAGAAATTCATGGTAGACCTAACTCTGAGCCGTACCCTCAAGCTCAAATCAATGAAATGCAATTATAACCAAGAAGCTCATGACTCTGAGACTTTCTGCATGCTGCCACCCAAAATATATCACAGTTCCTTATCATAGATTCACCTTAAAATGTGAATAACAGCAGTTCATAGGGTGAACAGATGTAATGACAAAAATATCTGCCAGGAAATCGGTTCTGATCTGTGTTCTTTGCAATACTCCCCTCAGAGCGTGTTGCACAATAGGATGCAAAATGCAATTACCATGATTCTGAAAATCAGAGATCTCCACCAATATGCTTATGACCTTGCACGGGTACTGCATTACTCCTCTTTGGGATTTACTAAAGTTGCATTTGCTGGGGCCCACATTTCAGAGACGTTTTAAGACATGGGCAAACTTGGCTGTGGCCCAGGGCTCCAGTCTTTCGGGGGCAGATATAACAGCTATATTCTACAGAGAGTCTTACCTTGATGACCTTGAATAATTCATAAACAGATTGCTTCAAATACCGTTTTCTTTTAATAGTTTTTTATTGGGGTTCATGTGTGAGTGTCTATGACAGACATTTTGCAGAGAGATTTTGTGTTTGTTTCATGCAATGTTCATAAATTTTTTATTTTTTCTCTAAACAGAACCTCATATACCAAGAATGAAAGAGTGTCACTTAATTCAGAATCGTGTCATGGGAGGATCAGAACCTGCACCTCATCATTTCTCATTGTTTCCTGCATGAAAAGTACCATGATAAGACATATTTCCTTTTCATACCTGCTCCTGTGACAGTAGCATATCATACTTCCATGTTTTCCACAACGTTTCCTGTGTTTTTGCTATAACCTTTTGAGTCATTGGAAAATAAAACAAAACATGCAATTCGATCGACCAGTTATATTTCAGCAACAAAAAGGCAATCCACCAGTTTTGTGGGTATGTTGGAACATTCATGAAAACATGTGATGGTGATGATATGTCCCAAGAGTGGAAATAATAATTTGCTGCATTACTTGTTTTAGAAGGAGAGTTAGGGGGTCATTATGACTCTAGCGGTGAATGGTAATGTGGCGGTAGTACCACATTCTGAGAATGGGGGTTGGCTGCAGCCAACCCGCCACTTCTCCACTCATACCACCATGGCAGTATCAGCCACCGGGCTGGAGATGTCAATTGGTCGGCATTGTACCACCTGCGGCATTTTGAGCCTGCCCACCACCATGGGTTTTATGGTGTTAGCAATGCCACGAAAACCATGGCTGTAGGCCCTACTGGTGACAGGGAATTCCTTCCCTGTCACCGGTAGGCGGCTCCCCCACCCCCCAACACACACCTGACCCCCCAACCCGACTCCATCCAAACTTCCCCCACCCCCTACGATCCTCACACTCCCCTCCACCCACATACACGCATACACCCGCAGACACGCAGCACGCATAGACCCAATCACTCACATTGGCATACACGCATTCATACACGGATACTGCCAGACATGCTAGCAGTCATTCTTACACACAATCACACTGACATGCAGACACGCACTCACTTCACCATTCTTACACACATTCACTCACACGCATACAACCATGCAAACAACACAACACACACAGACGCATTCACACACACACTCACACATTCATGCACACAACCAGACACACACACACACACACACTCAAAACACCCCCTAACCCCCTTCACCTGTCAGAAGCCCAACTTACAGTGTTCTAGGTGGTCTTCCAACAGGGAACGGGAAGGGATGCTGCTACCTCCAGCAGCGCCCACCAGAAGAATACCACCAGGCCGTACCACAGGTCAGCTAGCGGCATTCAACTGGAGTGGCGTTGCTGGTGGTAGCAGCACCAGCTCACCACCATCTGCCAGTATGATCACTGCCAGATTTACACCCTTCTTCTGGCGAAAGTCCGGCAGTGATCATAATATGGCGGACGGATGGTAGCCGCAGTGATGGTATTTTGGCTGCTGCCACCGCAGCGGTAGGCAGTTTTTATCGCCAGTGACAAAATGAGGGCCTTAGTGTTCAGGACATTACCACAGTAGCAACTGAAAAAGGTGTGGGAGATGTAGATGTTTTACAAGAGTCCTTGATGAAGATTGAAAATAGGTTCAAGTCATAGTTGTACATGTCAAAAGTAGGAAGATTCAGAAGGAACTGTGGGTAATGGGGGATCCTAAGATACAGGATGTCATAAATACTGCCAAAGCTCTTGAGCAACCAAAGAAGTGGATGAAATCTGTGCATGATGCTGAGAAAGTGAATAAGGCTGAGTGTGAGAATGGTGTGTGTTAGCTGGTGGCAAATCCCGTGGTAATCAACAGGGATGAAAGTCAGACAAGCATGACAAATGAATAATTGTTTGCTCTGGGAGTACCAATCATTTTATTTCTTCACCTCAGTGTCCTGTCATGGGGAAGAAGTGCAAAGGAGTGTAAAAAAAGGTCGTAGTGTTGGACATCTTTCCCATGAATGAAAGGACTGGAAGAAAAGCAGTACAAATGTGAAAAACAAAGGCCCTCATTCTGACCCTGGCGGTCGGCGGAGAGACGGCGGTCGGACTGCGAACAGACCGGCGGTATTAAAAATGGCATTCTGACCGCGGCGGTCCCCGCCGCGACCGACCGCCACTTCTCCACTCCGACCACCACGGCGGTCATGACTGCCGGGCTGGAGTTTGCGCACTCCGGCCCGGCGGTCGTCCCAAGACCGCCAAGGGTATTATGACCCTGCCTACCGCCGCGGTTTCTTGCGGGCGGGAACCGCCGTGCGAACCATGGCGGTAAGCACTATCGGGGCCAGGGAATTCCTTCCCTGGCACTGATAGGGGTCTCCCCCACCCCCCACTACCCACCCAAGTCCTCCCCCCACCCCCTCCACCCCCCTGCCACCCCCCAGAGGTGGTACGAGCCCCCTCCCCACCCCCACCCCGACATGCACATACATGCACCCCGACATGCACACACCCCCAACATGCACATATACACACCCCCTACACACACATACACAACGGGGACACATACCCGCACACATACATGCAGACACGCGCACCTGCCGAACAGCACACATTACCCATAGACACAGCAGCACCCCCCGCCCGCATACACGCACTCACACACCCCCTCTACACACTCACACGCACACCCCCATGCACGCCCACATCACACAACACCCCCCCACCCCCTCCCCTCACGGACGATCAACTTACCTTGTGCGTTGGTCCTCCGGGAGGCGACGGGAGCCATGGGGAGGTGACCGCCAACAGAAGACCGCCAACAGAAGACCGCCACACAGAAATGTGGGTCGTAATTCTGTGGGCGGTGTTCTGCTGGCGTGGCGGTGGAGGTTGACCAGTCTCCACTTTCCCGCCGACCGCCAGTGTGGCTGCTGGCGGTTTCCCGGCGGGACGCTCCCAGCGGTCAGAATGCGCACAGCGGC
The DNA here is from genome assembly GCF_031143425.1 of Pleurodeles waltl. Taxonomy (NCBI): domain Eukaryota; kingdom Metazoa; phylum Chordata; class Amphibia; order Caudata; family Salamandridae; genus Pleurodeles; species Pleurodeles waltl. Next base: position 743,607,813 of record NC_090446.1, on the reverse strand, counting down.
ATACCGCCGCGGTCGGCGGTCTTCACCGCGGCGGTAACTCGGCGGTCTTGCGAAAAGACCGCCAAGGTCAGAATGAGGGCCAAAGTGTTGTAAGTGACTGTGAGACCTCTGGGAAATGGGAACTGTGATTGTAAGTGTGATTGCAGTATGGAAAGTGAGAGTGGAAGAGTTGAGGTTTTATCCCTAAAGAATGTGGAAGAAGAGGAAGATAATATTGAAGTACGAAATCCTCTAAACTGTAAAGTGAGTATAATGGGTGAGAACATTACTAGTGAGTATTTTCTGGAGAACTTTGAAAGGAAGGAAGTGTGGGGGATTTGAGAGAGTCTGACATAATGGCTGATTTTTTTTTACAATACCGCCATAAACATTGTTGGGTACATTGAAGTTGATATACAGTTCAAGGGGAGGGTTGCAAGGATAAAACTGTATGTTGTGCCTAAAAGAGTAAATGTGTTAATGCGGAAAGAACAGTGGAAATTAGGGATAACACTGAGGGGGTCATTCTGACCTCGGCGGTAAAAGTCGCTTACCGCCGGCCAGAAGGCCGCCATAACACCACCGCGGCCGCGGTAAACCGCCACGGTCATTCTGACCCGCAACTGGCAAACCGCCAAAAACCCGACATCCTCAACATTCCGCCACACCAAAGGTCAGCGGGAAACTGGCGATGACCAAACCTCCACCGTCACGCCAACAGAAATTCGCCCATGCCATTCCGACCCACAAATCCCCGCAGCGGTATTTCAACTGCGGTATTCCATTGGCGGTACACACCGCCGCGCTCAAAATACACACACCTTTACAAAACACATCCACATTGGCCAATTCAAAATACACACACCTGAGACACATACACACACCACTCCCACACACCCAATCCAGTATAAAACACACACCCACATCACCCACAAACCCCTACGACCACAATTGCGAGTGAAGGACAGAGAGAGAGAGCACAGCATAGAGTACACCATCACACAGAGGCAAATCACAACATCACCCACACACTTTCCACGCACAAAACACCATACACCACCACACTCACCACACTCTACAACACATACACCACCCCTCACCTCATCCACACCACCCCATGGCACCCCAAAGACACCCCAGGTTCTCTGACGCAGAACTCAGGGTCATGGTGGAGGAAATAGTACGTGTAGAGCCCCAGCTCTTCGGGGCACAGGTGCAGCACACCACCATTGCCAGGAAGATGGAGCTATGGAGCAGAATAGTGGACAGGGTCAATGCTGTGGGACAGCATCCACGCAATCGGGACGACATCAGGAAGCGGTGGAACGACCTACGGGGGAAGGTGCGTTCCATGGTATCAAGGCACAACATCGCAGTACAGTGGACTGGCGGCGGACCCCCACCTACTCCTACAGAATTCACAGCATGGGAGGAGGAAGTCTTGCACATCCTGCATCCTGAGGGCCTCGCAGGAGTAGGCGGAAGAATGGACTCTGGTAAGGCAAATCTTCACTACTTCATTCCCCCCACCCCACCTGCATGCCAAATCATACCCCCACCCTCACCCCCACCCCCATCACACCAACTCCTTGCTAATGGCTCACCATCACAACCCACCCATCCCAAAACCCAGCCCTGCATGCCTTCCCAAAGCATGGACACCCATCCCCAAAGCATGCCCACTGCACACACCCATCACCCCCACAAGCCACCGTCACAAAAGCCCCCACAAGGGAATGCCAGCACTGGGGGACACGGCCACCCACCCATTACACGAAATGCCACACACAGAAGCAATAACCATACTCTTATACCCCTGCAGGACCCGAACGCCACCACACCGCCACGGAGGGTCCAGAGATGTCCATCCCACCCCCAGAAGAGGCCCCCAGTGACGACAGCAGCTCTGTCTCCCTGGACCCTGATGACCAACCCGGCCCATCGGGGACCTCGGGACAGTCGGTTCCCCACAGACAGCCACAGGCTACACCAGACCTAACCCCCTCTGGGAACACCAGCACAGCTCCCACCCAGCGGGCCCATGCCTCTGTCTCCAGGACACATCAATCAGCGGCGTGTCCACCACTACAGGGCACCCAGGTTGACCCACCACCCCAACAACAACAGGGACCTGGGGGCAGTGGTAGTGGGCACACCGTCCAGGGAACAGAGGCCCAGGGAAACAGGGGAACTGGGAGGGCTGCTGTGCGACAGGGGGGGGGACAGGCCCAGGGAACTGACTCTCCAAGAGGCCCTCTCCTCCATCATGGGAGCATACCACCGCTCCCAGAAGACGATGGCTATGGTACTGGCCAGGTTCCAGGAGATCCAGGTCATGCAGGAGCAACAGTACATGGGGTTCAGAGAGGAACTGAGGAACATGAGTTCCGCAATGGGGACCATTGTCGTGGCCCTAACCCAGATAGTCACCACATTGCGGGACCATGTGGCACCACAAAGGGCCCCTGTCACTAGCCTGAACCAGGAACAGCCTACCACCTCCGCCGGCGCTAGTGGACAGGAGGCCCCCACACAACGACGGCCCACCAGAACCCCACCTCCTGCAGAAGAAGAACCACCCTGCAAGCGGAACCTGAGATCTCACAAGAAGACAGAGTAGGATTGCAAGACCCCCGCCAGCAAACTATTCCCCCTGATGTCATCCCACTGTCCCACATTGTCACCCTGTCCAACCTTGAACTGCCCCTGCTCCATCCTTCCACAGGCATATGGACAATGAACCTGTGCGACTGAGAACTGGACTCTGCCATGGACATTACTCCACCATCACATCCCCGTTTTTCAATCATGTTCCATAAATTTAGCACTTGAATTAAATCACTCTGTGCACTAAAAAAATCTTGAGTCTGCTTGTAATTTGAACAAATGTATTAGACATACTGGTGCCAAAATGTTCAGTTACATTGTGATGACAACATACCACTGTCACACAGCTGTAGTGCATGGGCAAACATAGCTGAGGTCACGCAGTGGGGCCGACAGCTCTGAAAACGGAAGGGAAAGTCACAACTCAGTTAACAGGAACTGGGGGGGAACTCAGACAGTAGAGAGGCAGGAGACTTTAAGTAAATGTAAAATGGCGTGGTTGATTCGTACCTGTGTGCTACTGAAAATACTGTTGTATCACTGTGTCCCTGTTGTCTGTGTCGTCCCCGTCGTCCTCCTCCTCTTCACTCTCCACAGGCTCCACAGCTGCTACAACACCACCATCTGGACCATCCTCCTGCAGGAAAGGCACCTGGCGTCGCAAAGCCAGGTTGTGAAGCATACAGCAGGCCACGATGATATGGCACACCTTCTTTGGTGAGTACATTAGGGATCCCCTTGTCATATGCAGGCCCCTAAACCTGGCCTTCAGGAGGCCGAAGGTTCTTTCTATAATCCTCCTAGTTCGCCCATGGGCCTCATTGTAGCGTTCCTCTGCCCTTGTCCTGGGATTCCTCACTGGGGTAGGTAGCCACGACAGGTTGGGGTAACCAGAGTCACCTATTAGCCACACACGGTGTCTCTGTAGCTGTTCCATCACATAAGGGATGCTGCTATTTCGCATGATGTACGCGTCATGCACTGACCCAGGGAACTTGGCATTTACATGGGAGATGTACTGGTCAGCCAAACAGACCACCTGCACATTCATAGAATGATAACTTTTTCTGTTCCTGTACACCTGCTCACTGCCACTGGGGGGAACCAAGGCCACATGTGTCCCATCAATGGCCCCAATGATGTTGGGGATATGTCCAAGGGCATAGAAATCACCCTTCACTGTAGCCAAATCGCCCTCCTCAGGGAAAACAATGTAGCTCCGCATGTGTTTCATCAGGGCAGACAACACTCTGGACAAAACCTTTGAAAACATAGGCTGAGACATCCCTGATGATATGGCCACTGTTGTTTGGAATGATCCACTTGCCAAAAAATGGAGTACAGACAGAACCTGCACCAGAGGGGGAATCCCTGTGGGTTGGCGAATGGGGGACATCAGGTCTGGCTCCAGCTGGGCACACAGTTCATGTAAAGTGGCTCGGTCAAGTCTGTATGTCAGTATGACATGTCGTTCTTCCATTGTCGACAGGTCCACCAGCAGTCTGTACACGGGAGGATTCCTCCATCTCCTCGCAAGTCCCAGCGGACGGTGCCTAGGAAGGACAACATGGAGCACAGAGTCAAGCAACCCACAGGTACGTAACCACAGCTTGCACAGTACACGATTCGCTATGCATTGAATGGCTTGTATGAGTGGCAATGCAAGGCCTAGGCCTGTGTGACGCCGTAGAAATTCAGCCATGTGGGACCTTGAAATGGCGGCTGCCTGACCTGTGAAGTGTGACAATGGGATGTGAGGTCAATGCGCTGGCGTGGCACACCGTGGCGGTAGGCGGTTGAAGACCGTGGCGCAAAGCAGCATTGGTTAACATAGAACCCTATGGGTCTCAGGAGCCAATGACGATGTGCGCCTGTGGTCGCGGTACGCACCCCCGCGGTACGCACCGCCGCGGGCGTGACCGCCATTTTCTAACTGCTTAATCACTCGAGACCTGATCATCCACAGGAGAGGACCTATACTGCAAGTGCTGCTGTGAACTCGGTCTGGAAGAGACAATGGCTGCTGCGACTGGGGAAAGGGCCCCTGCCTTCACATCTGAGGAATTGGATAAACTTGTTGATGGGGTCCTCCCCCAGTATGCGCTACTCTACGGTCCTCCAGACCAACAGGTAAGTACACTGGGAGCATGTAGTATGGGCTATGCCTGTGTTGAGTGGGGTGGATGTAAGATGGTGGGGAGGGGAGCGTATGAGGATAGCAACGCACGACAGATGAGAGCATGTGCCACATGGCAAGGTTGGGGAGGGGGGCCACTCACATCGACCATGCAGAAAAGTGATGATATTCCTTTTTCCACCCTGTCCATGTCACATAGGTCAGCGCCCATCAGAAGATCGACATTTGGCGTGCCATCGCCAAGCACGTCCGGGCCCTGGGGGTCCACAACAGACAGGGCACCCACTGCCGCAAGAGGTGGGAGGACAACCGCCGCGGGAGCAGAAAGACCGCCGAGGCTCTGCTGGGGATGGCCTCCCAACGTAGGAGGGGTGCCAGTCGTCAATTGACCCCCCTGATGTCCCGGATCCTGGCGGTGGCCTACCCCGATTTGGATGGGCGCGTGAGGACATCACAGCAGACACAAGGGGGTGAGTATCAGCACATTCTGCTATATTAGCGCACAGTGGAGGCGTCTGGGTGGGGGAGGAGGCCTGTGGCTATCTCTAGGCCAGGGCGGTTTCTGTAGGCTAGGCCCCTCCGTTAGACATGGCCCTGTGCTCCCGCCCCCCACCTCTGTAGGGTGCTAAGTACAGCTATCCATGGCCCGGGCTCACCTATGTGTGCATTTGTCGTCCATAGACTTGTAGGCCAAGTCACAATAATTGAGTAGTGTACCCCGAGTGCGCGGCGTAGTGCAGGGGGCTTCTGTGTCTGTCCTCTCCGCCAACGGTGCCGCCAATGCATGCACTCAACATGTCTTTCTTTCTTCTCTCCCCGCCTTATTGTTTGGTTTTCCTGCTCATGTGTGCATTAGCATCATCAGGCGGAGGAGAAGTGGCATCGGCGCACGAGGGAGCTGCATCTCACATGGGCCCGGAGGGCCCCGCAACCGACTCGGACTTAACCAGTGAGACGGAGGGCGAGGGGGGCTCCACAACGGGGACCCGTGGAGACGTCAGCGACACTGACACGTCCTCGGAAGGGAGCTCCCTTGTGGTGGCGGCACCATCCGTGCCCACCGCAAAAACAGGTACAGCCGCCACCCAGC